>NC_092636.1:21223347-21828830 GCF_039555335.1 Amphiura filiformis
GTAACTAGCGAAAGTTGTTTTGCTCTAACGAGATCTGTAAGCACATACCGACCAACCAAACTAGAGCTTTCGGTGGTTCGCGAAGCACAGAAATCAGTCGCTTGATGACTTATGCTAGAACACGGGTAACGCTTTTCGTTTGTCGTCTATGAACACTATATAAGTTTTAAGTTTTAGGCCATTGGATACAGTTAAGTAGTTATGTTAACCAAGTTTGGTGACAACGCACGTTAATTGAAGTAGGCCCTATCAGCATAATTTAAAGGATGTTCGCCAAATTATCACCGATAGCCCCTACATGAACGAATACATGAACTAATAGTTTCATTCCAGTGAACATAATGAACAAGTCAAAATTACACTTTTTAATTTTGTTTAATGTTTATAATTATGTCAAACTGCGGTGTCATGTTTTTCGCCAGTGAAGTAGCAGTTGTGAATGTTGACTTATTAGTTCCTGAGTTTCATTCTAGTAAACCTTGTATTTTTTGAGTACTATACCTATATATAAATCTGCAGTTAATTCGACACACACATCAGAAACATGACTTGCTATCATCTCTCAAAATATAGTGGAAGACAATGACTTTCAGGATTTAGATGTCAATTTCATACAGCGTTTTACACACTAAAATATGTAGGCCTTAATCATGCGCTGTGCTAATCACTGAGTCACTGTGAGCTTGTGTGATACTTTCTGTCCACGTTGAATTTATATTTTGGCCCCATATCACTGTGTGAAAACGGGAAATTGCATATTTGAAGCTGACAAACTATACACTTTTTTTTTAAACAAGGTGTAAATAAAATAAAACAGCAGTAAAATTATCACCACTTTGGTAAACATCACCACAAATTTGGTTAAATCGCCCCAACCATTTAAAAACTTGCAGCTAATGTTTCAAACTTTTTAATGTCAACCTTATGTCAATTTCAATAGACAGCACATATCAGTAGACAGCACACTGTACAGTATTTTATTCAACAATGCTATCTTCAGTAGACAGCACACTGTACAGTATTTCATTCAACAATGCTATCTTCAGTAGACAGCACACTGTACAGTATTTTATTCAACAATGCTATCTTCAGTAGACAGAAACGATAGAAAATATTCAAATAATATGGAACGCTTCACGATTCTGCGTGTCATCCTTGCGCTATTTTTTACCCCATGGTTATCTATAAATTGAAACAAATGAAACAATTGAAACATTTGGAACGAAAATTGAAACATCGTGTTCCAAATTGTTCCAAATGTTTCAATTTTCTTAGAAATGATAGAAAATATTCAAAAAATATGGAACGCTTCACACGATTTTGCGTCGTTCATCCTTGCGCAGGGGCCATGCTAGCAAAAATCTTCTCTGTATCGTTCAATTTTAGTATCAATGTGCTGCCGAACAAGCACGATTAAAGAGAGGACGGACTTGATATTTATATCACCAAAAAGTATCGAATATATATTCTGCCGAAGCAAAGCACGATTAAAGAGGACGGACTTGATATTTATATCACCAAAAGTATCGAATATATATTCCTGGTGTCACAACGTTGTTACAACGTGCTATTTTACCAATAATAACCAACAGAGGGCGCCCGACACTGACCGTAACAGCCATTACAGGTCACGATCCATTATATTACGTTTAAATTACCCGCCGCGGATTATGCGTGCCGAATCGGTAACTAGCGAAAGTTGTTTGCTCAAACGAGATCTGCATGCACATCGACCAACTAAACTAGAGCTTTTGTGGTTCATGAAGCACGAAATCAGTCGCTGACTTATGCTAGGACACGGTAACCTTTTCGTTTGTCGTCTATGAACACTATATAAGTCAAGTTTTAGGCCATTGGATACAGTTAAGTAGTTATGTTAACCAAGTTTGGTGACAACGCACGTTAATTGAAGTAGGCCCTATCAGCATAATTTAAAGGATGTTCGCCAAATTATCACCGATAGCCCCTACATGAACGAATACATGAACTAATAGTTTCATTCCAGTGAACATAATGAACAAGTCAAAATTACACTTTTTAATTTTGTTTAATGTTTATAATTATGTCAAACTGCGGTGTCATGTTTTTCGCCAGTGAAGTAGCAGTTGTGAATGTTGACTTATTAGTTCCTGAGTTTCATTCTAGTAAACCTTGTATTTTTTGAGTACCATACCTATATATAAATCTGCAGTTAATTCGACACACACATCAGAAACATGACTTGCTATCATCTCTCAAAATATAGTGGAAGACAATGACTTTCAGGATTTAGATGTCAATTTCATACAGCGTTTTACACACTAAAATATGTAGGCCTTAATCATGCGCTGTGCTAATCACTGAGTCACTGTGAGATTGTGTGATACTTTCTGTCCACGTTGAATTTATATTTTGGCCCCATATCACTGTGTGAAAACGGAAAATTGCATATTTGAAGCTGACAAACTATACACTTTTTTTTTAAACAAGGTGTAAATAAAATAAAACGGCAGTAAAATTATCACCACTTTGGTAAACATCACCACAAATTTGGTTAAATCGCCCCAACCATTTAAAAACCTTGGCTAATGTTTCAAACTTTTTAATGTCAACCTTATGTCAATTTCAATAGACAGCACATATCAGTAGACAGCACACTGTACAGTATTTTATTCAACAATGCTATCTTCAGTAGACAGCACACTGTACAGTATTTCATTCAACAATGCTATCTTCAGTAGACAGCACACTGTACAGTATTTTATTCAACAATGCTATCTTCAGTAGACAGAAACGATAGAAAATATTCAAATAATATGGAACGCTTCACGATTCTGCGTGTCATCCTTGCGCTATTTTTACCCCATGGTTATCTATAAATTGAAACAAATGAAACAATTGAAACATTTGGAACGAAAATTGAAACATCGTGTTCCAAATTGTTCCAAATGTTTCAATTTTCTTAGAAATGATAGAAAATATTCAAAAAATATGGAACGCTTCACGATTTTGCGTGTCATCCTTGCGCAGGGGCCATGCTAATCTTCTCTGTATCGTTCAAGTTTAGTATATGTGCTGCCGAAGCAAGCACGATTAAAGAGAGGACGGACTTGATATTTATATCACCAAAAGTATCGAATATATATTCCTTGGTGTCACAACGTTGTTACAACGTGCTATTTTACCAATAATAACCAACAGAGGGCGCCCGACACTGACCGTAACAGCCATTACAGGTCACGATCCATTATATTACGTTTAAATTACCCGCCGCGGATTATGCGTGCCGAATCGGTAACTAGCGAAAGTTGTTTGCTCAAACGAGATCTGCATGCACATCGACCAACTAAACTAGAGCTTTTGTGGTTCATGAAGCACGAAATCAGTCGCTGACTTATGCTAGGACACGGTAACCTTTTCGTTTGTCGTCTATGAACACTATATAAGTCAAGTTTTAGGCCATTGGATACAGTTAAGTAGTTATGTTAACCAAGTTTGGTGACAACGCACGTTAATTGAAGTAGGCCCTATCAGCATAATTTAAAGGATGTTCGCCAAATTATCACCGATAGCCCCTACATGAACGAATACATGAACTAATAGTTTCATTCCAGTGAACATAATGAACAAGTCAAAATTACACTTTTTAATTTTGTTTAATGTTTATAATTATGTCAAACTGCGGTGTCATGTTTTTCGCCAGTGAAGTAGCAGTTGTGAATGTTGACTTATTAGTTCCTGAGTTTCATTCTAGTAAACCTTGTATTTTTTGAGTACCATACCTATATATAAATCTGCAGTTAATTCGACACACACATCAGAAACATGACTTGCTATCATCTCTCAAAATATAGTGGAAGACAATGACTTTCAGGATTTAGATGTCAATTTCATACAGCGTTTTACACACTAAAATATGTAGGCCTTAATCATGCGCTGTGCTAATCACTGAGTCACTGTGAGATTGTGTGATACTTTCTGTCCACGTTGAATTTATATTGTGGCCTCATATCACTGAGTGAAAACGGGAAATTGCATATTTGAAGCTGACAAACTATACTTTTTTTTTTTTTAAACAAGGTGTAAATAAAATAAAACGGCAGTAAAATTATCACCACTTTGGTAAACATCACCACAAATTTGGTTAAATCGCCCAACCATTTAAAAAACCTTGGCTAATGTTTCAAACTTTTTAATGTCAACCTTATGTCAATTTCAATAGACAGCACATATCAGTAGACAGCACACTGTACAGTATTTTATTCAACAATGCTATCTTCAGTAGACAGCACACTGTACAGTATTTCATTCAACAATGCTATCTTCAGTAGACAGCACACTGTACAGTATTTTATTCAACAATGCTATCTTCAGTAGACAGAAACGATAGAAAATATTCAAATAATATGGAACGCTTCACGATTCTGCGTGTCATCCTTGCGCTATTTTTACCCCATGGTTATCTATAAATTGAAACAAATGAAACAATTGAAACATTTGGAACGAAAATTGAAACATCGTGTTCCAAATTGTTCCAAATGTTTCAATTTTCTTAGAAATGAGAAAATATTCAAAAAATATGGAACGCTTCACGATTTTGCGTGTCATCCTTGCGCAGGGGCCATGCTAATCTTCTCTGTATCGTTCAATTTTAGTATATGTGCTGCCGAAGCAAGCACGATTAAAGAGAGGACGGACTTGATATTTATATCACCAAAAAGTATCGAATATATATTCCTTGGTGTCACAACGTTGTTACAACGTGCTATTTTACCAATAATAACCAACAGAGGGCGCCCGACACTGACCGTAACAGCCATTACAGGTCACGATCCATTATATTACGTTTAAATTACCCGCCGCGGATTATGCGTGCCGAATCGGTAACTAGCGAAAGTTGTTTGCTCAAACGAGATCTGCATGCACATCGACCAACTAAACTAGAGCTTTTGTGGTTCATGAAGCACGAAATCAGTCGCTGACTTATGCTAGGACACGGTAACCTTTTCGTTTGTCGTCTATGAACACTATATAAGTCAAGTTTTAGGCCATTGGATACAGTTAAGTAGTTATGTTAACCAAGTTTGGTGACAACGCACGTTAATTGAAGTAGGCCCTATCAGCATAATTTAAAGGATGTTCGCCAAATTATCACCGATAGCCCCTACATGAACGAATACATGAACTAATAGTTTCATTCCAGTGAACATAATGAACAAGTCAAAATTACACTTTTTAATTTTGTTTAATGTTTATAATTATGTTCATTATGTTCGCCAGTGAAGAGCAGTTGTGAATGTTGACTTATTAGTTCCTGAGTTTCATTCTAGTAAACCTTGTATTTTTTGAGTACCATACCTATATATAAATCTGCAGTTAATTCGACACACACATCAGAAACATGACTTGCTATCATCTCTCAAAATATAGTGGAAGACAATGACTTTCAGGATTTAGATGTCAATTTCATACAGCGTTTTACACACTAAAATATGTAGGCCTTAATCATGCGCTGTGCTAATCACTGAGTCACTGTGAGATTGTGTGATACTTTCTGTCCACGTTGAATTTATATTTTGGCCCCATATCACTGTGTGAAAACAGGAAATTGCATATTTGAAGCTGACAAACTATACACTTTTTTTTTTTATTATGTGTAAATAAAATAAAACAGCAGTAAAATTATCACCACTTTGGTAAACATCACCACAAATTTGGTTAAATCGTCCCAACCATTTAAAAAACCTTGGCTAATGTTTCAAACTTTTTAATGTCAACCTTATGTCAATTTCAATAGACAGCACATATCAGTAGACAGCACACTGTACAGTATTTTATTCAACAATGCTATCTTCAGTAGACAGCACACTGTACAGTATTTCATTCAACAATGCTATCTTCAGTAGACAGCACACTGTACAGTATTTTATTCAACAATGCTATCTTCAGTAGACAGAAACGATAGAAAATATTCAAATAATATGGAACGCTTCACGATTCTGCGTGTCATCCTTGCGCTATTTTTACCCCATGGTTATCTATAAATTGAAACAAATGAAACAATTGAAACATTTGGAACGAAAATTGAAACATCGTGTTCCAAATTGTTCCAAATGTTTCAATTTTCTTAGAAATGATAGAAAATATTCAAAAAATATGGAACGCTTCACGATTTTGCGTGTCATCCTTGCGCAGGGGCCATGCTAATCTTCTCTGTATCGTTCCAATTTTAGTATATGTGCTGCCGAAGCAAGCACGATTAAAGAGAGGACGGACTTGATATTTATATCACCAAAAAGTATCGAATATATATTCCTTGGTGTCACAACGTTGTTACAACGTGCTATTTTACCAATAATAACCAACAGAGGGCGCCCGACACTGACCGTAACAGCCATTACAGGTCACGATCCATTATATTACGTTTAAATTACCCGCCGCGGATTATGCGTGCCGAATCGGTAACTAGCGAAAGTTGTTTGCTCAAACGAGATCTGCATGCACATCGACCAACTAAACTAGAGCTTTTGTGGTTCATGAAGCACGAAATCAGTCGCTGACTTATGCTAGGACACGGTAACCTTTTCGTTTGTCGTCTATGAACACTATATAAGTCAAGTTTTAGGCCATTGGATACAGTTAAGTAGTTATGTTAACCAAGTTTGGTGACAACGCACGTTAATTGAAGTAGGCCCTATCAGCATAATTTAAAGGATGTTCGCCAAATTATCACCGATAGCCCCTACATGAACGAATACATGAACTAATAGTTTCATTCCAGTGAACATAATGAACAAGTCAAAATTACACTTTTTAATTTTGTTTAATGTTTATAATTATGTCAAACTGCGGTGTCATGTTTTTCGCCAGTGAAGTAGCAGTTGTGAATGTTGACTTATTAGTTCCTGAGTTTCATTCTAGTAAACCTTGTATTTTTGAGTACCATACCTATATATAAATCTGCAGTTAATTCGACACACACATCAGAAACATGACTTGCTATCATCTCTCAAAATATAGTGGAAGACAATGACTTTCAGGATTTAGATGTCAATTTCATACAGCGTTTTACACACTAAAATATGTAGGCCTTAATCATGCGCTGTGCTAATCACTGAGTCACTGTGAGATTGTGTGATACTTTCTGTCCACGTTGAATTTATATTTTGGCCCCATATCACTGTGTGAAAACGGGAAATTGCATATTTGAAGCTGACAAACTATACACTTTTTTTTTAAACAAGGTGTAAATAAAATAAAACGGCATTAAAATTATCACCACTTTGGTAAACATCACCACAAATTTGGTTAAATCGCCCCAACCATTTAAAAAACCTTGGCTAATGTTTCAAACTTTTTAATGTCAACCTTATGTCAATTTCAATAGACAGCACATATCAGTAGACAGCACACTGTACAGTATTTTATTCAACAATGCTATCTTCAGTAGACAGCACACTGTACAGTATTTCATTCAACAATGCTATCTTCAGTAGACAGCACACTGTACAGTATTTTATTCAACAATGCTATCTTCAGTAGACAGAAACGATAGAAAATATTCAAATAATATGGAACGCTTCACGATTCTGCGTGTCATCCTTGCGCTATTTTTACCCCATGGTTATCTATAAATTGAAACAAATGAAACAATTGAAACATTTGGAACGAAAATTGAAACATCGTGTTCCAAATTGTTCCAAATGTTTCAATTTTCTTAGAAATGATAGAAAATATTCAAAAAATATGGAACGCTTCACGATTTTGCGTGTCATCCTTGCGCAGGGGCCATGCTAATCTTCTCTGTATCGTTCCAATTTTAGTATATGTGCTGCCGAAGCAAGCACGATTAAAGAGAGGACGGACTTGATATTTATATCACCAAAAAGTATCGAATATATATTCCTTGGTGTCACAACGTTGTTACAACGTGCTATTTTACCAATAATAACCAACAGAGGGCGCCCGACACTGACCGTAACAGCCATTACAGGTCACGATCCATTATATTACGTTTAAATTACCCGCCGCGGATTATGCGTGCCGAATCATGAAATCGGTAACTAGCGAAAGTTGTTTGCTCAAACGAGATCTGCATGCACATCGACCAACTAAACTAGAGCTTTTGTGGTTCATGAAGCACGAAATCAGTCGCTGACTTATGCTAGGACACGGTAACCTTTTCGTTTGTCGTCTATGAACACTATATAAGTCAAGTTTTAGGCCATTGGATACAGTTAAGTAGTTATGTTAACCAAGTTTGGTGACAACGCACGTTAATTGAAGTAGGCCCTATCAGCATAATTTAAAGGATGTTCGCCAAATTATCACCGATAGCCCCTACATGAACGAATACATGAACTAATAGTTTCATTCCAGTGAACATAATGAACAAGTCAAAATTACACTTTTTAATTTTGTTTAATGTTTATAATTATGTCAAACTGCGGTGTCATGTTTTTCGCCAGTGAAGTAGCAGTTGTGAATGTTGACTTATTAGTTCCTGAGTTTCATTCTAGTAAACCTTGTATTTTTTGAGTACCATACCTATATATAAATCTGCAGTTAATTCGACACACACATCAGAAACATGACTTGCTATCATCTCTCAAAATATAGTGGAAGACAATGACTTTCAGGATTTAGATGTCAATTTCATACAGCGTTTTACACACTAAAATATGTAGGCCTTAATCATGCGCTGTGCTAATCACTGAGTCACTGTGAGATTGTGTGATACTTTCTGTCCACGTTGAATTTATATTTTGGCCCCATATCACTGTGTGAAAACGGGAAATTGCATATTTGAAGCTGACAAACTATACACTTTTTTTTTTTTTAAACAAGGTGTAAATAAAATAAAACGGCAGTAAAATTATCACCACTTTGGTAAACATCACCACAAATTTTGTTAAATCGCCCCAACCATTTAAAAACCTTGGCTAATGTTTCAAACTTTTAATGTCAACCTTATGTCAATTTCAATAGACAGCACATATCAGTAGACAGCACACTGTACAGTATTTTATTCAACAATGCTATCTTCAGTAGACAGCACACTGTACAGTATTTCATTCAACAATGCTATCTTCAGTAGACAGCACACTGTACAGTATTTTATTCAACAATGCTATCTTCAGTAGACAGAAACGATAGAAAATATTCAAATAATATGGAACGCTTCACGATTCTGCGTGTCATCCTTGCGCTATTTTTACCCCATGGTTATCTATAAATTGAAACAAATGAAACAATTGAAACATTTGGAACGAAAATTGAAACATCGTGTTCCAAATTGTTCCAAATGTTTCAATTTTCTTAGAAATGATAGAAAATATTCAAAAAATATGGAACGCTTCACGATTTTGCGTGTCATCCTTGCGCAGGGGCCATGCTAATCTTCTCTGTATCGTTCAATTTTAGTATATGTGCTGCCGAAGCAAGCACGATTAAAGAGAGGACGGACTTGATATTTATATCACCAAAAGTATCGAATATATATTCCTTGGTGTCACAACGTTGTTACAACGTGCTATTTTACCAATAATAACCAACAGAGGGCGCCCGACACTGACCGTAACAGCCATTACAGGTCACGATCCATTATATTACGTTTAAATTACCCGCCGCGGATTATGCGTGCCGAATCGGTAACTAGCGAAAGTTGTTTGCTCAAACGAGATCTGCATGCACATCGACCAACTAAACTAGAGCTTTTGTGGTTCATGAAGCACGAAATCAGTCGCTGACTTATGCTAGGACACGGTAACCTTTTCGTTTGTCGTCTATGAACACTATATAAGTCAAGTTTTAGGCCATTGGATACAGTTAAGTAGTTATGTTAACCAAGTTTGGTGACAACGCACGTTAATTGAAGTAGGCCCTATCAGCATAATTTAAAGGATGTTCGCCAAATTATCACCGATAGCCCCTACATGAACGAATACATGAACTAATAGTTTCATTCCAGTGAACATAATGAACAAGTCAAAATTACACTTTTTAATTTTGTTTAATGTTTATAATTATGTCAAACTGCGGTGTCATGTTTTTCGCCAGTGAAGTAGCAGTTGTGAATGTTGACTTATTAGTTCCTGAGTTTCATTCTAGTAAACCTTGTATTTTTTGAGTACCATACCTATATATAAATCTGCAGTTAATTCGACACACACATCAGAAACATGACTTGCTATCATCTCTCAAAATATAGTGGAAGACAATGACTTTCAGGATTTAGATGTCAATTTCATACAGCGTTTTTTACACACTAAAATATGTAGGCCTTAATCATGCGCTGTGCTAATCACTGAGTCACTGTGAGATTGTGTGATACTTTCTGTCCACGTTGAATTTATATTTTGGCCCCATATCACTGTGTGAAAACGGGAAATTGCATATTTGAAGCTGACAAACTATACACTTTTTTTTTTAAACAAGGTGTAAATAAAATAAAACAGCAGTAAAATTATCACCACTTTGGTAAACATCACCACAAATTTGGTTAAATCGCCCCAACCATTTAAAAACCTTGGCTAATGTTTCAAACTTTTTAATGTCAACCTTATGTCAATTTCAATAGACAGCACATATCAGTAGACAGCACACTGTACAGTATTTTATTCAACAATGCTATCTTCAGTAGACAGCACACTGTACAGTATTTCATTCAACAATGCTATCTTCAGTAGACAGCACACTGTACAGTATTTTATTCAACAATGCTATCTTCAGTAGACAGAAACGATAGAAAATATTCAAATAATATGGAACGCTTCACGATTCTGCGTGTCATCCTTGCGCTATTTTTACCCCATGGTTATCTATAAATTGAAACAAATGAAACAATTGAAACATTTGGAACGAAAATTGAAACATCGTGTTCCAAATTGTTCCAAATGTTTCAATTTTCTTAGAAATGATAGAAAATATTCAAAAAAATATGGAACGCTTCACGATTTTGCGTGTCATCCTTGCGCAGGGGCCATGCTAATCTTCTCTGTATCGTTCCAATTTTAGTATATGTGCTGCCGAAGCAAGCACGATTAAAGAGAGGACGGACTTGATATTTATATCACCAAAAAGTATCGAATATATATTCCTTGGTGTCACAACGTTGTTACAACGTGCTATTTTACCAATAATAACCAACAGAGGGCGCCCGACACTGACCGTAACAGCCATTACAGGTCACGATCCATTATATTACGTTTAAATTACCCGCCGCGGATTATGCGTGCCGAATCGGTAACTAGCGAAAGTTGTTTGCTCAAACGAGATCTGCATGCACATCGACCAACTAAACTAGAGCTTTTGTGGTTCATGAAGCACGAAATCAGTCGCTGACTTATGCTAGGACACGGTAACCTTTTCGTTTGTCGTCTATGAACACTATATAAGTCAAGTTTTAGGCCATTGGATACAGTTAAGTAGTTATGTTAACCAAGTTTGGTGACAACGCACGTTAATTGAAGTAGGCCCTATCAGCATAATTTAAAGGATGTTCGCCAAATTATCACCGATAGCCCCTACATGAACGAATACATGAACTAATAGTTTCATTCCAGTGAACATAATGAACAAGTCAAAATTACACTTTTTAATTTTGTTTAATGTTTATAATTATGTCAAACTGCGGTGTCATGTTTTTCGCCAGTGAAGTAGCAGTTGTGAATGTTGACTTATTAGTTCCTGAGTTTCATTCTAGTAAACCTTGTATTTTTTGAGTACCATACCTATATATAAATCTGCAGTTAATTCGACACACACATCAGAAACATGACTTGCTATCATCTCTCAAAATATAGTGGAAGACAATGACTTTCAGGATTTAGATGTCAATTTCATACAGCGTTTTACACACTAAAATATGTAGGCCTTAATCATGCGCTGTGCTAATCACTGAGTCACTGTGAGATTGTGTGATACTTTCTGTCCACGTTGAATTTATATTTTGGCCCCATATCACTGTGTGAAAACAGGAAATTGCATATTTGAAGCTGACAAACTATACACTTTTTTTTTTTAAACAAGGTGTAAATAAAATAAAACAGCAGTAAAATTATCACCACTTTGGTAAACATCACCACAAATTTGGTTAAATCGCCCCAACCATTTAAAAACCTTGGCTAATGTTTCAAACTTTTTAATGTCAACCTTATGTCAATTTCAATAGACAGCACATATCAGTAGACAGCACACTGTACAGTATTTTATTCAACAATGCTATCTTCAGTAGACAGCACACTGTACAGTATTTCATTCAACAATGCTATCTTCAGTAGACAGCACACTGTACAGTATTTTATTCAACAATGCTATCTTCAGTAGACAGAAACGATAGAAAATATTCAAATAATATGGAACGCTTCACGATTCTGCGTGTCATCCTTGCGCTATTTTTACCCCATGGTTATCTATAAATTGAAACAAATGAAACAATTGAAACATTTGGAACGAAAATTGAAACATCGTGTTCCAAATTGTTCCAAATGTTTCAATTTTCTTAGAAATGATAGAAAATATTCAAAAAATATGGAACGCTTCACGATTTTGCGTGTCATCCTTGCGCAGGGGCCATGCTAATCTTCTCTGTATCGTTCCAATTTTAGTATATGTGCTGCCGAAGCAAGCACGATTAAAGAGAGGACGGACTTGATATTTATATCACCAAAAGTAGCGAATATATATTCCTTGGTGTCACAACGTTGTTACAACGTGCTATTTTACCAATAATAACCAACAGAGGGCGCCCGACACTGACCGTAACAGCCATTACAGGTCACGATCCATTATATTACGTTTAAATTACCCGCCGCGGATTATGCGTGCCGAATCGGTAACTAGCGAAAGTTGTTTGCTCAAACGAGATCTGCATGCACATCGACCAACTAAACTAGAGCTTTTGTGGTTCATGAAGCACGAAATCAGTCGCTGACTTATGCTAGGACACGGTAACCTTTTCGTTTGTCGTCTATGAACACTATATAAGTCAAGTTTTAGGCCATTGGATACAGTTAAGTAGTTATGTTAACCAAGTTTGGTGACAACGCACGTTAATTGAAGTAGGCCCTATCAGCATAATTTAAAGGATGTTCGCCAAATTATCACCGATAGCCCCTACATGAACGAATACATGAACTAATAGTTTCATTCCAGTGAACATAATGAACAAGTCAAAATTACACTTTTTAATTTTGTTTAATGTTTATAATTATGTCAAACTGCGGTGTCATGTTTTTCGCCAGTGAAGTAGCAGTTGTGAATGTTGACTTATTAGTTCCTGAGTTTCATTCTAGTAAACCTTGTATTTTTTGAGTACCATACCTATATATAAATCTGCAGTTAATTCGACACACACATCAGAAACATGACTTGCTATCATCTCTCAAAATATAGTGGAAGACAATGACTTTCAGGATTTAGATGTCAATTTCATACAGCGTTTTACACACTAAAATATGTAGGCCTTAATCATGCGCTGTGCTAATCACTGAGTCACTGTGAGATTGTGTGATACTTTCTGTCCACGTTGAATTTATATTTTGGCCCCATATCACTGTGTGAAAACGGGAAATTGCATATTTGAAGCTGACAAACTATACACTTTTTTTTTTAAACAAGGTGTAAATAAAATAAAACGGCAGTAAAATTATCACCACTTTGGTAAACATCACCACAAATTTGGTTAAATCGCCCCAACCATTTAAAAAACCTTGGCTAATGTTTCAAACTTTTTAATGTCAACCTTATGTCAATTTCAATAGACAGCACATATCAGTAGACAGCACACTGTACAGTATTTTATTCAACAATGCTATCTTCAGTAGACAGCACACTGTACAGTATTTCATTCAACAATGCTATCTTCAGTAGACAGCACACTGTACAGTATTTTATTCAACAATGCTATCTTCAGTAGACAGAAACGATAGAAAATATTCAAATAATATGGAACGCTTCACGATTCTGCGTGTCATCCTTGCGCTATTTTTACCCCATGGTTATCTATAAATTGAAACAAATGAAACAATTGAAACATTTGGAACGAAAATTGAAACATCGTGTTCCAAATTGTTCCAAATGTTTCAATTTTCTTAGAAATGATAGAAAATATTCAAAAAAATATGGAACGCTTCACGATTTTGCGTGTCATCCTTGCGCAGGGGCCATGCTAATCTTCTCTGTATCGTTCCAATTTTAGTATATGTGCTGCCGAAGCAAGCACGATTAAAGAGAGGACGGACTTGATATTTATATCACCAAAAGTATCGAATATATATTCCTTGGTGTCACAACGTTGTTACAACGTGCTATTTTACCAATAATAACCAACAGAGGGCGCCCGACACTGACCGTAACAGCCATTACAGGTCACGATCCATTATATTACGTTTAAATTACCCGCCGCGGATTATGCGTGCCGAATCGGTAACTAGCGAAAGTTGTTTGCTCAAACGAGATCTGCATGCACATCGACCAACTAAACTAGAGCTTTTGTGGTTCATGAAGCACGAAATCAGTCGCTGACTTATGCTAGGACACGGTAACCTTTTCGTTTGTCGTCTATGAACACTATATAAGTCAAGTTTTAGGCCATTGGATACAGTTAAGTAGTTATGTTAACCAAGTTTGGTGACAACGCACGTTAATTGAAGTAGGCCCTATCAGCATAATTTAAAGGATGTTCGCCAAATTATCACCGATAGCCCCTACATGAACGAATACATGAACTAATAGTTTCATTCCAGTGAACATAATGAACAAGTCAAAATTACACTTTTTAATTTTGTTTAATGTTTATAATTATGTCAAACTGCGGTGTCATGTTTTTCGCCAGTGAAGTAGCAGTTGTGAATGTTGACTTATTAGTTCCTGAGTTTCATTCTAGTAAACCTTGTATTTTTTGAGTACCATACCTATATATAAATCTGCAGTTAATTCGACACACACATCAGAAACATGACTTGCTATCATCTCTCAAAATATAGTGGAAGACAATGACTTTCAGGATTTAGATGTCAATTTCATACAGCGTTTTACACACTAAAATATGTAGGCCTTAATCATGCGCTGTGCTAATCACTGAGTCACTGTGAGATTGTGTGATACTTTCTGTCCACGTTGAATTTATATTTTGGCCCCATATCACTGTGTGAAAACGGGAAATTGCATATTTGAAGCTGACAAACTATACTTTTTTTTTTAAACAAGGTGTAAATAAAATAAAACGGCAGTAAAATTATCACCACTTTGGTAAACATCACCACAAATTTGGTTAAATCGCCAAAAAAAAAAAAAAAACCTTGGCTAATGTTTCAAACTTTTTAATGTCAACCTTATGTCAATTTCAATAGACAGCACATATCAGTAGACAGCACACTGTACAGTATTTTATTCAACAATGCTATCTTCAGTAGACAGCACACTGTACAGTATTTCATTCAACAATGCTATCTTCAGTAGACAGCACACTGTACAGTATTTTATTCAACAATGCTATCTTCAGTAGACAGAAACGATAGAAAATATTCAAATAATATGGAACGCTTCACGATTCTGCGTGTCATCCTTGCGCTATTTTACCCCATGGTTATCTATAAATTGAAACAAATGAAACAATTGAAACATTTGGAACGAAAATTGAAACATCGTGTTCCAAATTCTTCCAAATGTTTCAATTTTCTTAGAAATGATAGAAAACATTCAAAAAAATATGGAACGCTTCACGATTTTGCGTGTCATCCTTGCGCAGGGGCCATGCTAATCTTCTCTGTATCGTTCCAATTTTAGTATATGTGCTGCCGAAGCAAGCACGATTAAAGAGAGGACGGACTTGATATTTATATCACCAAAAAGTATCGAATATATATTCCTTGGTGTCACAACGTTGTTACAACGTGCTATTTTACCAATAATAACCAACAGAGGGCGCCCGACACTGACCGTAACAGCCATTACAGGTCACGATCCATTATATTACGTTTAAATTACCCGCCGCGGATTATGCGTGCCGAATCGGTAACTAGCGAAAGTTGTTTGCTCAAACGAGATCTGCATGCACATCGACCAACTAAACTAGAGCTTTTGTGGTTCATGAAGCACGAAATCAGTCGCTGACTTATGCTAGGACACGGTAACCTTTTCGTTTGTCGTCTATGAACACTATATAAGTCAAGTTTTAGGCCATTGGATACAGTTAAGTAGTTATGTTAACCAAGTTTGGTGACAACGCACGTTAATTGAAGTAGGCCCTATCAGCATAATTTAAAGGATGTTCGCCAAATTATCACCGATAGCCCCTACATGAACGAATACATGAACTAATAGTTTCATTCCAGTGAACATAATGAACAAGTCAAAATTACACTTTTTAATTTTGTTTAATGTTTATAATTATGTCAAACTGCGGTGTCATGTTTTTCGCCAGTGAAGTAGCAGTTGTGAATGTTGACTTATTAGTTCCTGAGTTTCATTCTAGTAAACCTTGTATTTTTTGAGTACCATACCTATATATAAATCTGCAGTTAATTCGACACACACATCAGAAACATGACTTGCTATCATCTCTCAAAATATAGTGGAAGACAATGACTTTCAGGATTTAGATGTCAATTTCATACAGCGTTTTACACACTAAAATATGTAGGCCTTAATCATGCGCTGTGCTAATCACTGAGTCACTGTGAGATTGTGTGATACTTTCTGTCCACGTTGAATTTATATTTTGGCCCCATATCACTGTGTGAAAACGGGAAATTGCATATTTGAAGCTGACAAACTATACACTTTTTTTTAAAACAAGGTGTAAATAAAATAAAACGGCAGTAAAATTATCACCACTTTGGTAAACATCACCACAAATTTGGTTAAATCGCCCCAAACCATAAAAAAACCTTGGCTAATGTTTCAAACTTTTTAATGTCAACCTTATGTCAATTTCAATAGACAGCACATATCAGTAGACAGCACACTGTACAGTATTTTATTCAACAATGCTATCTTCAGTAGACAGCACACTGTACAGTATTTCATTCAACAATGCTATCTTCAGTAGACAGCACACTGTACAGTATTTTATTCAACAATGCTATCTTCAGTAGACAGAAACGATAGAAAATATTCAAATAATATGGAACGCTTCACGATTCTGCGTGTCATCCTTGCGCTATTTTTACCCCATGGTTATCTATAAATTGAAACAAATGAAACAATTGAAACATTTGGAACGAAAATTGAAACATCGTGTTCCAAATTGTTCCAAATGTTTCAATTTTCTTAGAAATGATAGAAAATATTCAAAAAAAATATGGAACGCTTCACGATTTTGCGTGTCATCCTTGCGCAGGGGCCATGCTAATCTTCTCTGTATCGTTCCAATTTTAGTATATGTGCTGCCGAAGCAAGCACGATTAAAGAGAGGACGGACTTGATATTTATATCACCAAAAAGTATCGAATATATATTCCTTGGTGTCACAACGTTGTTACAACGTGCTATTTTACCAATAATAACCAACAGAGGGCGCCCGACACTGACCGTAACAGCCATTACAGGTCACGATCCATTATATTACGTTTAAATTACCCGCCGCGGATTATGCGTGCCGAATCGGTAACTAGCGAAAGTTGTTTGCTCAAACGAGATCTGCATGCACATCGACCAACTAAACTAGAGCTTTTGTGGTTCATGAAGCACGAAATCAGTCGCTGACTTATGCTAGGACACGGTAACCTTTTCGTTTGTCGTCTATGAACACTATATAAGTCAAGTTTTAGGCCATTGGATACAGTTAAGTAGTTATGTTAACCAAGTTTGGTGACAACGCACGTTAATTGAAGTAGGCCCTATCAGCATAATTTAAAGGATGTTCGCCAAATTATCACCGATAGCCCCTACATGAACGAATACATGAACTAATAGTTTCATTCCAGTGAACATAATGAACAAGTCAAAATTACACTTTTTAATTTTGTTTAATGTTTATAATTATGTCAAACTGCGGTGTCATGTTTTTCGCCAGTGAAGTAGCAGTTGTGAATGTTGACTTATTAGTTCCTGAGTTTCATTCTAGTAAACCTTGTATTTTTTGAGTACCATACCTATATATAAATCTGCAGTTAATTCGACACACACATCAGAAACATGACTTGCTATCATCTCTCAAAATATAGTGGAAGACAATGACTTTCAGGATTTAGATGTCAATTTCATACAGCGTTTTACACACTAAAATATGTAGGCCTTAATCATGCGCTGTGCTAATCACTGAGTCACTGTGAGATTGTGTGATACTTTCTGTCCACGTTGAATTTATATTTTGGCCCCATATCACTGTGTGAAAACGGGAAATTGCATATTTGAAGCTGACAAACTATACACTTTTTTTTTAAACAAGGTGTAAATAAAATAAAACGGCAGTAAAATTATCACCACTTTGGTAAACATCACCACAAATTTGGTTAAATCGCCCCAACCATTTAAAAAACCTTGGCTAATGTTTCAAACTTTTTAATGTCAACCTTATGTCAATTTCAATAGACAGCACATATCAGTAGACAGCACACTGTACAGTATTTTATTCAACAATGCTATCTTCAGTAGACAGCACACTGTACAGTATTTCATTCAACAATGCTATCTTCAGTAGACAGCACACTGTACAGTATTTTATTCAACAATGCTATCTTCAGTAGACAGAAACGATAGAAAATATTCAAATAATATGGAACGCTTCACGATTCTGCGTGTCATCCTTGCGCTATTTTTACCCCATGGTTATCTATAAATTGAAACAAATGAAACAATTGAAACATTTGGAACGAAAATTGAAACATCGTGTTCCAAATTGTTCCAAATGTTTCAATTTTCTTAGAAATGATAGAAAATATTCAAAAAAATATGGAACGCTTCACGATTTTGCGTGTCATCCTTGCGCAGGGGCCATGCTAATCTTCTCTGTATCGTTCCAATTTTAGTATATGTGCTGCCGAAGCAAGCACGATTAAAGAGAGGACGGACTTGATATTTATATCACCAAAAAGTATCGAATATATATTCCTTGGTGTCACAACGTTGTTACAACGTGCTATTTTACCAATAATAACCAACAGAGGGCGCCCGACACTGACCGTAACAGCCATTACAGGTCACGATCCATTATATTACGTTTAAATTACCCGCCGCGGATTATGCGTGCCGAATCGGTAACTAGCGAAAGTTGTTTGCTCAAACGAGATCTGCATGCACATCGACCAACTAAACTAGAGCTTTTGTGGTTCATGAAGCACGAAATCAGTCGCTGACTTATGCTAGGACACGGTAACCTTTTCGTTTGTCGTCTATGAACACTATATAAGTCAAGTTTTAGGCCATTGGATACAGTTAAGTAGTTATGTTAACCAAGTTTGGTGACAACGCACGTTAATTGAAGTAGGCCCTATCAGCATAATTTAAAGGATGTTCGCCAAATTATCACCGATAGCCCCTACATGAACGAATACATGAACTAATAGTTTCATTCCAGTGAACATAATGAACAAGTCAAAATTACACTTTTTAATTTTGTTTAATGTTTATAATTATGTCAAACTGCGGTGTCATGTTTTTCGCCAGTGAAGTAGCAGTTGTGAATGTTGACTTATTAGTTCCTGAGTTTCATTCTAGTAAACCTTGTATTTTTTGAGTACCATACCTATATATAAATCTGCAGTTAATTCGACACACACATCAGAAACATGACTTGCTATCATCTCTCAAAATATAGTGGAAGACAATGACTTTCAGGATTTAGATGTCAATTTCATACAGCGTTTTACACACTAAAATATGTAGGCCTTAATCATGCGCTGTGCTAATCACTGAGTCACTGTGAGATTGTGTGATACTTTCTGTCCACGTTGAATTTATATTTTGGCCCCATATCACTGTGTGAAAACGGGAAATTGCATATTTGAAGCTGACAAACTATACACTTTTTTTTAAACAAGGTGTAAATAAAATAAAACAGCAGTAAAATTATCACCACTTTGGTAAACATCACCACAAATTTGGTTAAATCGCCCCAACCATTTAAAAACCTTGGCTAATGTTTCAAACTTTTTAATGTCAACCTTATGTCAATTTCAATAGACAGCACATATCAGTAGACAGCACACTGTACAGTATTTTATTCAACAATGCTATCTTCAGTAGACAGCACACTGTACAGTATTTCATTCAACAATGCTATCTTCAGTAGACAGCACACTGTACAGTATTTTATTCAACAATGCTATCTTCAGTAGACAGAAACGATAGAAAATATTCAAATAATATGGAACGCTTCACGATTCTGCGTGTCATCCTTGCGCTATTTTTACCCCATGGTTATCTATAAATTGAAACAAATGAAACAATTGAAACATTTGGAACGAAAATTGAAACATCGTGTTCCAAATTGTTCCAAATGTTTCAATTTTCTTAGAAATGATAGAAAATATTCAAAAAATATGGAACGCTTCACGATTTTGCGTGTCATCCTTGCGCAGGGGCCATGCTAATCTTCTCTGTATCGTTCCAATCTTAGTATATGTGCTGCCGAAGCAAGCACGATTAAAGAGAGGACGGACTTGATATTTATATCACCAAAAAGTATCGAATATATATTCCTTGGTGTCACAACGTTGTTACAACGTGCTATTTTACCAATAATAACCAACAGAGGGCGCCCGACACTGACCGTAACAGCCATTACAGGTCACGATCCATTATATTACGTTTAAATTACCCGCCGCGGATTATGCGTGCCGAATCGGTAACTAGCGAAAGTTGTTTGCTCAAACGAGATCTGCATGCACATCGACCAACTAAACTAGAGCTTTTGTGGTTCATGAAGCACGAAATCAGTCGCTGACTTATGCTAGGACACGGTAACCTTTTCGTTTGTCGTCTATGAACACTATATAAGTCAAGTTTTAGGCCATTGGATACAGTTAAGTAGTTATGTTAACCAAGTTTGGTGACAACGCACGTTAATTGAAGTAGGCCCTATCAGCATAATTTAAAGGATGTTCGCCAAATTATCACCGATAGCCCCTACATGAACGAATACATGAACTAATAGTTTCATTCCAGTGAACATAATGAACAAGTCAAAATTACACTTTTTAATTTTGTTTAATGTTTATAATTATGTCAAACTGCGGTGTCATGTTTTTCGCCAGTGAAGTAGCAGTTGTGAATGTTGACTTATTAGTTCCTGAGTTTCATTCTAGTAAACCTTGTATTTTTGAGTACCATACCTATATATAAATCTGCAGTTAATTCGACACACACATCAGAAACATGACTTGCTATCATCTCTCAAAATATAGTGGAAGACAATGACTTTCAGGATTTAGATGTCAATTTCATACAGCGTTTTACACACTAAAATATGTAGGCCTTAATCATGCGCTGTGCTAATCACTGAGTCACTGTGAGATTGTGTGATACTTTCTGTCCACGTTGAATTTATATTTTGGCCCCATATCACTGTGTGAAAACGGGAAATTGCATATTTGAAGCTGACAAACTATACACTTTTTTTTTTAAACAAGGTGTAAATAAAATAAAACGGCAGTAAAATTATCACCACTTTGGTAAACATCACCACAAATTAGGTTAAATCGCCCCAACCATTTAAAAACCTTGGCTAATGTTTCAAACTTTTTAATGTCAACCTTATGTCAATTTCAATAGACAGCACATATCAGTAGACAGCACACTGTACAGTATTTTATTCAACAATGCTATCTTCAGTAGACAGCACACTGTACAGTATTTCATTCAACAATGCTATCTTCAGTAGACAGCACACTGTACAGTATTTTATTCAACAATGCTATCTTCAGTAGACAGAAACGATAGAAAATATTCAAATAATATGGAACGCTTCACGATTCTGCGTGTCATCCTTGCGCTATTTTTACCCCATGGTTATCTATAAATTGAAACAAATGAAACAATTGAAACATTTGGAACGAAAATTGAAACATCGTGTTCCAAATTGTTCCAAATGTTTCAATTTTCTTAGAAATGATAGAAAATATTCAAAAAATATGGAACGCTTCACGATTTTGCGTGTCATCCTTGCGCAGGGGCCATGCTAATCTTCTCTGTATCGTTCCAATTTTAGTATATGTGCTGCCGAAGCAAGCACGATTAAAGAGAGGACGGACTTGATATTTATATCACCAAAAAGTATCGAATATATATTCCTTGGTGTCACAACGTTGTTACAACGTGCTATTTTACCAATAATAACCAACAGAGGGCGCCCGACACTGACCGTAACAGCCATTACAGGTCACGATCCATTATATTACGTTTAAATTACCCGCCGCGGATTATGCGTGCCGAATCGGTAACTAGCGAAAGTTGTTTGCTCAAACGAGATCTGCATGCACATCGACCAACTAAACTAGAGCTTTTGTGGTTCATGAAGCACGAAATCAGTCGCTGACTTATGCTAGGACACGGTAACCTTTTCGTTTGTCGTCTATGAACACTATATAAGTCAAGTTTTAGGCCATTGGATACAGTTAAGTAGTTATGTTAACCAAGTTTGGTGACAACGCACGTTAATTGAAGTAGGCCCTATCAGCATAATTTAAAGGATGTTCGCCAAATTATCACCGATAGCCCCTACATGAACGAATACATGAACTAATAGTTTCATTCCAGTGAACATAATGAACAAGTCAAAATTACACTTTTTAATTTTGTTTAATGTTTATAATTATGTCAAACTGCGGTGTCATGTTTTTCGCCAGTGAAGTAGCAGTTGTGAATGTTGACTTATTAGTTCCTGAGTTTCATTCTAGTAAACCTTGTATTTTTTGAGTACCATACCTATATATAAATCTGCAGTTAATTCGACACACACATCAGAAACATGACTTGCTATCATCTCTCAAAATATAGTGGAAGACAATGACTTTCAGGATTTAGATGTCAATTTCATACAGCGTTTTACACACTAAAATATGTAGGCCTTAATCATGCGCTGTGCTAATCACTGAGTCACTGTGAGATTGTGTGATACTTTCTGTCCACGTTGAATTTATATTTTGGCCCCATATCACTGTGTGAAAACGGGAAATTGCATATTTGAAGCTGACAAACTATACACTTTTTTTTTTAAACAAGGTGTAAATAAAATAAAACGGCAGTAAAATTATCACCACTTTGGTAAACATCACCACAAATTTGGTTAAATCGCCCCAACCATTAAAAAACCTTGGCTAATGTTTCAAACTTTTTAATGTCAACCTTATGTCAATTTCAATAGACAGCACATATCAGTAGACAGCACACTGTACAGTATTTTATTCAACAATGCTATCTTCAGTAGACAGCACACTGTACAGTATTTCATTCAACAATGCTATCTTCAGTAGACAGCACACTGTACAGTATTTTATTCAACAATGCTATCTTCAGTAGACAGAAACGATAGAAAATATTCAAATAATATGGAACGCTTCACGATTCTGCGTGTCATCCTTGCGCTATTTTTACCCCATGGTTATCTATAAATTGAAACAAATGAAACAATTGAAACATTGGAACGAAAATTGAAACATCGTGTTCCAAATTGTTCCAAATGTTTCAATTTTCTTAGAAATGATAGAAAATATTCAAAAAAATATGGAACGCTTCACGATTTTGCGTGTCATCCTTGCGCAGGGGCCATGCTAATCTTCTCTGTATCGTTCCAATTTTAGTATATGTGCTGCCGAAGCAAGCACGATTAAAGAGAGGACGGACTTGATATTTATATCACCAAAAGTATCGAATATATATTCCTTGGTGTCACAACGTTGTTACAACGTGCTATTTTACCAATAATAACCAACAGAGGGCGCCCGACACTGACCGTAACAGCCATTACAGGTCACGATCCATTATATTACGTTTAAATTACCCGCCGCGGATTATGCGTGCCGAATCGGTAACTAGCGAAAGTTGTTTGCTCAAACGAGATCTGCATGCACATCGACCAACTAAACTAGAGCTTTTGTGGTTCATGAAGCACGAAATCAGTCGCTGACTTATGCTAGGACACGGTAACCTTTTCGTTTGTCGTCTATGAACACTATATAAGTCAAGTTTTAGGCCATTGGATACAGTTAAGTAGTTATGTTAACCAAGTTTGGTGACAACGCACGTTAATTGAAGTAGGCCCTATCAGCATAATTTAAAGGATGTTCGCCAAATTATCACCGATAGCCCCTACATGAACGAATACATGAACTAATAGTTTCATTCCAGTGAACATAATGAACAAGTCAAAATTACACTTTTTAATTTTGTTTAATGTTTATAATTATGTCAAACTGCGGTGTCATGTTTTTCGCCAGTGAAGTAGCAGTTGTGAATGTTGACTTATTAGTTCCTGAGTTTCATTCTAGTAAACCTTGTATTTTTTGAGTACCATACCTATATATAAATCTGCAGTTAATTCGACACACACATCAGAAACATGACTTGCTATCATCTCTCAAAATATAGTGGAAGACAATGACTTTCAGGATTTAGATGTCAATTTCATACAGCGTTTTACACACTAAAATATGTAGGCCTTAATCATGCGCTGTGCTAATCACTGAGTCACTGTGAGATTGTGTGATACTTTCTGTCCACGTTGAATTTATATTTTGGCCCCATATCACTGTGTGAAAACGGTAAATTGCATATTTGAAGCTGACAAACTATACACTTTTTTTTAAAACAAGGTGTAAATAAAATAAAACGGCAGTAAAATTATCACCACTTTGGTAAACATCACCACAAATTTGGTTAAATCGCCCCAACCATTTAAAAAACCTTGGCTAATGTTTCAAACTTTTTAATGTCAACCTTATGTCAATTTCAATAGACAGCACATATCAGTAGACAGCACACTGTACAGTATTTTATTCAACAATGCTATCTTCAGTAGACAGCACACTGTACAGTATTTCATTCAACAATGCTATCTTCAGTAGACAGCACACTGTACAGTATTTTATTCAACAATGCTATCTTCAGTAGACAGAAACGATAGAAAATATTCAAATAATATGGAACGCTTCACGATTCTGCGTGTCATCCTTGCGCTATTTTTACCCCATGGTTATCTATAAATTGAAACAAATGAAACAATTGAAACATTTGGAACGAAAATTGAAACATCGTGTTCCAAATTGTTCCAAATGTTTCAATTTTCTTAGAAATGATAGAAAATATTCAAAAAATATGGAACGCTTCACGATTTTGCGTGTCATCCTTGCGCAGGGGCCATGCTAATCTTCTCTGTATCGTTCCAATTTTAGTATATGTGCTGCCGAAGCAAGCACGATTAAAGAGAGGACGGACTTGATATTTATATCACCAAAAGTATCGAATATATATTCCTTGGTGTCACAACGTTGTTACAACGTGCTATTTTACCAATAATAACCAACAGAGGGCGCCCGACACTGACCGTAACAGCCATTACAGGTCACGATCCATTATATTACGTTTAAATTACCCGCCGCGGATTATGCGTGCCGAATCGGTAACTAGCGAAAGTTGTTTGCTCAAACGAGATCTGCATGCACATCGACCAACTAAACTAGAGCTTTTGTGGTTCATGAAGCACGAAATCAGTCGCTGACTTATGCTAGGACACGGTAACCTTTTCGTTTGTCGTCTATGAACACTATATAAGTCAAGTTTTAGGCCATTGGATACAGTTAAGTAGTTATGTTAACCAAGTTTGGTGACAACGCACGTTAATTGAAGTAGGCCCTATCAGCATAATTTAAAGGATGTTCGCCAAATTATCACCGATAGCCCCTACATGAACGAATACATGAACTAATAGTTTCATTCCAGTGAACATAATGAACAAGTCAAAATTACACTTTTTAATTTTGTTTAATGTTTATAATTATGTCAAACTGCGGTGTCATGTTTTTCGCCAGTGAAGTAGCAGTTGTGAATGTTGACTTATTAGTTCCTGAGTTTCATTCTAGTAAACCTTGTATTTTTTGAGTACCATACCTATATATAAATCTGCAGTTAATTCGACACACACATCAGAAACATGACTTGCTATCATCTCTCAAAATATAGTGGAAGACAATGACTTTCAGGATTTAGATGTCAATTTCATACAGCGTTTTACACACTAAAATATGTAGGCCTTAATCATGCGCTGTGCTAATCACTGAGTCACTGTGAGATTGTGTGATACTTTCTGTCCACGTTGAATTTATATTTTGGCCCCATATCACTGTGTGAAAACGGGAAATTGCATATTTGAAGCTGACAAACTATACACTTTTTTTTTTTTTAAACAAGGTGTAAATAAAATAAAACGGCAGTAAAATTATCACCACTTTGGTAAACATCACCACAAATTTGGTTAAATCGCCCCAACCATTTAAAAAACCTTGGCTAATGTTTCAAACTTTTTAATGTCAACCTTATGTCAATTTCAATAGACAGCACATATCAGTAGACAGCACACTGTACAGTATTTTATTCAACAATGCTATCTTCAGTAGACAGCACACTGTACAGTATTTCATTCAACAATGCTATCTCTTCAGTAGACAGCACACTGTACAGTATTTTATTCAACAATGCTATCTTCAGTAGACAGAAACGATAGAAAATATTCAAATAATATGGAACGCTTCACGATTCTGCGTGTCATCCTTGCGCTATTTTTACCCCATGGTTATCTATAAATTGAAACAAATGAAACAATTGAAACATTTGGAACGAAAATTGAAACATCGTGTTCCAAATTGTTCCAAATGTTTCAATTTTCTTAGAAATGATAGAAAATATTCAAAAAAATATGGAACGCTTCACGATTTTGCGTGTCATCCTTGCGCAGGGGCCATGCTAATCTTCTCTGTATCGTTCCAATTTTAGTATATGTGCTGCCGAAGCAAGCACGATTAAAGAGAGGACGGACTTGATATTTATATCACCAAAAAGTATCGAATATATATTCCTTGGTGTCACAACGTTGTTACAACGTGCTATTTTACCAATAATAACCAACAGAGGGCGCCCGACACTGACCGTAACAGCCATTACAGGTCACGATCCATTATATTACGTTTAAATTACCCGCCGCGGATTATGCGTGCCGAATCGGTAACTAGCGAAAGTTGTTTGCTCAAACGAGATCTGCATGCACATCGACCAACTAAACTAGAGCTTTTGTGGTTCATGAAGCACGAAATCAGTCGCTGACTTATGCTAGGACACGGTAACCTTTTCGTTTGTCGTCTATGAACACTATATAAGTCAAGTTTTAGGCCATTGGATACAGTTAAGTAGTTATGTTAACCAAGTTTGGTGACAACGCACGTTAATTGAAGTAGGCCCTATCAGCATAATTTAAAGGATGTTCGCCAAATTATCACCGATAGCCCCTACATGAACGAATACATGAACTAATAGTTTCATTCCAGTGAACATAATGAACAAGTCAAAATTACACTTTTTAATTTTGTTTAATGTTTATAATTATGTCAAACTGCGGTGTCATGTTTTTCGCCAGTGAAGTAGCAGTTGTGAATGTTGACTTATTAGTTCCTGAGTTTCATTCTAGTAAACCTTGTATTTTTTGAGTACCATACCTATATATAAATCTGCAGTTAATTCGACACACACATCAGAAACATGACTTGCTATCATCTCTCAAAATATAGTGGAAGACAATGACTTTCAGGATTTAGATGTCAATTTCATACAGCGTTTTACACACTAAAATATGTAGGCCTTAATCATGCGCTGTGCTAATCACTGAGTCACTGTGAGATTGTGTGATACTTTCTGTCCACGTTGAATTTATATTTTGGCCCCATATCACTGTGTGAAAACGGGAAATTGCATATTTGAAGCTGACAAACTATACACTTTTTTTTTTTAAACAAGGTGTAAATAAAATAAAACGGCAGTAAAATTATCACCACTTTGGTAAACATCACCACAAATTTGGTTAAATCGCCCCAACCATTTAAAAAACCTTGGCTAATGTTCAAACTTTTTAATGTCAACCTTATGTCAATTTCAATAGACAGCACATATCAGTAGACAGCACACTGTACAGTATTTTATTCAACAATGCTATCTTCAGTAGACAGCACACTGTACAGTATTTCATTCAACAATGCTATCTTCAGTAGACAGCACACTGTACAGTATTTTATTCAACAATGCTATCTTCAGTAGACAGAAACGATAG
This sequence comes from Amphiura filiformis, assembly GCF_039555335.1. Taxonomy (NCBI): domain Eukaryota; kingdom Metazoa; phylum Echinodermata; class Ophiuroidea; order Amphilepidida; family Amphiuridae; genus Amphiura; species Amphiura filiformis. Next base: position 21,251,582 of record NC_092636.1, read on the forward strand.
AAAATATTCAAATAATATGGAACGCTTCACGATTCTGCGTGTCATCCTTGCGCTATTTTTACCCCATGGTTATCTATAAATTGAAACAAATGAAACAATTGAAACATTTGGAACGAAAATTGAAACATCGTGTTCCAAATTGTTCCAAATGTTTCAATTTTCTTAGAAATGATAGAAAATATTCAAAAAATATGGAACGCTTCACGATTTTGCGTGTCATCCTTGCGCAGGGGCCATGCTAATCTTCTCTGTATCGTTCCAATTTTAGTATATGTGCTGCCGAAGCAAGCACGATTAAAGAGAGGACGGACTTGATATTTATATCACCAAAAGTATCGAATATATATTCCTTGGTGTCACAACGTTGTTACAACGTGCTATTTTACCAATAATAACCAACAGAGGGCGCCCGACACTGACCGTAACAGCCATTACAGGTCACGATCCATTATATTACGTTTAAATTACCCGCCGCGGATTATGCGTGCCGAATCGGTAACTAGCGAAAGTTGTTTGCTCAAACGAGATCTGCATGCACATCGACCAACTAAACTAGAGCTTTTGTGGTTCATGAAGCACGAAATCAGTCGCTGACTTATGCTAGGACACGGTAACCTTTTCGTTTGTCGTCTATGAACACTATATAAGTCAAGTTTTAGGCCATTGGATACAGTTAAGTAGTTATGTTAACCAAGTTTGGTGACAACGCACGTTAATTGAAGTAGGCCCTATCAGCATAATTTAAAGGATGTTCGCCAAATTATCACCGATAGCCCCTACATGAACGAATACATGAACTAATAGTTTCATTCCAGTGAACATAATGAACAAGTCAAAATTACACTTTTTAATTTTGTTTAATGTTTATAATTATGTCAAACTGCGGTGTCATGTTTTTCGCCAGTGAAGTAGCAGTTGTGAATGTTGACTTATTAGTTCCTGAGTTTCATTCTAGTAAACCTTGTATTTTTTGAGTACCATACCTATATATAAATCTGCAGTTAATTCGACACACACATCAGAAACATGACTTGCTATCATCTCTCAAAATATAGTGGAAGACAATGACTTTCAGGATTTAGATGTCAATTTCATACAGCGTTTTACACACTAAAATATGTAGGCCTTAATCATGCGCTGTGCTAATCACTGAGTCACTGTGAGATTGTGTGATACTTTCTGTCCACGTTGAATTTATATTTTGGCCCCATATCACTGTGTGAAAACGGGAAATTGCATATTTGAAGCTGACAAACTATACACTTTTTTTTTAAACAAGGTGTAAATAAAATAAAACGGCAGTAAAATTATCACCACTTTGGTAAACATCACCACAAATTTGGTTAAATCGCCCCAACCATTTAAAAACCTTGGCTAATGTTTCAAACTTTTTAATGTCAACCTTATGTCAATTTCAATAGACAGCACATATCAGTAGACAGCACACTGTACAGTATTTTATTCAACAATGCTATCTTCAGTAGACAGCACACTGTACAGTATTTCATTCAACAATGCTATCTTCAGTAGACAGCACACTGTACAGTATTTTATTCAACAATGCTATCTTCAGTAGACAGAAACGATAGAAAATATTCAAATAATATGGAACGCTTCACGATTCTGCGTGTCATCCTTGCGCTATTTTTACCCCATGGTTATCTATAAATTGAAACAAATGAAACAATTGAAACATTTGGAACGAAAATTGAAACATCGTGTTCCAAATTGTTCCAAATGTTTCAATTTTCTTAGAAATGATAGAAAATATTCAAAAAAATATGGAACGCTTCACGATTTTGCGTGTCATCCTTGCGCAGGGGCCATGCTAATCTTCTCTGTATCGTTCCAATTTTAGTATATGTGCTGCCGAAGCAAGCACGATTAAAGAGAGGACGGACTTGATATTTATATCACCAAAAGTATCGAATATATATTCCTTGGTGTCACAACGTTGTTACAACGTGCTATTTTACCAATAATAACCAACAGAGGGCGCCCGACACTGACCGTAACAGCCATTACAGGTCACGATCCATTATATTACGTTTAAATTACCCGCCGCGGATTATGCGTGCCGAATCGGTAACTAGCGAAAGTTGTTTGCTCAAACGAGATCTGCATGCACATCGACCAACTAAACTAGAGCTTTTGTGGTTCATGAAGCACGAAATCAGTCGCTGACTTATGCTAGGACACGGTAACCTTTTCGTTTGTCGTCTATGAACACTATATAAGTCAAGTTTTAGGCCATTGGATACAGTTAAGTAGTTATGTTAACCAAGTTTGGTGACAACGCACGTTAATTGAAGTAGGCCCTATCAGCATAATTTAAAGGATGTTCGCCAAATTATCACCGATAGCCCCTACATGAACGAATACATGAACTAATAGTTTCATTCCAGTGAACATAATGAACAAGTCAAAATTACACTTTTTAATTTTGTTTAATGTTTATAATTATGTCAAACTGCGGTGTCATGTTTTTCGCCAGTGAAGTAGCAGTTGTGAATGTTGACTTATTAGTTCCTGAGTTTCATTCTAGTAAACCTTGTATTTTTTGAGTACCATACCTATATATAAATCTGCAGTTAATTCGACACACACATCAGAAACATGACTTGCTATCATCTCTCAAAATATAGTGGAAGACAATGACTTTCAGGATTTAGATGTCAATTTCATACAGCGTTTTACACACTAAAATATGTAGGCCTTAATCATGCGCTGTGCTAATCACTGAGTCACTGTGAGATTGTGTGATACTTTCTGTCCACGTTGAATTTATATTTTGGCCCCATATCACTGTGTGAAAACGGGAAATTGCATATTTGAAGCTGACAAACTATACACTTTTTTTTTAAACAAGGTGTAAATAAAATAAAACGGCAGTAAAATTATCACCACTTTGGTAAACATCACCACAAATTTGGTTAAATCGCCCCAACCATTTAAAAACCTTGGCTAATGTTTCAAACTTTTTAATGTCAACCTTATGTCAATTTCAATAGACAGCACATATCAGTAGACAGCACACTGTACAGTATTTTATTCAACAATGCTATCTTCAGTAGACAGCACACTGTACAGTATTTCATTCAACAATGCTATCTTCAGTAGACAGCACACTGTACAGTATTTTATTCAACAATGCTATCTTCAGTAGACAGAAACGATAGAAAATATTCAAATAATATGGAACGCTTCACGATTCTGCGTGTCATCCTTGCGCTATTTTTACCCCATGGTTATCTATAAATTGAAACAAATGAAACAATTGAAACATTTGGAACGAAAATTGAAACATCGTGTTCCAAATTGTTCCAAATGTTTCAATTTTCTTAGAAATGATAGAAAATATTCAAAAAAATATGGAACGCTTCACGATTTTGCGTGTCATCCTTGCGCAGGGGCCATGCTAATCTTCTCTGTATCGTTCCAATTTTAGTATATGTGCTGCCGAAGCAAGCACGATTAAAGAGAGGACGGACTTGATATTTATATCACCAAAAAGTATCGAATATATATTCCTTGGTGTCACAACGTTGTTACAACGTGCTATTTTACCAATAATAACCAACAGAGGGCGCCCGACACTGACCGTAACAGCCATTACAGGTCACGATCCATTATATTACGTTTAAATTACCCGCCGCGGATTATGCGTGCCGAATCGGTAACTAGCGAAAGTTGTTTGCTCAAACGAGATCTGCATGCACATCGACCAACTAAACTAGAGCTTTTGTGGTTCATGAAGCACGAAATCAGTCGCTGACTTATGCTAGGACACGGTAACCTTTTCGTTTGTCGTCTATGAACACTATATAAGTCAAGTTTTAGGCCATTGGATACAGTTAAGTAGTTATGTTAACCAAGTTTGGTGACAACGCACGTTAATTGAAGTAGGCCCTATCAGCATAATTTAAAGGATGTTCGCCAAATTATCACCGATAGCCCCTACATGAACGAATACATGAACTAATAGTTTCATTCCAGTGAACATAATGAACAAGTCAAAATTACACTTTTTAATTTTGTTTAATGTTTATAATTATGTCAAACTGCGGTGTCATGTTTTTCGCCAGTGAAGTAGCAGTTGTGAATGTTGACTTATTAGTTCCTGAGTTTCATTCTAGTAAACCTTGTATTTTTTGAGTACCATACCTATATATAAATCTGCAGTTAATTCGACACACACATCAGAAACATGACTTGCTATCATCTCTCAAAATATAGTGGAAGACAATGACTTTCAGGATTTAGATGTCAATTTCATACAGCGTTTTACACACTAAAATATGTAGGCCTTAATCATGCGCTGTGCTAATCACTGAGTCACTGTGAGATTGTGTGATACTTTCTGTCCACGTTGAATTTATATTTTGGCCCCATATCACTGTGTGAAAACGGGAAATTGCATATTTGAAGCTGACAAACTATACACTTTTTTTTTTAAACAAGGTGTAAATAAAATAAAACGGCAGTAAAATTATCACCACTTTGGTAAACATCACCACAAATTTGGTTAAATCGCCCCAACCATTTAAAAAACCTTGGCTAATGTTTCAAACTTTTTAATGTCAACCTTATGTCAATTTCAATAGACAGCACATATCAGTAGACAGCACACTGTACAGTATTTTATTCAACAATGCTATCTTCAGTAGACAGCACACTGTACAGTATTTCATTCAACAATGCTATCTTCAGTAGACAGCACACTGTACAGTATTTTATTCAACAATGCTATCTTCAGTAGACAGAAACGATAGAAAATATTCAAATAATATGGAACGCTTCACGATTCTGCGTGTCATCCTTGCGCTATTTTTACCCCATGGTTATCTATAAATTGAAACAAATGAAACAATTGAAACATTTGGAACGAAAATTGAAACATCGTGTTCCAAATTGTTCCAAATGTTTCAATTTTCTTAGAAATGATAGAAAATATTCAAAAAATATGGAACGCTTCACGATTTTGCGTGTCATCCTTGCGCAGGGGCCATGCTAATCTTCTCTGTATCGTTCCAATTTTAGTATATGTGCTGCCGAAGCAAGCACGATTAAAGAGAGGACGGACTTGATATTTATATCACCAAAAAGTATCGAATATATATTCCTTGGTGTCACAACGTTGTTACAACGTGCTATTTTACCAATAATAACCAACAGAGGGCGCCCGACACTGACCGTAACAGCCATTACAGGTCACGATCCATTATATTACGTTTAAATTACCCGCCGCGGATTATGCGTGCCGAATCGGTAACTAGCGAAAGTTGTTTGCTCAAACGAGATCTGCATGCACATCGACCAACTAAACTAGAGCTTTTGTGGTTCATGAAGCACGAAATCAGTCGCTGACTTATGCTAGGACACGGTAACCTTTTCGTTTGTCGTCTATGAACACTATATAAGTCAAGTTTTAGGCCATTGGATACAGTTAAGTAGTTATGTTAACCAAGTTTGGTGACAACGCACGTTAATTGAAGTAGGCCCTATCAGCATAATTTAAAGGATGTTCGCCAAATTATCACCGATAGCCCCTACATGAACGAATACATGAACTAATAGTTTCATTCCAGTGAACATAATGAACAAGTCAAAATTACACTTTTTAATTTTGTTTAATGTTTATAATTATGTCAAACTGCGGTGTCATGTTTTCGCCAGTGAAGTAGCAGTTGTGAATGTTGACTTATTAGTTCCTGAGTTTCATTCTAGTAAACCTTGTATTTTTTGAGTACCATACCTATATATAAATCTGCAGTTAATTCGACACACATCAGAAACATGACTTGCTATCATCTCTCAAAATATAGTGGAAGACAATGACTTTCAGGATTTAGATGTCAATTTCATACAGCGTTTTACACACTAAAATATGTAGGCCTTAATCATGCGCTGTGCTAATCACTGAGTCACTGTGAGATTGTGTGATACTTTCTGTCCACGTTGAATTTATATTTTGGCCCCATATCACTGTGTGAAAACGGGAAATTGCATATTTGAAGCTGACAAACTATACACTTTTTTTTAAAACAAGGTGTAAATAAAATAAAACGGCAGTAAAATTATCACCACTTTGGTAAACATCACCACAAATTTGGTTAAATCGCCCCAACCATTTAAAAAACCTTGGCTAATGTTTCAAACTTTTTAATGTCAACCTTATGTCAATTTCAATAGACAGCACATATCAGTAGACAGCACACTGTACAGTATTTTATTCAACAATGCTATCTTCAGTAGACAGCACACTGTACAGTATTTCATTCAACAATGCTATCTTCAGTAGACAGCACACTGTACAGTATTTTATTCAACAATGCTATCTTCAGTAGACAGAAACGATAGAAAATATTCAAATAATATGGAACGCTTCACGATTCTGCGTGTCATCCTTGCGCTATTTTTACCCCATGGTTATCTATAAATTGAAACAAATGAAACAATTGAAACATTTGGAACGAAAATTGAAACATCGTGTTCCAAATTGTTCCAAATGTTTCAATTTTCTTAGAAATGATAGAAAATATTCAAAAAATATGGAACGCTTCACGATTTTGCGTGTCATCCTTGCGCAGGGGCCATGCTAATCTTCTCTGTATCGTTCCAATTTTAGTATATGTGCTGCCGAAGCAAGCACGATTAAAGAGAGGACGGACTTGATATTTATATCACCAAAAAGTATCGAATATATATTCCTTGGTGTCACAACGTTGTTACAACGTGCTATTTTACCAATAATAACCAACAGAGGGCGCCCGACACTGACCGTAACAGCCATTACAGGTCACGATCCATTATATTACGTTTAAATTACCCGCCGCGGATTATGCGTGCCGAATCGGTAACTAGCGAAAGTTGTTTGCTCAAACGAGATCTGCATGCACATCGACCAACTAAACTAGAGCTTTTGTGGTTCATGAAGCACGAAATCAGTCGCTGACTTATGCTAGGACACGGTAACCTTTTCGTTTGTCGTCTATGAACACTATATAAGTCAAGTTTTAGGCCATTGGATACAGTTAAGTAGTTATGTTAACCAAGTTTGGTGACAACGCACGTTAATTGAAGTAGGCCCTATCAGCATAATTTAAAGGATGTTCGCCAAATTATCACCGATAGCCCCTACATGAACGAATACATGAACTAATAGTTTCATTCCAGTGAACATAATGAACAAGTCAAAATTACACTTTTTAATTTTGTTTAATGTTTATAATTATGTCAAACTGCGGTGTCATGTTTTTCGCCAGTGAAGTAGCAGTTGTGAATGTTGACTTATTAGTTCCTGAGTTTCATTCTAGTAAACCTTGTATTTTTTGAGTACCATACCTATATATAAATCTGCAGTTAATTCGACACACACATCAGAAACATGACTTGCTATCATCTCTCAAAATATAGTGGAAGACAATGACTTTCAGGATTTAGATGTCAATTTCATACAGCGTTTTACACACTAAAATATGTAGGCCTTAATCATGCGCTGTGCTAATCACTGAGTCACTGTGAGATTGTGTGATACTTTCTGTCCACGTTGAATTTATATTTTGGCCCCATATCACTGTGTGAAAACGGGAAATTGCATATTTGAAGCTGACAAACTATACACTTTTTTTTTTTTAAACAAGGTGTAAATAAAATAAACGGCAGTAAAATTATCACCACTTTGGTAAACATCACCACAAATTTGGTTAAATCGCCCCAACAAATTAAAAAACCTTGGCTAATGTTTCAAACTTTTTAATGTCAACCTTATGTCAATTTCAATAGACAGCACATATCAGTAGACAGCACACTGTACAGTATTTTATTCAACAATGCTATCTTCAGTAGACAGCACACTGTACAGTATTTCATTCAACAATGCTATCTTCAGTAGACAGCACACTGTACAGTATTTTATTCAACAATGCTATCTTCAGTAGACAGAAACGATAGAAAATATTCAAATAATATGGAACGCTTCACGATTCTGCGTGTCATCCTTGCGCTATTTTTACCCCATGGTTATCTATAAATTGAAACAAATGAAACAATTGAAACATTTGGAACGAAAATTGAAACATCGTGTTCCAAATTGTTCCAAATGTTTCAATTTTCTTAGAAATGATAGAAAATATTCAAAAAAATATGGAACGCTTCACGATTTTGCGTGTCATCCTTGCGCAGGGGCCATGCTAATCTTCTCTGTATCGTTCCAATTTTAGTATATGTGCTGCCGAAGCAAGCACGATTAAAGAGAGGACGGACTTGATATTTCTAAAACAAAAAGTATCGAATATATATTCCTTGGTGTCACAACGTTGTTACAACGTGCTATTTTACCAATAATAACCAACAGAGGGCGCCCGACACTGACCGTAACAGCCATTACAGGTCACGATCCATTATATTACGTTTAAATTACCCGCCGCGGATTATGCGTGCCGAATCGGTAACTAGCGAAAGTTGTTTGCTCAAACGAGATCTGCATGCACATCGACCAACTAAACTAGAGCTTTTGTGGTTCATGAAGCACGAAATCAGTCGCTGACTTATGCTAGGACACGGTAACCTTTTCGTTTGTCGTCTATGAACACTATATAAGTCAAGTTTTAGGCCATTGGATACAGTTAAGTAGTTATGTTAACCAAGTTTGGTGACAACGCACGTTAATTGAAGTAGGCCCTATCAGCATAATTTAAAGGATGTTCGCCAAATTATCACCGATAGCCCCTACATGAACGAATACATGAACTAATAGTTTCATTCCAGTGAACATAATGAACAAGTCAAAATTACACTTTTTAATTTTGTTTAATGTTTATAATTATGTCAAACTGCGGTGTCATGTTTTTCGCCAGTGAAGTAGCAGTTGTGAATGTTGACTTATTAGTTCCTGAGTTTCATTCTAGTAAACCTTGTATTTTTTGAGTACCATACCTATATATAAATCTGCAGTTAATTCGACACACACATCAGAAACATGACTTGCTATCATCTCTCAAAATATAGTGGAAGACAATGACTTTCAGGATTTAGATGTCAATTTCATACAGCGTTTTACACACTAAAATATGTAGGCCTTAATCATGCGCTGTGCTAATCACTGAGTCACTGTGAGATTGTGTGATACTTTCTGTCCACGTTGAATTTATATTTTGGCCCCATATCACTGTGTGAAAACGGGAAATTGCATATTTGAAGCTGACAAACTATACACTTTTTTTTTAAACAAGGTGTAAATAAAATAAAACGGCAGTAAAATTATCACCACTTTGGTAAACATCACCACAAATTTGGTTAAATCGCCCCAACCATTTAAAAACCTTGGCTAATGTTTCAAACTTTTTAATGTCAACCTTATGTCAATTTCAATAGACAGCACATATCAGTAGACAGCACACTGTACAGTATTTTATTCAACAATGCTATCTTCAGTAGACAGCACACTGTACAGTATTTCATTCAACAATGCTATCTTCAGTAGACAGCACACTGTACAGTATTTTATTCAACAATGCTATCTTCAGTAGACAGAAACGATAGAAAATATTCAAATAATATGGAACGCTTCACGATTCTGCGTGTCATCCTTGCGCTATTTTTACCCCATGGTTATCTATAAATTGAAACAAATGAAACAATTGAAACATTTGGAACGAAAATTGAAACATCGTGTTCCAAATTGTTCCAAATGTTTCAATTTTCTTAGAAATGATAGAAAATATTCAAAAAATATGGAACGCTTCACGATTTTGCGTGTCATCCTTGCGCAGGGGCCATGCTAATCTTCTCTGTATCGTTCCAATTTTAGTATATGTGCTGCCGAAGCAAGCACGATTAAAGAGAGGACGGACTTGATATTTATATCACCAAAAAGTATCGAATATATATTCCTTGGTGTCACAACGTTGTTACAACGTGCTATTTTACCAATAATAACCAACAGAGGGCGCCCGACACTGACCGTAACAGCCATTACAGGTCACGATCCATTATATTACGTTTAAATTACCCGCCGCGGATTATGCGTGCCGAATCGGTAACTAGCGAAAGTTGTTTGCTCAAACGAGATCTGCATGCACATCGACCAACTAAACTAGAGCTTTTGTGGTTCATGAAGCACGAAATCAGTCGCTGACTTATGCTAGGACACGGTAACCTTTTCGTTTGTCGTCTATGAACACTATATAAGTCAAGTTTTAGGCCATTGGATACAGTTAAGTAGTTATGTTAACCAAGTTTGGTGACAACGCACGTTAATTGAAGTAGGCCCTATCAGCATAATTTAAAGGATGTTCGCCAAATTATCACCGATAGCCCCTACATGAACGAATACATGAACTAATAGTTTCATTCCAGTGAACATAATGAACAAGTCAAAATTACACTTTTTAATTTTGTTTAATGTTTATAATTATGTCAAACTGCGGTGTCATGTTTTTCGCCAGTGAAGTAGCAGTTGTGAATGTTGACTTATTAGTTCCTGAGTTTCATTCTAGTAAACCTTGTATTTTTGAGTACCATACCTATATATAAATCTGCAGTTAATTCGACACACACATCAGAAACATGACTTGCTATCATCTCTCAAAATATAGTGGAAGACAATGACTTTCAGGATTTAGATGTCAATTTCATACAGCGTTTTACACACTAAAATATGTAGGCCTTAATCATGCGCTGTGCTAATCACTGAGTCACTGTGAGATTGTGTGATACTTTCTGTCCACGTTGAATTTATATTTTGGCCCCATATCACTGTGTGAAAACGGGAAATTGCATATTTGAAGCTGACAAACTATACACTTTTTTTTAAAACAAGGTGTAAATAAAATAAAACGGCAGTAAAATTATCACCACTTTGGTAAACATCACCACAAATTTGGTTAAATCAAAAAAAACCAAAAAAAAACCTTGGCTAATGTTTCAAACTTTTTAATGTCAACCTTATGTCAATTTCAATAGACAGCACATATCAGTAGACAGCACACTGTACAGTATTTTATTCAACAATGCTATCTTCAGTAGACAGCACACTGTACAGTATTTCATTCAACAATGCTATCTTCAGTAGACAGCACACTGTACAGTATTTTATTCAACAATGCTATCTTCAGTAGACAGAAACGATAGAAAATATTCAAATAATATGGAACGCTTCACGATTCTGCGTGTCATCCTTGCGCTATTTTTACCCCATGGTTATCTATAAATTGAAACAAATGAAACAATTGAAACATTTGGAACGAAAATTGAAACATCGTGTTCCAAATTGTTCCAAATGTTTCAATTTTCTTAGAAATGATAGAAAATATTCAAAAAAATATGGAACGCTTCACGATTTTGCGTGTCATCCTTGCGCAGGGGCCATGCTAATCTTCTCTGTATCGTTCCAATTTTAGTATATGTGCTGCCGAAGCAAGCACGATTAAAGAGAGGACGGACTTGATATTTATATCACCAAAAAGTATCGAATATATATTCCTTGGTGTCACAACGTTGTTACAACGTGCTATTTTACCAATAATAACCAACAGAGGGCGCCCGACACTGACCGTAACAGCCATTACAGGTCACGATCCATTATATTACGTTTAAATTACCCGCCGCGGATTATGCGTGCCGAATCGGTAACTAGCGAAAGTTGTTTGCTCAAACGAGATCTGCATGCACATCGACCAACTAAACTAGAGCTTTTGTGGTTCATGAAGCACGAAATCAGTCGCTGACTTATGCTAGGACACGGTAACCTTTTCGTTTGTCGTCTATGAACACTATATAAGTCAAGTTTTAGGCCATTGGATACAGTTAAGTAGTTATGTTAACCAAGTTTGGTGACAACGCACGTTAATTGAAGTAGGCCCTATCAGCATAATTTAAAGGATGTTCGCCAAATTATCACCGATAGCCCCTACATGAACGAATACATGAACTAATAGTTTCATTCCAGTGAACATAATGAACAAGTCAAAATTACACTTTTTAATTTTGTTTAATGTTTATAATTATGTCAAACTGCGGTGTCATGTTTTTCGCCAGTGAAGTAGCAGTTGTGAATGTTGACTTATTAGTTCCTGAGTTTCATTCTAGTAAACCTTGTATTTTTTGAGTACCATACCTATATATAAATCTGCAGTTAATTCGACACACACATCAGAAACATGACTTGCTATCATCTCTCAAAATATAGTGGAAGACAATGACTTTCAGGATTTAGATGTCAATTTCATACAGCGTTTTACACACTAAAATATGTAGGCCTTAATCATGCGCTGTGCTAATCACTGAGTCACTGTGAGATTGTGTGATACTTTCTGTCCACGTTGAATTTATATTTTGGCCCCATATCACTGTGTGAAAACGGGAAATTGCATATTTGAAGCTGACAAACTATACACTTTTTTTTTTTTTAAACAAGGTGTAAATAAAATAAAACAGCAGTAAAATTATCACCACTTTGGTAAACATCACCACAAATTTGGTTAAATCGCCCCAACCATTTAAAAAACCTTGGCTAATGTTTCAAACTTTTTAATGTCAACCTTATGTCAATTTCAATAGACAGCACATATCAGTAGACAGCACACTGTACAGTATTTTATTCAACAATGCTATCTTCAGTAGACAGCACACTGTACAGTATTTCATTCAACAATGCTATCTTCAGTAGACAGCACACTGTACAGTATTTTATTCAACAATGCTATCTTCAGTAGACAGAAACGATAGAAAATATTCAAATAATATGGAACGCTTCACGATTCTGCGTGTCATCCTTGCGCTATTTTTACCCCATGGTTATCTATAAATTGAAACAAATGAAACAATTGAAACATTTGGAACGAAAATTGAAACATCGTGTTCCAAATTGTTCCAAATGTTTCAATTTTCTTAGAAATGATAGAAAATATTCAAAAAAATATGGAACGCTTCACGATTTTGCGTGTCATCCTTGCGCTATTTTTTACCAAATCTTCTCTACAATGAAACAATTGAAACATTTGAAACAATTGGAACATTTGGAACGAAAATTGAAACATCGTGTTCCAAGTGTTCCAATTTTGTTCCAAATTTTGTTTCAATTTATTTTTCAATAATACGTTTGTGATTGATAAAGAAACAGTGTGTGTGAATGGGTAGCGAATACTTTATAGTGTTTACTAACTAGTATTGAGACTAATTTTGATGCAATGCATCGCAGAATTCCATGGTTCTCTATCAATTGAAACGAATGAAACAAATGAAACAAATGAAACAATTGAAACACTGGAACAAAAATTGAAACACGATGTTTCAATTTTGTTTCAATTTGTTTTATTTTGTTTCAATTTCTGTTCATAGTTCATGATGATAGATAGAAACCATTTCTTATAATCAAACTATCTAATCTAACACTGCAAGGGTATCGATTTCATCCCTGCCCCCGGTCACCCTGATGTTGAAGCACCAACTGAAGATCAATTTGAATTTTAATCTTTAGCCTAGACTTCGGAAGACAGTTTATAATAGTTGCTAACCTTAAGAAGATAGCTTAAAATCAAAGCATATTAATAATGCACATTTCTTGGTGTTGCATGTCATCTTCTTGATAGTCTTATTATTAAAATATGAGAACGGTTTCCGTATTGCAAATGAATTGAATGGAGAGAAATTGGTATAGATGTTGAGAGGAGGTAGTTGATACGTTGGATGCGGAAATGTGTTGTAAAATTATTGTTTTGTTTTTGGTGTGACATGCCCAAATGTTTAACTGTAGTTTGTATGTCAAATTTGGTGTCAAGATAATTGTGCGAGTTTTTTTCTATGAAAAGACACCTCCTTGTTTGCTGTCGGTTCAAGATGGTATCGAGACTTTTGGGACACCCTGTATTCCTTAACCTTATACAATGTAATAGGAATACACCTTCAGGAATTTCGCTATTCGCTGCTACAAGCAAGAAGAGTGTTTGGAGAAAATTGTTTACGTCAAATACACACCACTCTTCGCCATACATACATTCTCCCAGCCACATTTCCCTAACATAATATGATTTCAAAAAGGTAACCACGCTTCCCTAGAATGTGGAATAAATTAGCATTAAAATTGTTCTTATTTTAGCAGCATTCTAGAAACTCTGGCGTACGGCGAGTACTGCTGTACGTCAAATACTAAGTAGCCTAGTATATGAGACGCATTAGTCAGATAAAAAAGGTACATTGATTTTTACCTCGGGTGCAATAACTAAGAAATGTCAGTTCTGGCGGGCAATTTAATTGCCATCTGCCATGTCAGTGTCACATTTTCTCCCCGTGGTATGTCACCCATTAGTTTCTTTCAACGGTCTATAAAGGTTATAGAGCAACTTTTATTTGTTTTACAGAAAAGAAACCCTCTTACGAGCATTTGCATGCGTGACAACATTCATATCAATTATAGCCTTTCTCGGAAGTTTAGCACTTCGAATCATAGAAATTTTCAGAACCTAGTTGAAGTCTGCGCAAGCACAAGAAAGTTTTGAAACAAACAAAAAATTGGGGCGATTTAGAGACTCTTTGCAATTGCAACACATGTGTACATACCCCTTCAAACATATTTGCGCGTTTCTGACAATTCATAATCAAATTAATTAGGTTTTTGCGCCTACATAAACATGATGTGCAATGGTTCAGGCAAATCTACAAATGTGTGTTATTAATTCATCTTTGTTTCGTCTGCTACAAATTAGCAAGGTTAATGACGAGCACGGCTAAATTTGCTGTCAAATATACTCACATTTTGTATCTGTTATCAATGTGTTCAGCTGTATTTGTTTAGTATTTTAGTAACATTTTAATTACTTTTGAACCGTTAATAGCAGCAGGAAGCTTTTAAAATACATTATTTAAATTTGATGAATGAAATAAGGATCAGTTCCGTTTAAAGAAAGTACTAACTTTGTTGTAAATTGAAATTCCGGCATACAGGATGCGTGTCCAGCAGCCTATCAATCAGCCTGCAAATTTTCTTTGACTGTATATAGTTTTCAGCACGGTTCTTCAGCGGTCTGCTAATTTGACGCAGTTTATGGCGTATACGGAAGTGGGGTTCTGATTGGCTAATTGAATCACGTCATCATCACGTCGGCACCTCATTCGCTGGTCAAGCTGCGTAGCATCACGTGCCCTAGTTCTTTTTACACTATAGGGACAGAGCAGACAGATACCGCTGAATGAATTTGCTGAATTGTATAGGCCTATAGACATGAGTCACATGATAGATGATATAGGCCTAAGTAGTAAATTTCCATCGTTAGGGAGTGTTCATAAATACTTTAATAACCTGCTCTTGTGCAAAGAGGGGTTTAAATTTCAGGCTTCAATCAATTCTGCAACTATGCCAACTAGCTGCGGGCTGAAAAAGATTGGAGCGAACAGTTATAACTTCGTCCAATTACTATATAAAGTGTTCAGCTTCAGTTCGATTTCTTTTTTCAACCAGGGCAACTGGATGGAATTATGGAGCCTTAAGCACCGGGTGTAGATATATTTTAATAAAATTGCATGGTGTGAATAAAATTTGGGATCATGGAAAAATAGCCTGTAGCACCCTTCTCAAACTTGGTGGACTACAGGTAGCCCGCCGGGCAACTTCAGGGCAAAAATTCATTGATATAAGCTATCCAAAAGCCCAATCCATTATATCATTTTCTAATTAAAAAGAAGCAACAACGAAAGGTGTGCGGTACATAGAGGTGTAGAGTGCATGGGGTGTGGGGGTGTTGGGTGCGTGTGGTGCGTGTGTTAATTATACAATTCGGATAGGACCCACGTTTTGGAAAACACACACAAATTTGGAAAATGGTTTCTTGTAGACTATCAACATGCTGTGCAAAAAATATTTAAAGTGGATTTTTTACTAGGAGCCTACAACTGATCGAAAACTCAAGTTACTTTCTCTAAAGTATTGGCTTTATTACATGTCAAACGTATTTTTGACCAAAAAGGCCAGTATACTTAAATCATTTAATAAAATTAATTTCTACACATATTATTTTAACAAAAGGTTATCTTATTCGCAGTTGCGGCGCCACGGGAGGGGGGGGAGGGGGAAAATGCCACAGTCAGAACCCTTGCCCCCCCTGTTGCCCTCCCCCCCAGTAAAAACCCAATATTACGAAATTTTACGAAACTTTTTACGGCATTTTGCGCAAAATTGTTCTTTATATTATAAAATGTCTGCACAGGGGTGTGTGCGTGTGCGGCCACGTTCGTGCATGTGGACATAGAATTTAAAAGTAAAATATACATTTTCGGAGACGACCCGGGATCTGGAAAACGCACTTTGTTATCAACATTGCTGTATCACCGGTATGCCGTGTCATTGTGTGTAATGTGTGTGTATGGTATGCGAATGTGTATTGAGGGGTGTGGGGTATATGATAGCGTGGGGTTGGGGTGAATGTGCGTGGGGTGAGTGTGTGGGGATGGGCTGGATGTGTGTTGAGTGGAATATAGTAAGATTAAAGTGTGCGGAGTGTGTGAATGGTTCCTAGATAGTTGTTAGCGTGTAGACATGGTCGATGTGGCGTGTAGGGGTAGGCTAGAAATGTTAGTTTAAAACAAATGCATATTTACAAACGTTTTTGTAACATTCGTTAATATTTAATTTAAAATTTAAATGTACGTTGTTGCGAACAGTGATATAAATGCTTTGATTACTTTGAGTCGTTAATTTATATTCTGAAAAGTTCTGAATATTAAAACTATACCTATTGCAGTGAAAACATTTAAATAAATTTCTCGACTCAAAATGTTAAAACGTGTCAGACTCAGGTTTTCGGCTCCTGGATCTTAAAGACCCATTCAGTGATCCCAGCGCAAGTGTAACAAAATTAAAATTGTTTATAATTGCTTACAAGTGAAGGATAAGTCATTCAAATTGTCATTTGGTAGGCCTATTTTTGAAATGACAAATTTGGCAACAAAATTAAGAAAACAGCAGTACTGACGAAGTTGAAGCTCCATTCAAATACATGTAGCTAATTTAGATACTGTCAGTATCTAAATTACAGATTCGTGTAAAATGTCTTATTTTGTCTTAAACACACGGCTTTCGGCTGAACCACTAGCAGGCTATGTTAGCACATCTATGACAATGACAAAGGTACCAAAATCTGAATTTTGATGATTTTTACGATCGTCCGGATGAGCAAATCACTGAATGGGCCTTTAAACAATATATCGTTTGGAGACCCATGAAGGCTGAAAACAGGTTCACTTCATGTAACCTCGAATATTTAGTTTTTGGGAGCAATTCTACCACATTTCGAGGGTTTTATTTAGAAATCTAGAACAATTATATTTCCAAGCAAACAATTAGGGCCTATAACAAAATTCTAATGATTTTTTAACCTTTTGTTTACAAGCAATATGAAAACACTAAAGGGCCGTTCACAAACACTTGTAAGGGGGGCTGATGCAAAAAAAATTCACCGCCCCCCCTTTTACAGACCTCCAAAATTTCAGGCCCCCCCCCCCTTTTTTTGTCATGAAAATTATGGGTCAACCCCATATAAAACCATATAAACTCAATTTTCCCAGGAAAATTTGTGGTCATTTTTTTATTTTTTCCCCCCCCCGGTCAAAAAATGTCAGGGCCCTCCTTTTGCATCAGGCCCCCCTAGCAAGTGTTTGTGAACGGTCCCTTACCATACCCATTACTCGTTGACTGCCGATAAACGTCCCAATAAATCGGACTTAGTCACCGGTCAGTTCTCATGATAGATTTCCATGGCTAACGATGGTTAACTATGAAAACATGTTAAAGGACATCAAGAAAATTTTCTAAGTTATTTATTTTGAGCTCTTTCGAGTATCGACGAGTAATGGATATATTCTGTAGATTTAGGTTTTGTCTGTGACTGCTAATGTGAGGCCGTCGTAGGTCGTACGGGGCTCAAACTCGGTGGGTGGGTGTAGCTCTGTCCTGGCAAGAAGAAGTTTATGTTCGTTAAGTCATCCGACCCCGGGACCCCCTCCCAGGGGTCATTTGAGGTCAAATGACTAAAAACTGTCATATGGGCATGAAACTAGATCGTACGGGACTCAAACTCGGTGGGTGGGTGTAGTTCTGTCCTGACAAGAAGATGTTTATGTTCGTTAAGTCGTCCGACCCCGGGGCTCCCTCCCAGGGGTCATTTGAGGTCAAATGACTAAAAACTGTCTTATGGGCATGAGACTAGGTCCTACGGGGCTCAAGCTCGGTGGGTGGGTGTAGTTCTGTACTGGCAAGAAGATGTCTATGTTCGTTAAGTTCCCAGGGCCCCCCCCTCCCAGGGGTCATTTGAGGTCAAATGACTAAAAACTGTCATATGGGCATGAAACTAGGTCCTACGGGGCTCAAACTCTGTGGGTGGGTGTAGTTCTGTCCTGGCAAGAAGATGTCTATGTTCGTTAAGTCATCTGACCACGGGGTCCCCTCCCAGGGGTCATTTGAGGTCAAATGACTAAAAAGTGTCGTATGGGCATGAAACTTGGTAGGTACAGTCAACATTTAAAGCAACATTTTTGAAGGTCATTTAGGGTCATCCAAGGTCACCACGGGTCATCTGAGGTCAAATTAGTAAAAACTCATATATGGGCATGAAACTTGGTAGGTACAGTCAACATTTAGAGTTATAAGTTTAGGTCATTTTGGGGTCATTCAATGTCACCCTGGGGTCATCTGAGGTCAAATTACTAAAAACTGTCATATGGGCATGAAACTTGGTGGGTACAGTCAACATTTAGAGACAAATTTTTGGAAGGTCATTTTGGGGGTCGAATTAGAGGTCAAATTAGTAAAAATTGTCATATGGGCATGTCACCATCAGCCTGTTAATCGCGCCCAGCCGAGAACCGCCAAATATGGGTAATCGCCTAGTCTATTTTAAAACTGATGCATCAATGACTATGTTCATCATGTCATATAGAGGCCTTGCATGCGACGTATCATCCCGTAAATATGGCGGACTACTCAAATGCATTCAACAAAAGCATGATTGCAATTTACCGTGACAGTTCGTCTCACACACATAATCCTGCACTACGATCAAATAGGTTGATGACAACATTTGATTGAATGGACTGCACTCCGCCATAACTACGGTGAAGGACACCGGTTGAAAACCTTTGTTTGGAGCCAATCAATAATTTCATGCAGGGCCTCTATACGCTGGCGAAGTTACGTAATAATCGGATTAACTACCATAGCAATAGGTGAAAACAATTTTTGAATATACCGCGCTGCACTGATACTTTCACGCGGTACCTCTGCATTGAACCATATCATGCTGATCACTTGCACCTGTAAGATTAGTATCTTTGAAAAGACCAGTATTGTGTTCAATCTATGATTGCAGACATACACAGGTGATTAGTTCAATCTGCTTGTAGTGCAGCGCGATATGTTCAAATTGTTTTCACCTATTGCTATGGTAGTTAATCGGATTTATTACGTAACTTCGCCAGCGTATTGTATCATTCTCACATAGATATAGAAATACTAAATTCGTTCACTATCTATATTTTTACTTCTAGTAGAGCTCCAATCTAAGGGTTAAAGTTATGTTTTAGGTTAGGTTAGGATTTTTAAAAGTACCCAGTACAGTGAACCTTATGGTACAAATGCGCGCGAAAATTTTAGCATAGGCCTATTGAAACTAAACTGGTGAAATATGGGACAAAAGTGGAATAAATTCGCGCAAAGCGCTAAAATGGCATTTTGTGGCTATAAAATGGCCAAATATGAGGTTAATTTCGACACAAACCAATACACAGGCGTCAATATTGGGGGTGATTATCTTGCCCATCCCCCTGGCAAAATATTGTGGCATTTACCCCCCCCCCCCCGATCTACCCTATGTAATTTAGAGCCCCCTGTGACTCCATCGGTCTCCCTCTCCCTCTCTCTCCTCCCCCCTTCCTTTTTTTCTTCCTCCCCTTGGCGGAAACTCTAATAGGCACAAAGGACCAATATGCGATACGTAATCTATTTCCTCTTCTTTCTATATCTAACCACCTTGGGCCTACATATTAGTACTGATATATCATACGCTGGCGAAATTACGTAATTAATCGGATTAATTAACATACTGAGCAATAGGTGAAAACAATTTTGACAAAAGGAGTTGTCCTTGTCAATTTGTAGACATGTACTTTTGATTATAGATCTTCTCCAATCACTGTGTAAAACATCCATCCAAAAATCTGATTGCTATTATT
This sequence comes from Amphiura filiformis, assembly GCF_039555335.1. NCBI lineage: Eukaryota > Metazoa > Echinodermata > Ophiuroidea > Amphilepidida > Amphiuridae > Amphiura > Amphiura filiformis. Next base: position 21,271,802 of record NC_092636.1, read on the forward strand.
ATATGGATGAATGCAGTTAGCAGCCTGGACAACCGATTCTTTTGTTTGGCAAGGCTCACTCAGTCATTTAATGAGGCAATACAAACGATCGAATTTGGTGTTGAAATGAGCTAAATTTTTAGTTACACCTTTTCGATGTAAAATTAATTTTCTCGGCCAAATGAAAAGCAATCATTTTCATTTTTTTTTTCAGTAAATGTCAGGAAAAATTGTTGTGCTTGATACTGTATTTTTTTTCCAAATTCTAGTGTTAAACTTAGGCGTGAAATTGAGTCATTTAGTGTAAGATTTTCGATTTTGATAGGCTTAAACTCTGTCCACGAGCCTTTTTTTGGATCAACCTTTTAGCTTTTCAAAGTAAGATAGTTCGCTAATGAAGGATTTTTCCCAACTTTCTAACGCACTTCACCGTGAGCGATATATCATAGTTTTGTCAGAATTTGCGTTTTCATTTCACCATTTTAACTGCCGGCTGACCATTTTTCAAAATCAACGAGTGAAATCTAAGGCTAATACTAGCATTGTGGATCGATATCCCTGGGTTTAATAGGAATACCGGTATGGCTACAGTGTTGCTAGAACTTCAATATAGCAAAGAAATTCCCAGGCCTATAGCGCTCCTACTGATCATGTTTAACCAGAACACTCAATTGGGGATTTGGGCTACCAAATCGCTGGTCGGGCAATTTGCTTTCAATGGAAAATTGACCTGGATAAACAACAAAGGAAATATCGACTATTTCTACTGGTTGCTCTCGAGATAAAAGTACTGAGTTAGACATTTTCGGAGTATGAAGTGAAAAAGGGTATAATAAAAACGGAAATTCTAACAAAACTATAATATATAGACCCACACGATGTGCTTTACAGAGGTGGGAAATATCTTTCTTTAGCAAACTATATTAGTTTGAGACGCTAAAAATGAATTCCGTAAAAAGCTCGCGGGCGAACTGAAGGCCTATAAAAATCAAAAATATCACACTAAAAGACACAATTTGATGCTTAATTTTAACACCAGGATTTGTAAAAAAATGTATATCCAAGCACCAAGTTTTTAACTGACATTACTGAAGAAAAAAAAAATATTGCTTTATATTTGACCGAGAAAATTAATTTCATAGCAAAAAGGTGTATCTCTGAATTGTGCTGATTTTAACATGTATCGATCGACTTTCAGCGCGACTAAGCATTTCTAAAGAATCGGTTGTCCAGGCTGCTAACTGAATGGACATATCACAAAAGGATTGCTTATCTCAATTCAGTATCGAAGTTACGTAATGTTACTATGTCAACGGGATCACGCGCTTGAGTTATGAACCACGATCGAAACAATCACCACACAAAGTATATGGCACTTGAAGGCATATCAAAATAGCGTGATCCGGTAACCAAGAGAATTACGTAACCACTTCGATGCTGAATAGGGCATGTACTTAAGCATTTTTTTTAACTGACCGGCGTTATTGGGCGTTTTATCGGAGGTCACCGAGTAATGCCGAAGATCAAAATCGATTTTATGTATTGTGTATGTATCATAGGACGCTCGTATTAATTGTCTCTATGCGCTTGAGAATTCAACAATATAAATAATGGTAGCTCTATTATAATACACATTAATGTTTTAAGCAGATAAAATTCCAAAATATAATACGTTTTCTGCCTTTGCTTGTCACGTGGTAGGCCTATGTTGAAGTTGCGATTATATTTTTAAATAAGTTTCAGATGAATAACAACAAGACAAGTAGCCGAGTGGTCTAAGGCGCTAGGCTCATAGAGTACTAAGCGTTGCGCCGTGAGTTCGAACCCGGCCTCTGCCAAACTTTATTAAAAGAAGTAAATTAAAATTTGACTTTTTTTAATTTCATATTTGGGAAATGTGACTGGGAGAATTTATGTATGGTGTGGAGTGGTGTGATAGGGCATGTACCGAACTGGCCGGCGCGGTCCGGTGACTAAGTCTTTATTGGGCGTTTTATCGGCAGTCAACGAGTAATGTCTTGACTCTGAAAAACAAAAAACCCGCATCTCGCATTTTGAATTCAGCACCCCCTATACAGGAAACAAAGTTATTTAGCCTAACCACATCAAGACTATTATTATATAGGCCTAAAGCTGGTTAAACTCCATAGGCCTAATGGATGTATTATAGCGTAAATTCATATTTACATTTGACTGACAAGAACAGAACCAAATTAAAGTCATAGGCCTAATGTGTGATTTGCTCTTAAGATTTGCTCCACAGCAACGCCCTCATTTTGTTTTCGAATTTCTACTTTTCGCACCATTGTAATGGCCATTGGTGAAGGCCCTACATAAATGCCATGTGAAAGACTAAACATGAAGTGCTTTAATTACAGTAAAATTTAACATTTATCTCCGGTTTTATTTTAGCTTATTCTGAGCTCACTGATCGAGTGCTGGATAAACATATCGCGTGCGTGTTTACCATTGAATCATTGAATCAGTGACGTACCGTATAAACTGTATGCATATCGCTATTTGTCTTACGTCTTGTTTGTACAACACATCAGCTGCGCGTAGCTCTTCCAATTATCATGATAATAAATACGATCGGCGAGATTATACACACATTGTAAGAGCTATCCGCCTTGACGTATAATCTGTGTGCATATCGCTATTCGTCTTACGTCTTGTTTGTTCGCCCTATAGTTGTGTAAATCTACGCCAATGGCAATAATACGTTCAGCGAGCTGATAAACGCATTGTACAGTAGGCGCTGAATGGAATAAAATAGCAATTTTCTTCGTTTTACCTCATTTGTTTGGCTCGAAGGGGACAATTTGATCAGTAGCTATCAGTGAAAACTAACATTTAAATAGGAATCTATTCTTGATGCAAATCACACATTATTGCTTTAAATGCCTATTCATTCCTACCGTAAAAATAAATATACAACAGAATTTCTAGATTAACCTATATACTTTAAAGTATGATGTATTTTGTATCAAGTAGAATTAATTCAAACATCTTATAATAGTTTGAAGACTTGTTCCAGAAACTCAACAATTCAATTTATAAAGTTAGTTTGTGAAATTTTACGTAGGTGTGTCATTCGTTTACCTTATTTTAAATCTCATTTTGTCAACCTAATTCATTGACTTGAATTAAGATACCGTATTTTTTATGTGTCTATAAATGTTTAAAAATCTTGACATTATCTACGGAAAATATAAACTATTGTTGTCACAATTCCATTTGTGTATAAGTGAATGCACGCAGACTGTACTTCGAGAATATCTGTGTTAATCAATGTGAGCCATGTGAGTTGACGTTTTATTCATAGCAGAAAATCGTCAGGTGGAATAACTATACTCCACAAATAACTTGTAAATTATCTTCATGGTATTTGAAACACAACGATGCAATTATCATATTTTTTCCGACATTTTTACTTGACAAAACTTCATTTAAGAAAAGGGCTCAAAAAGTCCCCCCCCCCCTAATACTTTTTAAAATAAATCGAGTAAAATAAAGTGTTTAGAAATAAAATTTAAAAAATTATAAAATATAGCCTATTTTGTTTTATACCCTTACAATGTCACATATTATTGCGTTCGGTCACAATGACTCATTTAAGAAAAGGTGCAATTTTGGAAGTAGGCCCCTATGTAGTATCCGTTCAGGCGGTTTGTGTTCCTCCGTTACTAAACAACCCGTCTAGCGACAACCTCATAGGATACGTCTTTTCTGATTGGCCGCAAACTTCACAGATTGTCGCTGACCACTACGGCCCCATCATCATTCCACAAACCATGCAACACATCATGCGCGTATTTGGGGGGGGGGGGCTTTGGGGGCGCCAGCCCCCCAGGGTCAAAGTAGGGGGCGGCAAAAACAAAGGGGCGGCGGAAGAAGAAGGGGCGGCAAAAACAGGGGCGGCAAAAACGAAGGGGCGGCAAAACGAATTAGCAAAGAAAAAGGGCGCCAAAAATTGAAAAAGCATAAAAAATTTTTGAAAAAAGGTTGCTTTTGGGACGCTAGCGCCTAAAATCCTTTTTTTTCTTCTTTTTTTTTGTTTTGCTCTTCACTTTTTCAAACGACCGTGAAAAAAATTGGGTCAACCTTTTCGGGCTGTTAAGGAAGGGGCGGCAAAATTGTTTCTTCTTCAGCCCCCCGGGGTTGGGGCGGCCACGGTACGCCACTGCACATGGACTTGCAGCTAAGAAGCGCACATCCTAGATTTGTTCACAATTAACCTTCGCAGCCAAGGATTAGCTCCCCGGATTTCATACGGGTTACAATGAGATTAGCAGACTTAAGTTCAGGGGAATTTCAAGCTACCTCAATTTTTACACGACAGCGTACTAACTTAACTACTAACCATGCACTGCTAGGGTTCGAACCCGCGACCTCTCAGTCGCACTACATGTAGGCCTATAGTCGAACACCTTATCGGTTGAGCTAACTTGACTGCTTAAAAAAGGCGGTATATATGGCTATACATCACTTTGATGTCGCGACCTGTGGGATGTTCAGCATAATGGATGACATTTCAACGACATCTGGAGATTACTTGCACGAGCTCAATACATTTTCTCGTGAGTATTAAAAACGTGCTTAACAAAGTCTTTCGACATCCTGCAAGTTGGGACCTTTTACTGAGCAATATACTGATTTTACTTTGGTAAACCATACACAAAGAAATGATTGAACAATTAGTATTCATCGGGTTCGTTTCCATGCATACATGATGCAGTTTTGTCTACAGTAGAATTCACCGCGACCTTTGCAGGACTTAAACCCCATTAAAAGCTATTAAACCAAGATAACACTCATTGAAAACAGCTCAACTATGTTAAATCAGATCTTCTCTGGTTAAATCCACACTACACATGTTTCTGTTTTACCTGTGCGATATTGCAATGAGCTGGTATTATATACCTCATATATAGATTCCTGTCATCTGATTGGTTGAATGTGCAGTCATTGAATTAACTATGCCCTCAAAATGAACTATGGACGGGTCCATGGAAATGAACTATGGACCGGTCATGTGCGTCCCGATCAAACTGCGCAATCGCAACTTCCACGTATCCATTCGGTATATAAAACAAATATTGACTGCTTTATTCGGGACATGGTTAAGATTATAGGCCCGCGGTGATCTCAAAACCATGCTATGCGCCTCGGGTCATAGCATGGTTTTTAGATCACCGCGGGCCTATAATCTAAACCATACCCCTCATAGCAGTCAATATGTGTATATTATAGTTTCAGTTGGGTGAACGATTATAAAGCAAAAGAAAGGTAACAATACTGTGTGCGCCTTTGTTTCCGAAATGAGACAATAGTCTGCATATTGTTAACCAGCATTCTTGAAAATGAGAAACATAATGGTTGTAGACTTAACACGGTTTGGAAATAATTTCTTCATTTTTTTGGTGTTATCTGTCGCTTACATATCCTCTGAGACGAATATATATTCGTCTCAGCATATACTTCCAAACACCTAAATTAGCTAAAAATTTAGGATATGTTACAAAACTATATTTTCTAGAATTTCAGAGAGTACTTTAAATATTGGCCGGTTATTTTTCACACAGTGACGTTAACTAGGCAATGCCCTATACCTATAACATACACTAAAACACCAAAGAATATTTCCAAACACCTAAGCTAAAAATTTAGGACATGTTACAAAACTATATTTTCTAGAATTTCAGATCAATGGTGAGAGTCCTGTGTATTATGTATGAACAGTAACTGCAGCACGATATATAAAATATAAATTAGAACTGAACTGAACTGAACTTAACTTAACTGAACGCGTTCACATGGTTTGAGGAAGAAATTAATTTATCTATTAACCCAAATACAACGAATTCGATATCTTCTACAAATGTTGCAGTACATTTCTTTGCCCTATATCCTCTTGATTACTCGAATGAGAAAGCGTGTCAAAAACTTTCACACTTCTTTTTGTAAAATTATAGTAAAAGGGAAAAACAACATAAACAGATCAGCGTGGCGCTCTATAGGAATATGGCACGATTTTTGTAGTATGCTTGCAATGATTGTATTCGACTTCTTTTTCTTCCAAGCTTCTTTCCTTCGTTACATAATTTTGTTTTTCATCATTTATCATTTGAATTCGTTGTATTTGGGTTAATAGATCAATTTAATATTTTCATCAAACCATGTCCGCGCGTTTTAATATGTGAGGAAACGAACATTATATGCAACATTATTTGGTTACAAAATAAAATCAGTAAATTGCTCGGCGTTTAATGTACAAGTGGAAGAAAGAATCACACATCATACACTATAACATTTTACACATTTATAAATTACAATGTTGCAATGTTTCAATGTACAATGCGATGCGTAAATCTCATACTTTGCTCGGATTGGATTTATCCATGCCCGGTTTTCATATTAATGTCGAATGACTTTGCATCATGCACGTTTCTAAATTCACGCGGAAATGTATTTCCGAATATCGTTGATCATTAGGCCGTATAAAATTAATGTTTTGGTTCTCGTCCAGAGGATTTTCATGAATTGATGAGGGAGCGAGGTGTTTTTTTTTTTTTTTTTTTTTCAATGTAAAATTAGCATTGTCAGTAGTTTTCGGTCTTCTCCAACAGTGCTCGAGGAAACGATGAGGCCTTTTTTTTTTTCTTTCAAATGTGAGATTCTGAGGGATGAACCCCCTAGAGTAACACAAAAAGACTTGGAAGTGATGCTTGTTCTCTAATTAACTTATTTATATGTATGAAGATTTCATAAATCATTCCAAAGTCTTAAAAATAGAAAAATCTAAAAAAAATCAAAAAAATCTGACAAATCCCAGAAATTGAGGAGGGAGGGACGAGAACCAAAATATTAATTTTACACGGCCTTATCATCATTATCATTATAATCATCATCATCATCATCATCATCATCATCATCATCATCATCATCATCATCATCATCATCATCATTATCATTTATTGCACAGCCCCTAATATGAAGCAAGTAATTGGAAAGAAATAAGACTTTTGGTCCAACTCAGTGTAAGCAAGGGATTGTTTTCCGTTAGATGTTCAGCTTTTCATCACGGTGCCCCAGGGTCGATCTTGGGCCGTTTCTTCAAACATTTATGTCAATGACCTATTTATTTGTTTATTTATTTATTTATTTATTTATTTATTTATTTATTTATTTATTTATTTATTTATTTATTTATTGTTTGTTTGTTTGTTTGTTTGTTTGTTTGACCAGGGTGGTTTGACCTATCGACGACTTATCATCCTGAGTTATTATATTTATAGCAAAAAGGTAAAAACTGAAATTTTAGGCTCGAGACTAGGGCGGGCAAAACAGCCCGGGTAAAACAGAAAAAAAAATTATATGATTTTAATGAAAATGGTGTTAAATTGTATTGTTTACCTGTCATATAATGTTTCTAATAAAGAATATTATTGTAGTCTAATAAATTAGCGCAAAAGGTCAAAATCGATAGGACTCATAAAACAAACGTTTGGGCCGAGTTGGTTCTGTGCGTGGGGGTCGGGGTGGGGGTGTGGTTCTGGTCGAGTTGAATTTGGGCCGAGTTGACCCGACTCGGGTGAAAGATCAACAACAATCAATCATATGATCGAGTACGTAGATTACTGGCATCCGAGAGTCTTCGTCTGTGGCTCAAATTTGGCTAAAATCGACTAATTTCGAGTTATGATTTGATAGAATTAACCAAGGGCAATACTTCCTTGCCGTCTTTTGTGTAAATCACTGATCAGTGCATAAAATAGTGACAAAATGTCCGCACCAGAAAGACCCCCGGTAAGTAGTTGAATTCGGCAGACATGCCACGTCAACGTTCATTCAAGTACTAGACCGAATAATCAGCCCCAGTACAAAATTCACTTGCTGACATTAATCTGTATAGGGACTGAAAGCTGGTAAGCTTATGATATAAACAGTACTTTTTGTGTCCATGTACTGATCGCAGATATCACAGAGATGTAGTGTAGACTAGTCGGGATTATGCACTTTCAGTTTCTCACACGTTTGAACGGGAATTGGATTGCGTACTTTTTCGATGTCTATACTAAAATGCAGCAAACCTTTTACAAGCGCGACTACCGTGATGTTGCAAATTCGGCGCTAACAACGCGACGGCGCACAGTTCATTCATAAATTTCCACTCAGCAACAACATGTCGTCTTAGCAGCCAATCAGAGTCAGAGACAAGTGCGTGCAACGCAGTATATACGCGATGTATCCTTACAATACGCGCTCGTCTAAGGTTTTCTGCATTTTAGTATAGTGAGCAAATTTCTTCAATATTTTGAGAAAATGATGTCAAATTTTCTATTCTATATTGTTTGGTAATAATGTCTTTTGCCAATAGTATGTTTAAAGTTGTAATTTTGTGTTTTTGATCGCAAAGATCGGATATTTTCGTTCTCGATTCGAATTCTGAACTCTTCACATGGGTGACGCGTTCCGCAGAACTTTGACGATACTTTTGCCTTTTTGGACACTAAAATGCTTTCGATCCTTAATTTTGTTTCAACCGAGTCTTAAATTAGCAAGCACAATAAGGTTGGTACCACTTTTATATACATTGATAAAATTTTAAAGATTTTTTTTCAAGTTTCTAACCGCAATAAATCGTTAAGTGTGTATTTCCCATTGACATCCAAAATGGGAAATACGAGTCTGATGGACATAGGAACGGTGTCCATGAGACTCGGCGAGTCTAGTGTAGACAGCGGAACTCAGTCTCAGTCTTCAATGATATTCAGTAATTTATCTTTTGGTCGTTACATGACTATCATTTGAAGACTGAGTTCTTATGATACATCTTCCGAGGAGCAGTTTCAGACAATAGCTCGGGATTATTGGGGCAGAGGTTATCTTTTGAATTCTTTCATGACCACTGAAGCATAGTCACGCCTGTCAAGGACACTCGGCGTGAATTGAAAGACCATGTCACTCGCCACTAAGGCTCTGAGTGAGTCCCGGGAATTCGAGTCCCGCCCGATAATCCTATTACCCGGGCAGGACATTCCCTGCCCGGGTACCCGAAATTTAAAATTAAAAAAAAAAAAAAAAAAAAAAAAAAAATTTTAAATTTTTTTTTTTCAAAGATTTTCAGTTTTGTAGTCTCTGGACCTAGACCTAAATGCTAGGATCATAATTGACCTAAAAAAAAAAAAATTTTTTAAATGAATTTTGCACATTGTTTTGTGTTTTTAATCTGAAAATTGATACATAGTTTTCATGTCTTACTCTATTAATGATATCAATTAATAGAGTAAGACATGAAAACTATGTATCAATTTTCAGATTAAAACACAAAACAATGTGCAAAATTCAATTTTTTTTTTTTTTTTTTTTTTTAGGTCAATCATGATCCTAGCATTTAGGTCTAGGTCCAGAGACCTAAACAAAACCGAAAAAAAAAAAATTTAAAAAAAAAAAAATTTTTTTTTTTTTTTTGCAAATTTTTTTTTTTTTTGCAATTTCGGTACCCGGTATCCTTTCGAAAAAAGTTCGGGTACCGGGGCGAATTTCGAAAATGAGAGCCTTACTCGCCACAAAATAATGTCAAAGGTCATACGACACCAATTTGGTGTCTTTCAGCACCTCGAAATATGATGCTTAAGGTCTATGACTGGATGTAGTGTACTAACGGACACTAACTTCACTTTAGCGCAGGGCTGTCAACTCACGCATTGGCAGTGAGTCTCGGGCATTTGCTCATTTTCTCCCAGTCTCACGCTATATCCAGGCTGGACACATCACACTACCGTGTGATGTGTCCAGTTCACCGAACTTACATATAAGATGGAGAGTTTAGCATAACGGCCTGCCTATTTACGCTTCCTGAAAACACTCTTGCACATAACATACAAAACCACAAATTCACTAACTTCAACTTGCACTACCGACACCATGAAAAATATTTTTAATTATTACCGATCCTTCAGAATACTTGCAAATATTGGCAGTTTCATAAAATCCTGCTGCTGAAAATCGTAAATTCCACAATCTTCTGTCAGATCCAGGTCAGTAATCACAGATGGGCGAATCTACCAGCGTGACAAGACCAGAGATAATAAAGGATGAGAGGCCACGCCGTACAAATAGCTAGCCTGATTGGCAAGCGTCGTCGCTGGCCAGATCTTCTACGGTCGTGTATGATGAGTAGAGACCATAGAGCCCTACATAGGGCTCTGTGGAAGAAACGGTTCCTAATTTTGAAGCCATGAATAATATATTCATTTATACGAGAACCATATTTTTGTACCAATCACAGAACAGAATTTCACCTACTCACAGCTGTCAATCATTCTTGTGAAACGTAAGCTCCGCCTAGTATCAAGGTCTTCTTCTGCGCATTGGTTGTGCGCATTAACTAGCCTCCAGCACAAATCCTGTGCACACGATCAGGTTGGATGGGCGGTTTACGCCTGGTTTACACAATAGGAACTGCGATGCATCCTAAACTGGATCGTTTCCGTGTATTCGCATTGCATGGTGGGTAATCGCCTGCCAGTTTGCGTAGCTCCACGTTCACAACAGTTTAAAATCAACACAGGTAAATCCATATAAAAATTAACATGGACACAAAATTGACATAGCTTATGTAATTCAAATAATAAAATAATAAAATGTACTATTATCATGATAGATGCACGTTTTATTAAAACTTGAAAAGATTATTAAGTCCAATAATTTGTTTGTGTTAGCTTGCACGAGTCACAAAATGGCGACCCATCACGCATTTTCTGCATGTGCCGACATTAGTCATAGTGACTGTCCTCAAACTAGCGCCAGTGTGTCTCAGGCCTGATAACGACCCCAGGTAATTTTATGCAGAAAGTTTTCTTGCGAACAGCTGCAGGTGACAATTAAACAATGAACACGGCTTGTTTATGTACATGCGTGGGGAGGCTTGTACGTCAGCTGACGTGTTTTGGACATGTTCGCGTAAAAAGTGTCGTTTTTCTTCATGAAAAATACCAGCGATGAACAGTTTTTTGTGGGCTATTTGATTTACAGGTATGTCGGTTCGTCATAGGGTAGAAATGATAGCTGTACAATTTGTATAACATACAGTTTAACATAGGCCTAAACATTAAATGGGCACAACTCGACCTTCCGTATTATGCACAAGTATGTGGAAGTGGCAGGTATAGTCTCACGCCAAAGGTAGACAAAAGGCCTGTCAAAACTGTTCCGTGTGTCCAAATACTCAAGTATCAAAATGATGGTCCACAATAGAGTGATTCACGCAACATGAATAAAAGATTAAAAAACTGTGAAGTAGGACCATGTGCTTCTTTTGTCCAATTTGCCATCAAGATTTCGAATGGAAACAGTTCAGACCCAGAACACGATCATGTCAGAAATTAATATTTTGTTCTGGGTCTGATTATTTTTACTATGGTACACCCATCGAATGTGTGTCATCAGCCCTCAGATCGGCCCTCAGAGACACACACACAGGCATAGAGTTCTGCAGTAGCATGTTTTGTTGACATTTTGTGTAATGTTTACATCCATGACAGTTCTAATACCATCATCAGACAACTCAAATACAAAGGATATCAGTTGGCAATCTTAATGTTATGCAATCGAGTTTACAACACTCTCACTCTTACAATGAGCAGAAAGTCACTCATGCACTGAGTCACACAATTCAAGTGCCAATATTGATTACCTGAAGTGGCCTACTGCAAATGACCAGATATAACCTTTCTGATTTACTTGATATTTTGCAATAACAAAACCATGTTTTCCTTGATTTTGGTATGAAATTGAGCAAATAGAATTAATTGTCATGTCAATTTGGAGTTATTAGGGGCAACTAATGTAAAACTGATATGAGGTAAGTTTTATATGTTTGGCATTACGTTTGGGTTTTGGAAAGAACCTTCTGTTAAATCATGCATGACTCAATTACAAGTCTCTAAATCCCTTTCTTTTTGTCTATTGATATTTTGAATAGTGTTTATCTTTCCCTAATAGATTATGATACTAAATGAACAATCAGTTTGGGCAGTTCGCACTACTAGGCCCTACATCTCATAGGACAATAAAGCTAGTGCCCTGATCGATTCTTCCTGCATATCAATATGCTTCATTTACATTACATTACAGAGATCGGACACTAATCCCAACCATAAAAAACCATGTATTATTTTGATTGAGCAGGAAAGATGTGATACTATTTTTTTTATATTAGTCTAGTTGCCGGCATCAGGTGTACATGTACATAGAATTTTTTTTTTTTATGATGCTGACATGGACGTACTGATTATTATGTATGATGCAAACTCATAGGTGTTGTGCGTTTGGCAATTTGGGAGAGGTGGGGGTTCAAGATGACCCCATAGGATTATAAAATCAAAATTTTAATTGCTCAAATACCTCTTTCAAATATATCAAATTATTTACATAAATAAACATAAATAAATAAATAAATAAACAAACAAACAAACAAACAAACAAACAAACAAACAAACAAACAAACAAACAAACAAACAAACAAACAAACGAAAAAAATTGAACAAATTGTAGTGTAGCATTAAAATCATAAATATAACCATTGCTGGCAGGAGGACTCGAACCAACGATATTGACATTAGCAGTCTGATGCTTTACCACTGAGCTATATGACAGCATCTAGTGATGAGGGTCGAGTTTTTAGCTTATACAGTGTTTGTCTGTGATAATGCCACTTCGTGAAAGAAAGAAATATAAAATCTCAATTTTTAATTTAAATTTATTTGATAATTTTCTAACCTATATTTTCTTTAAAGCAGGGACAAATATCTCCCTTTTTATCCAATTAGACCGCTAAATAAGAATCTACTTCTTTTATTACTGATTTAATTCCATGAATTTGTTCCATTAAGCAATACCAAAGATTAATGTCAAGCATCTCACAACAGATATTTAGTTGGATTAGTGGTCTTGCACAGTGCTTTTTAACCGGGAGGTACCGAGATCGATTCCCACCTCTGCCTACAATTTTTTTTTAAGACTGAATAATAACTTGACATTCGCCCTGACATTCTTACTGCAGAAGTGGAGTTATAACTTGTTAAACTTTGCTCCTTCCGTAAAAGGGTACATTATTTTGGCACTACATTATTTCTTTTTTTCCACATTGCTGGTATTAAATATAAAATGGTCATAATTGGCGGTCACTTCAAATCATCCCCAACTGAACGAGGTTCAGGAATGTCCTCTCATTGTTAATTGGTGGTTATCCCACCACTTGAACAGGATTTAGCCAAAGCAAACAAAGACTAAAGGTTTTTACTAATGCTATACATAAGTATAAGCTTATTATCCTCTTCAACAATAAGATTACAGATTGGTGCTTGACAATTTGCCGACTTTACGAGCGGTTTGAGATGGATGGTCACAATACGTGCTAGTGTCATTGGTTATTGTTAAAAGGCAATAAGGTGTGTAATTGCAATATTTCCTCTGAATAGGAAAGACTCTCTACATCGAACCATGGATGCTGGTGGTTCGCAATACTTTTATTTAAGAGAAGGTATCTTCCAAATCCAAATCGAAATGGGAATCTGTATTGCCTATTCTGAAGGAATTATTGCCATGTAAACAAACCATCCCTTGGCCCATATGGACATGGTTTACTGCTTTTCAGTACCCTGTTTTCCATGGGTGACTGTCTGTAGGAACCCATGGATTCGATCCATGTAGGACTATGGCTGCACATGCATGACATGTGCTCTCACAGGCCTTGTTGAAGGTTTTGAAAGGTCATGTTTTGGCACATATACAGTGTTCAGCTGGACACAGACAGGTGGATATTTAGAATTTCATTAACAAAGTGAGTACAAATTGGGGATCATATTTTTCAGATATGGAATAAGGGTTTTTAGTGCATTTTGGAGGTGGTAGGTGTGTGGGAATTCTCATAACTGGTGCAGATATCATGTTTTGGAATCTAAACAACTTTGAGGTCATGGAGCATGTTATTCATTCAAATATCATGCGCCATCTTGACCACTTTGATATATTGACTGACCAGCAACACGGCTTTCGCCGTAATCGCTCGTGCGAGTCCCAACTTATACTGACAATACACGACTTTGCCCTGTCTCTCGACAGTAGGCAACAGACTGATGTTATCATCATGGACTTCAGCAAAACCTTTGATGTTGTTCCACACAATAGGCTTATGCTGAAGCTTGACCACTATGGCATACGCGGACCTATACATGCCTGGATTTCAGACTTCCTAATGCGAAGACAGCAGGGTTGTCATTGGAGGTGAGAATTCGGACTGGGTACGTGTCCAATTAGGTGTACCGCAGGGCACAGTACTCGGTCCGTTACTTTTTCTCTTATACATTAATGACCTACCGGACAACATCACCTCCACGGTTCGACTATTCGCCGACGACTGTGTTATCTACCGGACAATTACAAACGACTTTGACGCTGACGAACTGCAGACAGACCTTGACCGGTTATCAGAGTGGGAAAAAAAGTGGCAGATGAAGTTTAACCCAGAGAAATGCTTTGTGCTTAAAATGACTCATTCACATAACCCTAAAAAACACAGTTACTCACTTGCAAACACCATCCTCCAGGAAACAAACTCACACTCATACCTTGGAGTAGAGATATCCAATGAACTAAAATGGAACAAACATATAAATAACATAGCAGCAAAAAGTAACAGGGCTCTGGGTTTTGTAAAAAGGAACTTACACTCATGTACAGAAGACATCAAGCAACTAGCCTATCAGTCATTAGTAAGACCATCATTGGAATACAGCTCGGCGGTATGGGATCCCTACACTTCCGACCAAATTTACCAACTGGAAGCAGTGCATAAACGAGCCATCCGTTTTGTCAAACACAACTACGACAGGAGAGCAAGTGTCACAGAAATGCTTAAGAACTCAAACTGGTCGACACTCCAACAAAGACGCAAGATAGCTAGACTTTCAACATTCCAGAAATCATATCAGGGTTACCTGTTCATCCCTATCCGAACACTACTACGCCCGGTCACGCGTCCTACTCGCCGTACCCACAGCAAATCATTCATAGAACTGTCAACATAAAAGGACTGCTTTAAGAACTCGATTATCCTTCATACCTAGAACACTAAAGGAGTGGAATAGCTTGCCTGAGTCAATCGTCAGCATTGAAGAACCCAAGCAGTTCAAAGCACAAGTAACAAATCTCCAATAGCTCAACCATTAAGCGCACACCAATTTCCGGTGAACTGTACCAAGAAGAAGAAGACAGCTTGTCCACCTGTGATGTGCCCTGAGTAGTTTAATTTGATGATTTATCTTTGTTTACAAAGTTACATGAGTGATGACATTTTAGGGGAATTCCCCTCTCAAATTGAGCAAAACAAGTTGAATCATATCTAATTTGGAATATTTGGAAACCCCCTTCAGATTGTAAAGAGATGACATCATATATGGGATTCCCCTCAGGAAGTGATGTAATGGGATTTCCCCTCAGGAAGTGATGTCATGTGAAAGGTTAATGTTATAATTAAGACTTTGGAATTTCCCAGATTGAGCATAATGTGAAGGTAGTAAATGGCCCATAATAGAATGGGGTTTTTCCCATGCTTGATATATAAGAAATGTAAACACAATTATTGTCACAGTTGATAGTGTTGATCTGGGCTATGCTTACAGTCCAATTCCTTGAAAGAAAGGAAATTACAAACCAGAAATATTTTATGTAGTCAAAGTACTACTATTTACCAGTGTTGTCGGAGAAGATCTAGAATACGTCAAAGAACGTTATTCTTCCAAGAAAGGAAATATATTCTTCTGTCGACTTGCTGAAGTCTGGTATTTTGATTCAACGCAACTGTCAAAATAAGTGGGGACAACTGCATCGCAGTCCTGCTTCCTGAAGATATTGTGTGAAAGGTGGAAATAGCACCAAGTTTGGAGAAAGCAGCGCAAGGAGTTAAATTTGGAGAACTGCACAAGGAGTTTACCATAGGAGAACGGGGCAAGGAGTTTAGCATAGGAGGACGGCGCAAGGAGTTTAGTATAGGAGAATTGCGCATAAGGAGTTGTAAGCGTGTTTGGAGAACACCATTTTAGTGTAAGGATTTTATACGCAAGGAGTTATCAATGCAAGTGTACAAAGGACTTCGCTGATTGTCGCAGGACAAGTGAATAGGGATATATTACATCAGTCGTCCAGAACATTACAAGAACTTTATGATCACCAAGAAGAAGAATGCTGGCTAAGTACAAAATAGATAAAGAGTGATTATATTTGATTAATGTATATGTGCATTTGTAGTCATTATATTGTACCAACGAAACTTGCTTTCAATTAAAGACTTAGATTTTGTTAGCTTAAACGAACAGTGTATTTGTGTTGTGCATTCGTGTGAGTTCGGGTAAAAGGTGATTTTGGCCTTGAGTCAAGTACGACTCGTAACACACCTTATATCTTACTTTGGTGATATGCTGGGTAAGTCATACTGACGTACATGTATGACTTGCCCACACTGGGTATATGCCAAATTCTGGACCGCGTTATACACGCATGTTTATCACAGAACTACAAACATGCCGAGTGTTCCAAGTTGGTCAAGAATGATATACTTACAAAATGTTTTCACCAATTAATCTTTTTGGCAGCGCCGGCATCCACTACTCAAAATATTGGACCTGCCTGTCGTCTATCACACGGTAGAGGATAGTAAAAACAAAAATTCCTATCGTTTATTCTCTAAATCACTTCTGTTTTAATGCTCGTATACACTTGACTCACTGCACATATGTTTAACTTTTTTTAATTACCAAAATTTACTTTATCAGATATATGCCCTTTTATTTCAGCCGAACTAATGACAAAAATGAAAGCAAATTACTATTTCATTTCAGCGCCAAGGTTGTGAATGAGTGCTTCTGTCAGTCAATCACAATTGGTAACTGATTATTATTTTCATCTCTCTATATAGATCAACAAGGATGAAGTGGAGGACCTAAGAAGACTGTTCTTTGATAAGTACAGTGCAGGTAAACAAACTTGGCTCTTATTGGAAATTTAAATTTGTAGCTACACCTAATTGTGTCTGTGTTTAGTTAACATATATGTGATGCGATCAAGCCAAATCAGTCTTAACTCGGAAATATTTATTTTGAGATATAGCCAAAAAAATGAAATAATTCCTTTTATTTCGTATTGTTTTGGAAACTCTTAATGAGTAACTGAAAATTTAATGTTCCCAAGTTCAGACTGATTTTGCTTGATCGCATCACATATGATAAGAGTGTTCATGGGCAATTCCAAGCAAAGTTGCTCCATATACAAACGTGTGAAAATTGTAGTAACTATGGAACTATGTGTGTGTCACCTTGACAAAATTGGTACAGTATCAGACAGGGTCTCAATAAGCATGATTTAGGGTAAAGTTGCATGTTTCTCTGGGAAAAAAGGCTAAATGTTTTGGTCTCATTGTTTCATACCCTAAAGAACTTTGTGTTTCAATGACCTGCACTATGGTCCACTAGTTCATTCCATACATTTCAGTAAGTGGATACAGTATCAATGACCTGAACTTTAGACCTATTCATTTCATGTATATGACCTGAACTTTGACCTGAACTGGTATGGGTTAGAACGTTTAGACCCATTCATAAGCATCATGTTCACAACACAAATTGTAGTGTGCAAATGTTCATGACGCTAATTAATTTAACAATCAGGGGGTACTACACCCCTGCCCAATTTTGCACCTATTTTTGCATTTTTCTCAAAATTATAGAGCATTGATGACAAGTAAGATATGTATATTATAGGGGCAAGGACTACAACTACTGCACTGGAAATTTTATTTCAGCACAGACAACAGTTGTGGAGTTACAGTCAAAAATGAGGAAAACCAATATTTGATCAATAAATCAATAACTACTTGCCTTGAGTTACTGAATTTTTAGTGCAGTAGTTGTAGTCCTTGCCCCTATACATATCTTACTTGTCACCAATGCGCTATAATTTTTGAGAAAAATGCAAAAATGGCCAAACAATTGGCCAGGGGTGTAGTACCCCCTTAACGATAGAGATAGATTAAATATGTTCTTATCTACAGAGGTTATATTTGAGAGGTTTAATTATTTCCCTTACAGATGAAGGAGGTGGTATATTTGATGATAGGGACATTGACAGGGTGCGCGCAGATGATAATTATCTCCATGGTTTCTTGATGATAGGCAAAATGAATAAACAAGATGCCCTCACAAAGATGGTTGATGCTCTCAAATGGAGGAAAGAATGGGGAATTAATGGTAGGTTTTATCATTTCCACATATTATCTGTGTCCCAGGTAGAAATTGAGACAGGACCTCACTATGGGTTCATTTGAGTTCAAATATGTTGCTTTGATCTTTATTTTGAACTTTGAACTATGGTACTTCATCCAGAGTTGAATAACACTTTCAGTTCTCGGGTTGGTTGGTTCTCGTAATAGGCCTATCTCTAATGGCCGTTACCCATATACCTGCCTTGACCTTTTAAACTACTATGATATATCTGGAAACCCATCGTTCACCTCTTCTAAGCCCTGAGTGTCCTGCTACTACATTGGAAGACCCCGAAAATTCTCCCGGTATCTGGATGTAGGCCGTTACTAAAGTAATGAAATCAATCTGGAGAAATGTGAACGCAATATAATAGGTTAGGCCTTACACTAACGGATTATTTTTATGTTAACCTTTCTGGAGGACCCCGGAAATAGTCATGTCCTGCTGAAATACATGAAATAGGCGTATACACACCTTTCATATTGAAATATGTGTTGAAAATAGGCCTATTGGTCCGATGAGATGCAACTGTTAGTCACATGCACTCTGTAATGCTTTCCGATGCCCGCACTGTGCCCGTCGGTACTCCGCGCACACACCCGTTGATACTCCGCGATAGCACTCTGCGAGCACGCGATAGTTTTGCACGCACGTCTGCGAAAGCACACGATAGCTCAGCGCGCACGGACAGACGGACAAACTCTCTATGATTAGTATTATGATATAATATCACACCATCAAGTAGTTTCCCATGTTTTCATTGAATGAACATCCCAATTTACCGGTATGATGTATGTATATATCCCTTATCATACAATGTACATGCTGACAACATATATTGACATGATGTATCATGTTATTAAGGACATGCGCGTGTGCAATTCTGTTTTCAAAACATAACAACTCGCACAGCGATGATACTGTCATAGTAATCATGGCATTTCAACAACAGGCTGTAAAGCCGGTGTGCCCGCATTGGAACACAGATTTCACAAAGATTTGCCACTCCTAATGATACAGAGAGCAAACAACAATGTGGTAAATTTCCTGTGGAACGAAATTTGCAGTGAGAGCTGGTCTAGATACTGAGCATCTCTACAGAGTGTTCATGACACCTTGTTTTAACCTGCCAGTGCTACCCCAGGCTGCTGTTGCTATAATTCCATCAACAAGAATTAGAAGAACTTGTAAATTATAACTTGACACCATAGGCGTAGATCCCGGGGGTGATTGGGGAATATATCCTCCCCAATATTTTGCCAGGACGGGATGGTACATACAATTATCCCACCCAATGTTGACAACTGTATGTGGGTTTTTGACCAAATTAACCTCATATTTGGCCAATTTAGCCCCAAAAGTGCCAATTTTTGTGCGCTTCGCGCGAATTTATTCCACTTTTACACCATATTTCACCAGTTTAGCTTCAATATGTCAATTTTTTCTGTGCTTTGCGCGCATTTGTAACAGGTGTTTATGGTACAAAACTACACGAAAGGATTAACATTAATGTATCACATGATTCATGTTCTTGCATAACATGTTTTTGTGTGCTTGTTTTCTTGTAGATTTAACATTTGAGGCATTTCCTGATTGGGCTCTGCAAATAGGAGGTCTATATTCCCGTGGTAAAGATAAAGTAGGACGAAAAATATGTAAGTTGATAATTTCATTTGATTGTCTAACTGATTGATTGGTAAAATGTGATTGTTTAATTGATTTAGTGATTGATTGATTGATTGATTAATTGATTTAATCAATATTATGAATTGATTAATGGATTGATTATGTATTCCTATTCACAGTGTGGTTTAAAGTGGCAACCCATAAGAAGGATGCATCTAGAGCAGAGTGGGTCAAAAAGTATATAGCATTCTGGTTGGATAAGCTACACAAGGAAAATCCTGGGGAAAATATAGTCCTTGTGGAGGATATGACTAATGCAGGATTGGCAAACATGGTGAGTGTGTGGGTTTATGTAATCGGTGCACACCGACATCGCCCGGTTAATAATTACATTATACAGCAGAGACACTGAAATGAATACCCGGGATTGATACACGTGAATGTGCTATATGGCTATGCAGATGTGTCAAATGCAGAGTAGTTAATTTCTGATGTAACATAATTGAATTCTTTTCAAAAACAAATTAATGATCGTCAAATTCAAATTCACTATGCACGATTTGATATTCAGACAATAAATCTTTGGATACCGGGGTAGAAAATGATGAATATCTCCCGTAATTGGTTTAGTCTAAAGAAGCCAGATTTTGTTCCTTGCACTTGAATATATGTGTTCAATGGATATGAAAGTCGTTAGCTAGCGTCTTGAGAAAGAAACGTGCCATGGTATCTAAATGGTAAGTTACAATTGATGTAAGATTCAATCATGTTACACAGTGGTTCATCGGAAATTAATAACTATGCACCCATTTGTCCATTTAATTTTTATCGTGAAGGCAGCTTTAGCTGGCCGAGTGGTGTAAAATATGGCTATGCAGATGTGTCAAATGCAGAGTAGTTAATTTCTGATGTAACATAATTGAATTCTTTTCAAAAACAAATTAATGATCGTCAAATTCAAATTCACTATGCACGATTTGATTTTCAGACGATAAATCTTTGGATACCGGGGTAGAAAATGATGAATATCTCCCGTAATTGGTTTAGTCTAAAGAAGCCAGATTTTGTTCCTTGCACTTGAATATATGTGTTCAATGGATATGATAGTCGTTAGCTAGCGTCTTGAGAAAGAAACGTGCGTCTTGAACTCAAAAACTGACAAAAATATTCTGATTTTATATGTGCCGAACTATAGCGCAGCGTAGGCTAGCTGCACTCACTCCCGTGGAGGCAGTCTAAAAGCAGACTTTTAAGTCGCCTGCTTAAAAAGTCAAAATTGAGAATTTACGCACATAAATATGAGAAGGCATCAGAGTGATAAGCCAGGTTTTGATGGTAAATTTATTTAAACATTTGAACGAATTTAGAAATGATGGTTCTTAGACTGTTGTCACCTGTTTTGTTTGTTTTTTAATTTTTCAGGACATGGATGTGATAGGATTTCTGATCAAATGTTTAGAACTTAGATTTCCAGCTGTAGTAGGTAAGGCGGGCATGTTTGATTACATGTTTCCTTATTTGGGTATAACACTCTGTATGAAAGAGATTTTAGATTCTGTAATACATTGGAGCATTGGACCTCGACCATTGTCCAAAATAGAAAACAAAATTAAGTATTATTGATCTCTTCCTAACTGCATAGTGTGGAGTCACTGAGCCCAGCAATCAGTGATGCCAACGCCATGCCTTTGATGTACAATTGGGCTATTTGGCAATCATTTGCCGCTACTCAAAAAACCATGCGCTACTTGCCTAAAATTGGGTTACTTTGCTGGAGTCAGGTCGCGGCAGCTGTTTGATATATTTTCCTTTCAATTTAGCCGATTTATAAAGGTTTTGAATCTTTGAAGCTCCCAGTTGCAATTACAAAGGGTTTTGTCCGTAACTTCCCATTAAGTACCGGTCAAGTCAAGTGCTTTTCCGCCCAATTGGGTGATTTGGGTTCTAAATTTGAGTAAATCCGTCCAATAATCCAGTATTGGGTTCTTCTTTTTAAGTTAAAAAATTGACCTACTTGAGACTCCTTTACCGCGGCCTGGCGAACCAATGTGCCGGCCTTAGTGCTGAAAAGTTTTGGCAACACTGCCATCAATTGAAAATGATATCTTAAAAAAAAGGTTACTCCAAACCGTATTACAACCGCGGGAGTAACATGCATGGGCGCTAGTAGTAAATTCCAATTTTCTATGCTTTACCTCACTTGTTCGGCTCAAAATGAAAAGGGGACATATTTGACTAAAAGCTAACATTTTATGGAAAATAAATACTAATCTATTTTTATAGAAATGTTATAATATGGCTTTAAGGTTGAATATGGTACATATTTTATTTGTGTCTCACCCTTGATCATTTTAAAGTTGCTGGTATTGAACATTGTCTCAACAAAAACAACGCACATGTATAGACTCACACAGGAAAACTACTGGCCATGCCCTTTCAAACCATTGGACCTAAAGACCTAAATATAAAAATTCAACTTCCTCTCACATTTAAAACCACCGGTAGTGTTACTATTTCATGACGCACAAGATAAGGATGTTGGTTATTTTTGGTTGAATTGTAAATCATACCATATCAAATCATATTATATCACATTTTATCTTATCGCATGAAATTTTTTATCAATAGTAACTTTTTAATTAATTATGCGATAGTCCAGTACACTTTACAGTACTGCAGTTTTTCTTGATTTTTTGTCAATCTTGAGCTTACTTTTTATGTTTGTTATATTACAGGAATGCTGTATGTGTACAACATGCCATGGTATCTAAATGGTAAGTTACAATTGATGTAAGATTCAATCATGTTACACAGTGGTTCATCAGAAATGAACAACTGTGCACCCTTGTGTCCACATATTTTGTATTGCAAGAGCAGTTGTAGCTGGCCGAGTGGTGTAAAATATGGCTATGCAGACGTGTCAAATGCAGAGTAGTTAATTTCTGATGTAACATTATTGAATTCTTTTCAACAACGAAAACAAATTAATGATCGTCAAATTCACATGATTATATCCTGAGGAATGTCAGCTAGTCATTGCCACTCCACATCACAAGAAGATTTTATTAGTTATTAGGTGAAGCGGAGGATGGTGCAGGAAATTATCGTGCTTGCGAAGTGTCATACTGGGTGAAGCCGAAGGCTGAACCCAGTATGACACTGAGCGCACGATAATTTCCGTACTATACCGACGCTGAACCTAATAACTTAATTTATCATACCACTAAGTCATTCTAAATTTGGAAATAATTACGTTTTTAAACATTTTAATTGCTGCTAAATAGGAAAACTTTGCAAAAAATAGATGACTGTTCGCGATTACAGATTGCGTGCATTTTACGCTACCGGTTTACGTGAAGTCGCCTTTATACGCGTACCTCGCCGTACATCGCAGATCGGGCTTATGAAAGGCACGCTCTTACTGACTAGATATAAAGCGTAAAATACGCACTCACTGACTAGATACGAAAATATATCAGGTTAGCGGTGTTCTTTGATATTTCCCTTAGTGGTATGATAAATAATGATTGTTCTGTTGATATCAGCAATACAACTGCAGAATAAAATAGCAATGTTTAGCTGCTTCCAAAATATTAAATTCAATATAAGCACATGTATGTATACCTACCTATAAAAGTTCCAGGCATGACAAATTGTACGCATACAAGTAACATGCGTTCGTGTATATGCTATTGTAAAAGCATGGATAACGGTTAGCTCCTGTAGAAAGGTATAGGAAGAGCTGTTGAATGTATGGTTATGAATATAGGTCATTATCCAGAGATATATTACACTTCCTACAATGCATTTTAGCTTTTTGTGCTTGTAGGCTATGCAGTTCAATGTGGGTCGTCAGTAACAAAAAGTAACTCAATGAACAGAGCAAATCCTAATCTGGCAAATAATATACTTCATTGTTTAATGACCCCTGCTTAGCCAGTCTGTACTTGAAAAAGGCATGTTTTTCAGGAAGTCTTTTAGGAGTGTAATTTGAATACATGAGTTGTAACATTTTGCAAAGGATTCTGGGAAGGGTAAGATATCTTCTTTGGGTTATTATTAAAAATGTTCACACTTCTGAATTTTATTATAAATAGAGAGGGTGGCCCACACCGACATCGCCTGGCTAATAATTATTTGGTGCAGCAGAGACACTAAAATGAATACACGGGATCGATACATGTGAATTGCTATGCACGATTTTGATATCAGACGAAAATCTTCGGATACTGGGTTAGAAAATGATGAATATCTCCCGCAAATGATTTTTTCTCAAGAAACCAGATGTGGTCTCATACACTTGAAAATATGTGTTGAACAGATATGATAGTCGTTAGCGTGCGCTTTGAAAATTGGCTGTGCGCTTTGAACTCAAAATCTGACCAAAACTCTAATGTTATATTGCGTTGGTCCTGTATGGACTACAGCAGCGCAGCAGGCTATAGCTGCACTCACTACTCAGTGGAGGCAGTATAACCATTGACCGCAATGTCGTATACAAGCTTACTCACACAGCGAGAAATCAATTACCCCGGTTATTGTCAGTAGCCTTAGTCAGGTCACTTCGCTAATTATGCATCTCATAAGGTCCGAATAAAATGGCCATGGGTGGCTGTGGATTCAACCTACCATGGCAATTTCTACCATGAAAATATCGGGGCGATGTCACTGTGTGGCCTATCTGCTGTGTCCTATCAGGACATCAGTCAATATGAGACATTTTAATTTAAAAATATTAAATGCGAGGATCCAGAGGATACATGCCTGAGAAAATAAATAATAATTAAAGAAATGGAGCTCAGTTTTTGGTCAAATTGGCCATGAGACATTGGCCGTGAGACATTTACGAGAGAATAAAATCATTACATGTTCAATTCGCCGGCAGATCCGCCATGAGCTGTTGTGGCGTGTGGTAGTGAGCTGAACGACATGTAATCATCAGTGCACGCTGGCTCAAATCAGAACGGTTCTGATTTTTTTCTCTCCTTTATTATAATGCCAGTTTGTAATTATAAGAGTTCCATTTCTTTAACTTCTGAATTTTATCACATACATGAGCTTTTGACTTAGTCACTAAACTTATGGTCATACAACCCCAAACAAAGAGTTATTTTTTGTGCCATGAAATTTTTTTCAGCAATCTGGAAAATCATAGAAAAGCTATTATCAGAAGAATCGAAAGCACACATCAAGTTTCTATTTGGAGATGATGTGCAGCAATACGTCAGCAAAGACCACCTACCACCTCATATGGGAGGAACAGTAAGTAGGGATGGGACCAGGGTGTTAGCTAGCCACCCATCAACCCATCATTTTGGATGGGCAGTTTACTCCTAGGACAGACAAAACAAAATCTCTGTGACATATGCTAAATTCTATAAATAATGCTTGAATTAGTTTTGTGATGTTAAAACAAGATCAGACTAATCAATCAAGGCTATTATCACTGGCGGGGCCTAGTAGTAATATGCTCTTGTGGAAAAATTGAGTTAGCTTGAAATTCCCCTGGACAAGGAACTCACTGCTAATTGTCTTGTTGTAACCCGTACGAAACTCTGGGAGCTGATCCTGCTGATTTGTGGATTGTCTAGTATGTGCACTCTTGTAGCAGCAAAGTCCCTGATTTGTTGTTAAATGGTTTATGGCATGATGTGGGGCCGTAGTGGGACCGTAGTCAGCGACAACCTGTAAAGTGTGCTGTGGCTCAAACTCAATCAACCCCCAGAAGGGTTGAAGTCTGGTTTATGTTTTCATGGTCAAATTTTAACAGGTAGTTATGGTGAAAATGATGGGTCAAATCCTAGCTAAGACCCTGGGACCTAACGCTTTCTTAACTACAATCCCGGAAAAAATGTGTTCGAACACCTACTCTTAATTTCCATGTTCTTCTTACTATAGTGCGCACGCTTATATGAGTCACTGGAAACTAAGAATTATAATAGTGTTGTCGCATAATGTTCATCTTATGCGAACCCCTCCCTTTCCCCACCAAACAATGTTGGGAGAAGATACGGTGGAGATGAGCATATTGGGCATGCCAACATTGTACGGGGGTAGAAGGGGGGACCATTTCCAATTATTTCAAACAATTATTTCTAAGATAGTAGCTGTCCACATATAACTTATGTAAGCACTTTCTTGATTTTGTAAATAGATAATTGTGTTGAAGTCTTTTTAATGTCTGAAGGTTCAAATATGTTAACCAAAGTTGAACAGCCCCCCCCCACATTGGTATTTTGTAAGCTTGTACTTGCTGTAAATCATAACTCTTTCTTAAAATGCACTTACAGATTAATTTCATAGTACTATTTACCACCATAATATACTGTTAACATGAGCGCCGCCATGTTAGGTTGAACCTGGAAATGAGCTGGAAGCAATTTCACCCCAAAATTTAAACTTTTTTCACTGAAAATATGCTTGTATAAACATCCCCATTTGAAAATTGCTCACCCCAGAGCATTTATTACAGACAATACTGTATGTATTCTTGTCCATAATTATCTTGATAGGATACCTACCAGTGGGTGTGGCCACCACCGGACAATGAAGACTCTGTGGAAGAGATTAGTATATTACAGAACACAATGGATGAAACCTTTGAGCAAGCCAGCGATAACCTGTCCTCCCCAGCACCATCAGACTCCCCGCCTGACTCGCCACCAGGTGGCTCTGGGGATATAGTAAATGGAACGGAGGCAGTTACCAATGGGGATGTCAGGATCCCACCAAAGAACCAAGTAGTCAAGAAGGTGGGTTACTGTTTCAGATTTCTAAAGAGTAGTTTATTATAGGAACCAAGAGGACAAAGTCTCTTGCAAGGAACAAATCTTAAGTTTGATGATGTCCTATAAAGGAAAGTCCTTTCATTAGAGGTGGTCAAAAGTCAGATTACCGTAAAAACTTGATAGTTAGCATATGTGCTTACTATCGAGCGCTTTTGAAAACATGAAATTGTACCAAAGTCTGGCGCTTTAGCAACTGAGCAAATGGGGTTGAGACACACATTTGCAGGTTTACTTGTTCGTATACAACTACGTGTATCAACGATTTTCTCAAAACCCTTCCCACTTTTGCTAACTATCGAGTTTTTACGGTATGTTTGTAAAAACTAGTTAACGTATCTGTCAAAGCTGATCTGTCAGGTTGGAATTTTCAACATATCACACACTGACATTGTGTGTCAGGGAGGATCCACTTTTGTTTATAGGGCATTATCAAACTATTAGTGTGTACCCTCCCTAACACTTACACTGCATTTGAGGTTGAAAATGAAGGACCTGTGAGTATTTTCTTGATATTTTTGCTCATGTGATTTCTGTTATTTATATATATTTCATTACCAATTATTCAAGATGCACTTGATGTAAAGATATGCTTGTATCACTGGCTCACCCAAATGTAAAATCATACTTACCGTATTTCGTCAAATAGTCGCCCCCCCCTCAAATAAACGTTCCCCAACCACTTTTTTCAACCAAGATGTTTCAAAAATGCCGATATTTCCATGCTATCTTGTGTAGTAAGCTTACCAAGTTGCTCACATGGTCGATAATAGCGTCGCTTTTTGGCGAAAATCTGGATTGGAAACCCGGAAGTGAACCAGAAGTCAGTGTTTCTAGTTCATAGTTCGTCATTTTAGCGTGAGTTTTAAGTTTACCTAATGATTTTAACGGAAATTATCGTTCTAAAATTGACCTTGAATAAATGCCCCCCCCCCCCCTTGGGAAAATGTAACGCCCCGGGGGCGTTTATTTGACGAAATACGGTATCTCATATATGTACACAATAATTAGGCTTAAATAAACAAGTGTGTCTCAAAGCATGTGCGAATGTTTGTTTCGCTGTGCGCATTTGTCTCAGAAAAATTGGCCAATTAAGTTATTTTCCCTATTTTTTTGTTACAATGATATTGGCAGAAATATGTTTTAAAACCATTTGTTGGAACAATTGGGTTATTAACACTTAAAAGCAGTGAAAATATTTCATTATGTATAATAAGAAGTTATTTAAGCTTATTTTGACTGAGTTTGAGGTTGAGAATTAAGGAAGGAAAATATAGGGGAAAAACACATTCCACATTGAATTTTAAAATCTTTGCACGCTTTGAGGCATACCGTATTGTTTGTAATAAACGCCCCGGTGGCGTTGCATTTTTCCAAAAGGGTCAGTGAAAAAACTTTAAAAATTGGGTTAAATTTTCCGATGGTGCTCCTGTAGAAAGGAGGGATTTACGGCTATACTAATATAGTATTATGGCAACGCCCATGGAAAATATCATTTTCGTGGTAAATACATCAAGCAAGTGAAATTCTACCATAATTAGGCAATGGAATGGATGGAAGTGCGAGTCATAATAGGTTTTGTCCATGCAATTTAGCGATCGTCCCTGACAAGACTGACTGACTGATGCCAGTTTTAAGCTTACTCGCACGATATAGCATGGAAATGTTTGCATTTTTGTTAATTTTTCACAGAAAAATTGGAGGGGGGCGATTTATTACAAACAATACGGTACATTTGTTTTTGATTTATCACACCACGCAGACCTTGTTCTTTGGTTTCTGGTTTTTTTTTCTGATCTCTGAGACTGTATGTTTTTTCTTCTTTAACAGGAAGGAGATGTTGGCACAGCGAAATAAGAGCGTCTAGCCAAATTTCAAAACCGGTTGTGCAAACCGATCGCTTGCCCTTTGACATGCGTAAATGAAAAAGGACAGTGTTGTAATGACCCACTGCCAAGCATGAGCTTGCAAGATTTTTAAAATTTGTCTTAAATATCATGATGCAAAATAAACGCTTTTAATTATTGAAATTTCTGAAATAAAACAGACTTTAGGTGTGAAGATTGAGAGCAGCTCATTAAAGCCATATTATAACATTTGTTGAGGAGAATGCCCTCAAAAATTTTTTAATTCTGGGTTTTACACGATTGTAATGTACTCTAGTCAATAAATAAAATCAAGACTTAAGGTGCTGTAGTTTTGTCAAAATCCGAGATTTTGAATAAAACGATGGAACCGGCGTTTTATTATTACAATGGAAATATTAGTCGAACACGTATGCACAGTACGTACACGGTGTGCGGGATACACATACATACACACACACCCCCACACCGAGGATCGCACCGTGACATACAACCATGGGAGTAACATGCATGGGCGCTAGTAGTAAATTCCAATTTTCTATGCTTTACCTCACTTGTTCGGCTCAAAATTAAAAGTGGACATATCTGACAGTAAAAGCTAACATTTTATGGAAAATAAATACTAATCTATTTTTACAGAAATGTTATAATATGGCTTTAAGATAAAAAGTGGGCACATAGGGATGTTGCGGATTGCATTGTAGTTTGCTGAAAAATGGCATCGGGAAATAAAAATTTTTATTCTAAAAAATAGTTCCTTGAAACAGAATGATTTACTCATGTTGTAAGCCCATACCCAACTGTAGGCAAACTATATTTGTATGATAATAAGGAAAGACCTCAAAAAATATATTGTTTCACTTGAAAAAGTCGCAATAATTTAAAAAATGGTATTGAGCAAATCAGTGAACTCGCAGAATGCAATATTTTATAGTGCATATTTTTGCATCTCGTTTGTTGCTCTGCGATCTCGTTGAGAAAAGTTACAAGCTTCTCAATAGTAAAGGGTTGGATTTCAAAAGTTACAGTACTATAAAAGTATAAAGCCAATAAACTCACTATAAATTCATAACAGAAACATTTTCTTCACTCAGCGATAACCGTTATTGAACCTGCTTATTTCAATCTCATGCTACTCTTGTTTTTGTGGATTCATTCTTACTATCAGTCATTGTCAAATGCAGTTTAGTTTATCTTTCAAAACTTAGTGAGTCCTCCATCACTGCTATAATGCGATGTCGCATGCTTCTGATGAGGTGTCTTATTTCTTCTTGGTCAATGCTATTCCACTTTCTCAAAAGGATGCAGCACAAACCCTCTAGGGTTGTCACCGGTGTGTCCAGGATCTGTTCCTGCGGGGGTCTCAGAGGGGCTTTCAGAGTTATGCGGGGGGGGCTTATTGGCTAAAATCGCCAAAAAACGGCTGATTTTTAACAAAGTGCGGGGGGCTCAGCAGCCAAAGCCCCCCCCCCCCCCCGGACATGCCACTGGTTGTGTTTGGCTTAGCCATCTTCCATAGGTTCTCTATTGGGTTCAAGTCTGCTTATCATTGATTAATCGACCATGCAACAAACATAATGGTTTAAATTTGAATGAAAATGGCGCACACAATAAAGCATGTACCGCATTGGATACTCATCCAGTAATCTAGACAGAATCCTTACAGAGACTTCTGCAACTTTTGAAATTTAACCCTTTACCATTGAAATGCTTGTAATTTTTTTTTAAACAAAATCACAGAGCAACAAACGAGGTGTCAAAATTCATGGTATGAAATGCTGGATTCAGTGAGTTTATTAATTTGCTCAATACTCTTTTGGTTTGTGGTGACTTTTTCAAGTGAAACAAAACTTTTTTAGCAGTGTATATCCATTGTTTGTCCATTGGTACATACAAGTGTTCATTCTAATTTTCATAAAACAATGTATGTTGGGGTGCCCTCTGTTTATTACTTTATTTGCACCCAAGAAAGATTCTGTAACAATATTGCACCAAACTTGCACAGTCCTGAAACTGTCCTCCAAATTTGTCATGGTTTCTTGTGATTAACAAATGTTGTCAATTTCACCAAGCATTAATTTAATGTGTTTGGGTAATTTTGTCTAATTCTCTGCTATAAAACACTCGGAGGTAGAAATTATAATCAGACAAACAAAAAACTGTTTACTGATCAAGCAGTCAGAACAACAGACATGCATTCTTCTGACTGTGTGTCTCCATTTTATTTGGTCAGGACACTGTTCTGTTAAGAATCCATGCTAATTGCCAGGTTTATGCTGGTACCAAATTGAGTTGAAGCTTCTTGATGCAAATTTTACAGGTTAGGGGTACTACACCCCTCGATAAATTTGTGTCTATTTTTGCATTTTCTCAAAAACTAATAACACAGTGGTAACAAAAGTTATGTATATTATAGGGGCAAGGAATCCAATTACTACACTGGAATTTCAGTGACCCAAGACAAGCGGTTTGTTATTTATGATCAGAAATAAGGTACCGCTAGGATGTACCTTGTTTTCTATCATATAAACTGAACCACTTGTCTTGAGTCACTGAAATTTCAGTGTAGTAATTGGATTCCTTGCCCCAATAATATACACAACTTTTGTTACCAGTGTGTAATTATTTTTTGAGAAAAATGCAAAAATAGTCACAAATTTACCACAGGGGTGTAGTACCCCCTTAAGATTAAAAAACATCCCATGTGTAACAATGGAACTCAGTCATAATGTATGTATTTCATATACTCCTATATCAAAGCAGCCAATCAGTAAAGCAGTTAGAAAAGTATGCAGAGTGCATTGATTGAATATAATGTGCACTCCATGTACTACGTGCAGCTTTCGCACACGTTCGCGTCGCGTAGGATTGATTCATTTTTCGGGCGGGTTGATGCAGTTATATTTGGTTCTATTTTCCAACATTTTTAGTGATAATTTTGTTATAAAAACAGCAAAATTCAGGTGGTTTTTCCTACTCGTGTATGAAATAGGTTAATTAATGCATATTACTTGTTGGGAGAGAAATAAGACAAAACTAGAGCGGTTCTCGGCTTTCGCGGTTCTCGGCATTCGCGGTTCTCGGTAGTGTGGGTTGGTCCGTATGTGACGTTTCTGTTCAGAACCTTGTGTGACCCTTCCCCCCCCAGAAAAAAATCATCCGCCACCACTGCTTATAACAAGGGCCTTGTAAATGCAACTGGTGAGACAGAGCCTCGAATGACGTTTGTGTTTTCAGTCTGATTTCAGTTCCCTAACAGGTACAAAGTTTACGCATTATCATTAGGCCTACCAAGTATTGTATGTCCTATAATCTCTTATGTATGACATGGATCTTTACCATGATTGTGCAAGCCAAAAAAATATCATTTCAATACCCCAAACATGCGTTAAAAAAAGACCATGTTTTACACATGCAACCTCAAGTTTAGACATATAATTTAATTTTCCCTAAACCCTCATGCACGGGAAAAATCATGCCGCCACCATTGGTTATGACAAGGGCCTTTTAGGGTGCACACCAGTAAATAACCCCCACTGACTTTCTGTACAGACAGGGCCGGAAAACAACTCAGTTCTTCAAAACTTCCCTTTCTGCAAGCAGAAGGTCAGATGACGACATCCATTGTAAAAATTAATATATGGATTTCAGGATTTTTTTCCAGAAATATTGTAAAAAGTTCAACCTATAACCCATACAGCTAACGCCACCTCACAAACAGCTTGGTGTTTCTGAAATGTAACACATTTTGAAAGTCGTCATAAAAAGTCGGATCCTGCTAAATTTACACAGACAATCTAATTTACAGGCCTAAATGATGATTAAATATGAATCAGGGCCTAATAGTTGCCTTTTAAGCCTTTTCTAATGTATTACATTAAGTCATATTGCACATTTCCTCGTTTCAAATACTGTTTTTTTCCCTTCCAGGGTGTAGCTAGACTTCTCCGTACTCCACTTGCCAATTGTGCTTGTGGCTATTGCATTTAAGCTTAAAACTCTGATTATTATTTGTGCACAATTGATAGATTTTCACATCTAATCTTTTCAGTCACCGTCCGCCCTCTGTTTGTTAGCTTCCCAAGTGGACTACTGACTTTGGATTGCGGATAACTTTTTAACACGGGATTCTATGGAGAGTTAGGCCAATTTCTGGCCTAACTAAAATTGGTCATGATGTAATGCATCTTTAAATGAATCTGGCTTGTGATTGGTCCCCCAGATATCGTTATTGATTGAACAAATTCATCAGGATCGGTAGAGTAAACTAGTAAACCAGAGGTCGTAGTATCTGATCCAAGAAAATGCACTTACTGTGTACGTTTCAACAACCACTGTTGTCTTTGTCAACACTTGATGAGGAGTGACTGCAATCTACTGACAACCAACGCTAGAGGGATATGTAAAATCAGGCGGTTTTGGCGATTTTAGCCATTAAGCCCCCCCCACCGCATAAATCTGAAAGCCCCTCTGAGCCCCCCCTCCTGGAGACGCTTATTGCAAAATCAATGGAGAGAAACTATACTACCTTGTTTCTTAATAAAATGTAACGGGTACATCAGGCAACTATGAGAGCCAAAAAGGCCTCAAATTGAGCAAAGAAAGACATTAATTTTCACGTGCATTTCAACCAAGACGCTTCATTAGTGGTGTTCGCCCTTAATGTCATATTATCATGACCGTTTTATTTTGTTTTATGTTAAGGGCTGGGGTATGAACGTTTGGACAGTATTTATTGCGGGACATTAGAGCACATCAGACATATCGAATTGCATTCTGAATACTAAGAATGTCCTGATATCAAATAATTTTGATTTTTTGAAATTCGCAATGTAATACACATTTTATGACAAATCATTAAAAATTGATATTTTTGATATATAACAGTCCTCGAAGTAAATTTTATAAATTTAATGATACATTCTTTAAGTATATGTAGCTGGGAGGAAAGGCCGACGATCAATTGAAAATTTTGACCTTTCGTATTGAAGATATGGATTCCCCCCCCCCCCAAAAAAAATAGGTCTTTTTGGGAAATAAAATCCATATCTTCAATATGAAAGGTCAAAATTTTCAATTGATCGTCGGCTTTTCCTCCCAGCTACATACACTTTAAGAATATGTCATTAGATTTATAAAATTTACTCGAGGACTGTTATATATCAAAAATTTGAAAAATATCAAATTTTAATAATTTGTCATAAAATTTGCATTATATCGTGAATTTCAAAAAATGAAAATTATTTGATATGAGAAAGACATTCTTCGTATTCAGAATGCAATTCGATATGTCTGATGTGCTCTCATTTCCCACAAAAATACTGTCGAAACGCTCAAAACGCTCATTCCAGATCCCTTTAAGTATATGTCATATTACATGTTTCACATTTGTACGATTTTAAATAATTCTTTATCATGTTTATAGGACATGCTCTGTTATATTTTTATATCCTCTTTTCATTCTTGAAAAGATAGATCATGCTTTTATTTCACCCATTGGGTATTTCTTTATTAATTTGTGTTTATATGGCGATTTCAAGTGGGATAATAACTCCTGGATAGCGTAAGCATAATGTTGATAGATTTAAATATCATTATAAATAGGCACTTAATAATAATGATATTGAAATAAATTGATAAATAGATAAATTAATAGATAAATAAATAAAAGATATATAAGCCTAGATAAATAATAAATAAATGATAAACTAGGAGTAAATTGCAAACATTAAATATCTCAGAGCAAATGAGCATTTAATAAGTTTTTTGCGACAAATATTTTGCCCCTTCTTATACGTTTTATCATTATTTTATCTTTTACTAATTTTTTTGGGGACATGCTCGCTTATTTATTTTTTATGTGTTCCTCTTATCATTTGTGAAGTATTTCTTTATTTTTGTTTTAGTACAAGTGATCACTGAGTATGTTTAACTGTGGAAATATCGGTAGATAAGGTGTTTTTATTTCACCCTTGAGTATTATTTATAAGTGTATCAACATACATTTCACATGTCATGATTTTTCATTGTTTTATTTTAAAGCAATTCTTTATTGGGGTGCATGCTCTCATATATTAGGTGGTTTTTTTTCATGTTCCTCTTGTCATTCTTGATAGATGGCTGTTTATTTATGTCGCGTGTTAAGTATTTTTTTTAATTTTAAAGCAATTCTTTATTGGGGTGCATGCTCT
Organism: Amphiura filiformis; assembly: GCF_039555335.1. Taxonomy (NCBI): domain Eukaryota; kingdom Metazoa; phylum Echinodermata; class Ophiuroidea; order Amphilepidida; family Amphiuridae; genus Amphiura; species Amphiura filiformis. The sequence continues at coordinate 21,306,571 of NC_092636.1, forward strand.
CATATATTAGGTGGTTTTTTTTTCATGTTCCTCTTGTCATTCTTGATAGATGGCTGTTTATTTATGTCGCGTGTTAAGTATTTTTTTAATTTTTGGTCGTTGTGTATAATTATCATCACATGCTGTACGCTGTTTATTTATTTCGCCCTCATTTTCTTTACTTTTGTTTTTAGATCTTTAGTTCTTTATTTTTGTTTCTGTGAATATCATGCGAAAAGTAGGCCTTCTGCACATTATGATTTTTCCTTGCTTTATTTAACTCTTTACTGGGGTGCATGCTCGCTGCTGGTTTTTTTCATGTTCCTCTTATCATTATTGACAAGATAGCACCTACTGTACGCTGTTTATTTATTTCGCCCTAAATTATTTCTTTACTTTTGTTTTTAGATTTTGAAGTTGATATCATGATATCACACGCTATGTTTTATACCAACCGCATTGTCTGGTTAAAGACAGTTCTTGTTTTAAATCCTGAATACAATGTCAACATTCAGTTCGTTCACCTCACAATGCGGTGCGATGTTATAGGCCTAGGTCAATAGGATGAGTTTTGAAGATTTCTTCGCGACAATTTCCTGTCCTATAGACACCAATTGATGGTTAAGAAAATTATTGCATGACTTCTCAACATTGGCTTACGCGACTTCTGGTAGTTTTTTATCTCATAGAAACCAACGGTTGATAAAAAAAAATTTCAATGATTTGACCAGCGGTTTGCCCTCATTTGTTTGGCAACCGTGGTCTGTTTCGTAAGAAAATAATTATCATAGACCATGTAGACAGAACGGACAATAGTCATAGGCGCTCTCCTCCATTTTGAGAAATATACTTTTACACACACACTACATTTATAATTAAAATGATCAGCCTGAAAGTTTTACCTTTTAGTGGGTTAAGCCAAATCTAAGTGGATGAAATATAAATCAACACTTCTGGCACTGATTGGTTTCCGTAGTTGTTATATGGAATACTGAGCTGTCTGTAGCTACAAAATTGTCTGCAAATCGGCTTTTGCCGGGCCTCTTTTCGGCGATTTTCTCATTAAATTAGGGTCCCGTTCAAATAAAAAATAAACTGGTGTCTAGATGTAATCACAGTTAACACACCAGGAAAATTATAGAATATACAACAACCTAGTTACACCTGTAGACTGCGAACAAACATGCACCTGGCCAGACCTGGCCGTAAAACAAAGTGTTCTCCCTACGGATACCCTTAAGGGTCACACAATAATGCACTTGCGCTGATATTGATACATCTAATGCACTCCCCCTTCAGGGCTTGTGCATCCGACACATCAACATTAACGTGTGTGCATTATTTTGTCTAATTTCTCTCCCAACAAGTAATATGCGTTCATTTACCTATAAGTTGTGGGTTTTTTTAATCACAAGAATTCTTTCAGGGATTGAAACTTCCTATAAATATGCATTTTTTTGCGTTCCTGTAAGTAAATTTACTTGTCAATTAATATGGTACTTAACATTTTCTAAAGGCCCATTTATATTTCAACGTTTTGTGTCTATTAAAGCTGCTTGGACAAAACGTAAAGAACAAAGCGTTGTGACAAATACAGAGAGAATTGCACTGCAGCATTACTGCCACTGAGAGAAAACAGAAAGCAATGCACCAAGCATAGGTATCCATTTGAGCAGAATGTTGTAGCAATTCAAAGTGATGATTGGAAAACACACTAACAGCATTAATTTAACCCAACAGGAAATGTGTGTAAAATGTTGCACTTTATTACATGCCTTAAAGAGGCAGTCCTGCCAGAGCAGTTCTTCTGGGGTGAACCAAACCTGCCTGGTTATCAAATTAATCAGTGACAAGGTTATCTGTGGATTAGACAGGTGCTAATTGATATCATTTCATCAATTAGCACCTTCAAATTCAGAGCTAACCTTGTTTCTGATTACTTTGATAACCAGGCAGGTTTGGTTCACCCCAGAAGAACTGCTCTGATGGGGCTTGTTCTTTAAGTTCTTTCTTCCCCCTACATTGGTCATAACCCTTGACGTTGTTGTCTATCACTCATTTCACATGCACAGGTCACATTTTCTCCTGATACAGAGGACAATGAGAACAGAGACCATTCCATGCTTTCAACATCATCAACACTTTCAAGATTAAAACAAGTATGTCGAAAAAAGAATATGTAAATAGATATTTAGGTCTGAAATTCTACAGGCCCTTGATAATATTATAGGCCGCACATGAAGGATTAGCATATCTTATGACTATTCATTTCAGGCTCTAAGATCCGTATGCCAAAACACAAGTTAGACCAGGTCTAACTTTTGAGGTTAGACTTAAGGAGGGATCCCGTTAATCTTTTCTTTTCCTCCTTTACTCCTAGTAAAGTCCAAAATTTAAACTGCAGCTATTTAATATTTAAGCTATGTGTATTTGCCCTTAACAGTATCTACAATATTATAGAATAAGGTATGTAAATACCAAAAAGTTCCTTTTCTGTAGAACTAATCTTCATAGTTATAGCAGGTCTAAAGTTAGACCTGGTCTAACTTGTTTTGTGCATACAGACCTTAGGCCCGAAAATCCATGGGACACTGAGAGCTGTTTTATATTTAACACAAATTGTTGCACTCTTAAACAAAATATGGTTTCATCAAGCCTAATAATACAGTAATATTAGCAAGCTATTAATATGGTTATACATTGTATTTTATACTAGAGTTCTCATATCAAATCCAGGTACTCACAATTAATAGAGACGTTTAGCAACTGGCTGGTTGCTTCTTGACCGAGCTGTATCCAGTACTAGCACTTGCTGTCTTAGCTATAATAGTGTCGCCAGTTGATTTTCCTTGGATAAGCTGATTGTTTGCATGACTGAGATAATAAGCTGCTCCCCATCAGTGTTCATAGCTTGCTTGTTGTGCCTCCTGATCCAAATGGACTCGCTTATCCATCTTGGGAACTTATCATGAGTACTAGATACAGCTCAGCCAAAAAGAATCAATCAGTTGGTAATGTTGTAAAATGTCACTAGGTTAAATACCACTAATTATGTATTACATGGGTTTCAATGGGAAAATGGCCAATTTCGGGTAGAATTTTCTCATATTCAGAACTCTTACAGTTAAATGCCACTAAAATCAGGTGAAACTATATGATTTAGATGCCAAATGATCAAAAACTCAACATAGGTTGACCTGAGACTTTTCTTGTTTAACGCACTGAACCGTAAACACCTTAAAATGGCAGTGCGCCCTCGAAGCTGAAAGTTACAATATGGTAGGGCGAATATTTACTCAAAACCGAAGCTGTGCGTATGAATTTTAGTACTATTACAACAAAAATGTCATTTAATGAGAGAAAATATACCATTTTGAAGCATCAAACCCTAAAAAGTACTTTTTTTGCTATATAACTTGATCAATTTCAGCGATTTTAATGCAGTCTTTTTAGATGCCATGCAAACAAATAGTTACTCTTCGTATTTCTGTGTATCGCCCAGGCCTATTAGTGGTATATAACCACTAATCATTGTAAATAGTTGGATTTGATATGAGAACTCTAGTAATTACTTTAATCTAGACAATCCTGGTGAATCTCTTCAATAATATGGTTATGTTTCTCTTATCCCATGCCCTTAAATATCACATAATGTGACACTATCAAGGGAAATGAGTCGGATGTCGCTAATATTGATTTTGAGATATTAGCGAAGAAAGTGTTAAAATTCTTTTGTTTTATATTGTTTTCAGCGATTGATGATGTAACTTTGCAAAGAAAAGTCGTATCAACATGGGGTTTTCAGTTTCAGAAAGCTCTAAATGTCCTTTTTAGAAACATATGTCAAACTCATTTTCGACCAGGGTCGACATGTGACTCATTCTCATTCTCCTTGATCATGTCACATATGGGGTGGATTTCACTAATATTTGTTTGTGATGCTTATTGTGGACACATTGTAAGTTGTGGTTTCACAAAATAAACAGGAACTCATTGCAAATTTGTGACAAGGACACGCTACTTGTAATTTTATGGTGAGTTTCTTAAAATAAAAATAGAAATCTTTGTGAAATCCATCTGTGGCCATATATGTATTATTTAGAGAATAAAGGTTTTGTTTTTAGCCGCTGGAGTACATCTATCGTCTCATATAACACGGGCGACATCGTTATTTTGAGTAAAACAATGAGGTGAACCCGAGTTGCTTTATGCCAAAAATAATGATGTCGCATGTTATATGAGGCAATAGATGCACGGCAGCGGCTAAAAACAATACCTTTATGCTCATTCTTAAACACTTCAATTCAAATAAATATATTAATCATAAGTATACCAAATTTTAATCAAATTAATTCCTACATTTTACAAGGAATTACCTAGGGCTTAGAATCGATCAGTTCCTTTGTTGCAATGCACCTCTCAGTTTCGTGCGCAGAACATTGAAAGTGGGGGCCAGGTTGTTCAGTTCCCCCGAATGGAGTCTGATTTAGGTGTGTAAGGTGCGATTTTAGCGTTTCCCCCCGAATGACCACCAAAAGTGGGGGCACGTGCCCCCCTGCTCCCCCTTTGCGCACGCCACTGGCACCTCTGATTGATTCAAATAGCGTGTGTAATATCGTGCTATATCACACAGGTAAGAACCAATAAGATTGCAAGAACATTCTTAAGTGTTTAAGAAGGTAGTAGGCAGTATTACACATATTTTTTGGAGTATAAATGATCTGAACTGTGTTCCTCATGTCCTGCCTGCTGATATAAAGCTTATTTATCTACTCCTGCTCACAATCACAATGATTAAAGTCTTTGTCAAACATACTACAGCTATTATAAAGTGTCATAATATGTGACATGATCAAGGGGAATGAGTCACATGTCGGCCCTGGTCGAAAATGAGTTTTACACATGTTTCTAAAGAGGACATTTAGGGCTTTCAGAAACTGAAAACCCCATGTTGATACTGAATTTCTTTTGTGAATTCGTCAATTTATCAATCGCTGAAAACAATATAAAACAAAAGAATTTTAACACTTTCTTTGCCAATATCTCAAAATCAATATTAGCGACATCCGACTCATTTCCCTTGATCGTGTCACATATTTATATTTCATCCTTTATAGTAGGTATGTGTACCAGGAAGGTACTTGATTCAAAACTTGGTACAGGTTTGCCGCCAGTGGGTAATAAATCAACCCATATTTATAGTAGCATATGCCATTCTTTTAAAATTAACCCATAAAATATGACCCATTCCTATAAAAGTCCACACGTCCATAAATGTAATCATAATTAAGTTGATTTTTGTTATTTACCAACAGAGAAAATCAGCCAAGAAATCCAAAATCAAAGATGTAGCCAGAGGACCACTACTGACAATAAGGTATTGTAGCACAAGGATACTGGGATGTATTGATATTTTAGGATTAGGTAGTGAACCATAACATTGTGTTAATCTAATGGTGGGGTATACACCGTAGAAGTGACATAGTTAATCGGATTAACTACCATAGCAATAGATGAATACAATTTTGACTATACCGCCCTACACTACATCGTTCACGCGGTACCAATGCATTGAACCATACATGTCAAAGAAAGGCTGATCACTCGCACCTGTAAGAGAAGTATCTTTGAAAAGAGCGGTATTGTATTCAATCTATGTTTGCTGACATACACAGGTGATTAGTACAATCTGCTTGTAGTGCAGGGCGGTCTATTCAAAAATTGTATTCATCTATTGCTATGGTAGTTAGTCCGATTATGACGTCACTTCTACGGCGTATAGTATGAGAATCACATGGAACTTATGGGAGAAGGGATATGCAAATGGTAATTCAGAGGTTGTCTTCCATCAAACAATGACCTGTTCATTCAATTTGGTAGATGATTATGTGCTCTCAAGCCATAGGGGAAAGATACACGGAGAGTGTAGAGATTAAAGGTACCTCTGGTTTCTGGTGCATGATGTTCAGTCCATGGTAGGACCACTTGCTGCGACATTGACTAAATGGGAAACATTTGAATTTAATTGTGGTCTGTCTTGTCTCATTGGTGAATTTTGCAGTGGCAGGTTTGAATTCTGCACATATACACACGTAGGAGGGTGACTTGTCCATATGCTGGCAATGTAACCGCATAAGTGCACTAATTCGAATCTGCCCCAGCGTAATCAAACATGGCGTTACTCTCAATTTGAGATGAGACACACTATGGTGGTAAAGCTTATTGATATTCAAATATACAACAAGAAAAAAGTACAGTTGATTAAAATATTTACTCTGTTTATTTGTTTGGTTTTAGTAAATTCAATTTGTAAAAAACAGCTTACGTCCTGGAATGTGAAATACACAGGGTTCCCGCAGTCCGTGAAAATCCTTGAATTTGAAAACACCTTTTCAAGGCCTTGAAAGTTCTGGAAATTTGCACAAGGTCCTTAAAAGTCCTTGAAAATATCTGTCTCTTTTATAGACCTGGTGAGCAGCTGACATTTAATCCAGCACCTGTGCGTGATGAAGATCCTTCCACTGTTGATCCATCTTTAGTCCTCAGTCTTACCAATACAACAGATAAGAAAATAGCATATAAGGTATGTCTTTAAAATACTATGTCAGGATTATGTGATGTCATTAACATTCAGCATGAGTGTAGAGGTGGGAAATTACCCCTAAATGAGAATAAATGATGAAACCTGGCTATCCAATTGCAGCTGCACCAAGAACAGTGGGTATCAATTTGCACAAAATTGCATTCAAGAATTGAAATTTGAAATTGGTCCGCTGTTGACAGGGAAAAACAGTTGTGTTTGATAGGCAAGAATGAAGAATACTAATTTATATCCAATGTATAAGATTGCTTTACATCCTCAGTTAGATATAATCTGTCTTATCTCAAGTGTAGAGTAACACCGTGTTGGATCTCGCAGTGGTAGATTTGAATCATGTGCACTAACCTAACCCTGTGGGGCGTTTACACACGCCTTTGTCCATATATGCTAGCAACGCAACAGCATAAGCACACCAATTCGAATCTGCCACTGCAAAATCCAACATGGCGTTACTCTCAACTTGAGATGAGACACACTATAGTAGGAATACATAGTCTGCATTTTGGGGCAGTTATACAGGGTGAGTAAAAAAAAGTGCAATAGAGCAAAGAATCGATATTTATGTAAGAACCAAGTTGAACTTTCCCAATATTGAAAGTTTCTATAAATGCCACACTCAATAGTCACCTTCTGTGCGAAAATTAAGTGACTCGCTTCTACCGTTTCATTTTTATGAGTCCTTTTGATGCGATTACCCAATTTCATTATTTGTCCACGAGGTACCATGTATTTTGAATGGGAGCACACAATGCACGATAAATGCACCAGCTCTGAAACTGACTTTAACTTAAAGGAAATCTGTACCATAAACTAATCAATGGCTAATATAGTTATATACCCCTAAATTAAACATACCAGACGGTCTATATGAATTTGAATATTCCTAACAAAGAAAAAGCACTTTTAATCCTTCGTTTCTGCGATTCATGGAAGCCACCATGATAGCTCCTTTCTGCCGCAAGCGGTCAGTGTAACCTTTCACACAGACCCGCGGCGAGCGTGTGTTGCTATGGCATTCGCAACCCCCACAGCTTAATTTTGGTTTTTAGTGCTGTTTTTACTTTTCGTTCTCAAAAGACATTGTTGATCATAAATATTACTTAAAATACATTTTTTATGTTCTTCTGTAGTTTTATGGGTAAAATTGTCGCGTTTTCTTTTGAGCGAATGTTGAATCTGAACTTTGGTAGTATTCGCCGTGTCACCAAAGTTCACGAGGGACGAGGCTCGTGGTAACGGATTTCGCTGGTTTCAAAATCGGGGTACCGTGACAGCGTAATAAAATGCATCAGGTATCAATATGGCGCCACCATGGATTACAAAGCGATCGCTGATTGTCGTAAGGAATTAAGAATTTCTCCTTTATTTGGACGTATATAAGCTTGGGACTTTTACTGTTTGTCGTTTTTATTATTACTGCAACTATATAGCCATTGATTAGTTTATGGTACAGATTTCCTTTAAATAAGGTTGATTTTTGCGGTTTTTTTTTTTTTTTTCTGTTCAAACAAACTTTCTAACATTACTTTAAGTCCTTCATACCTCACTCGACTCCAACTCCAGTTTTTTTAAATCCCAATATGTCCAACTTACTGGATGTTTTGTAATTCACTCCACTCCAATTTGCACGCATTTCATTTCGGCATTTGAAAAACCCGCCTACAAATTTATATGGTTTTGATAGAGAATAAACATCTTTAAAATAAATGGAAAATTAAAATAACAACAAATAATGTTTCTTCTCCTTAAACAAGACCAAGGGCAATAACACTTTGGGTGCTCCATTTTATTTCAATGCCAATGAGGTTAAGAAACTGGCAGTTGTTCCAAATCTACCTTACACAGAGTGGGCTGACATTCAAATTTTAGGTGTCTCTTGGACAAACATTAAAATTGGGTATCGCTATAAAATGTGTCATAAAAACAAAACGGTAAATGCTAATTCCTTGATTTTTTCACACAAGATCACAAATGGATATGTTATTTATAAAAATGTTTAAAAACGTAAAAGGTTCAACCCGGTTCTTAAATAAAAATTGATTCTTTTTTCTATTGCACTTTTTTTTTACTCACCCTGTATAAGGGGCATTCATGCAACTGTGAAAAGTGATATTTCCATTCATTATATGTCCACTATCTGTGTATGAACAGGTTTATGCCTATACATGTAACTAAAATCTGCTGCTGTATAATTACCTGCAATAATCTTATATCATTTAATTTTTTCCATCTGAACTGAAAAATTCAATTTATAGGTGAAAACTACCACACCAGATAGATATAGAGTGCGACCCAGTGCAGGACCTATCAATCCAGGAGCTTCTATCAATATTACTATCACATTACTATCAGGTAAGGCTCTTGTATGATTACCACACCAGTATTATAGAGTGTGACCCAGTGCAGGGCCTATCAATCCAGGAGCTTCTATCAATATTACTATCACATTACTATCAGGTAAGGCTCTTGTATGATTACCACACCAGTATTATAGAGTGCAACCCAGTGCAGGACCTATCAATCCAGGAGCTTCTATCAATATTACTATCACATTACTATCAGGTAAGGCTCTTGTATGATTACCACACCAGTATTATAGAGTGCGACCCAGTGCAGGACCTATCAATCCAGGAGCTTCTATCAATATTACTATCACATTACTATCAGGTAAGGCTCTTGTATGATTACCACACCAGTATTATAGAGTGCGACCCAGTGCAGGACCTATCAATCCAGGAGCTTCTATCAATATTACTATCACATTACTATCAGGTAAGGCTCTTGTATGATTACCACACCGGTATTATAGAGTGCGACCCAGTGCAGGACCTATCAATCCAGGAGCTTCTATCAATATTACTATTACATTACTATCAGGTAAGGCTCTTGTATGATTACCACACCAGTATTATAGAGTGCGACCCAGTGCAGGACCTATCAATCCAGGAGCTTCTATCAATATTACTATCACATTACTATCAGGTAAGGCTCTTGTATGATTACCACACTAGTATTATAGAGTTCGACCCAGTGCAGGACCTATCAATCCAGGAGCGTCTATCAATATTACTATCACATTACTATCAGGTAAGGCTCTTGTATGATTACCACACTAGTATTATAGAGTGCGACCCAGTGCAGGACCTATCAATCCAGGAGCTTCTATCAATATTACTATCACATTACTATCAGGTAAGGCTCTTGTATGATTACCACACTAGTATTATAGAGTGCGACCCAGTGCAGGACCTATCAATCCAGGAGCGTCTATCAATATTACTATCACATTACTATCAGGTAAGGCTCTTGTATGATTACCACACTAGTATTATAGAGTGCGACCCAGTGCAGGACCTATCAATCCAGGAGCTTCTATCAATATTACTATCACATTACTATCAGGTAAGGCTCTTGTATGATTACCACACTAGTATTATAGAGTGTGACCCAGTGCAGGACCTATCAATCCAGGAGCTTCTATCAATATTACTATCACATTACTATCAGGTAAGGCTCTTGTATGATTACCACACTAGTATTATAGAGTGCGACCCAGTGCAGGACCTATCAATCCAGGAGCTTCTATCAATATTACTATCACATTACTATCAGGTAAGGCTCTTGTATGATTACCACACCAGTATTATAGAGTGCGACCCAGTGCAGGACCTATCAATCCAGGAGATTCTATCAATATTACTATCACATTACTATCAGGTAAGGCTCTTGTATGATTACCACACCAGTATTATAGAGTGCGACCCAGTGCAGGACCTATCAATCCAGGAGCTTCTATCAATATTACTATCACATTACTATCAGGTAAGGCTCTTATATGATTACCACACTAGTATTATAGAGTGCGACCCAGTGCAGGACCTATCAATCCAGGAGCTTCTATCAATATTACTATCACATTACTATCAGGTAAGGCTCTTGTATGATTACCACACCAGTATTATAGAGTGCGACCCAGTGCAGGACCTATCAATCCAGGAGCTTCTATCAATATTACTATCACATTACTATCAGGTAAGGCTCTTGTATGATTACCACACCAGTATTATAGAGTGCGACCCAGTGCAGGACCTATCAATCCAGGAGCTTCTATCAATATTACTATCACATTACTATCAGGTAAGGCTCTTGTATGATTACCACACCAGTATTATAGAGTGCGACCCAGTGCAGGACCTATCAATCCAGGAGCTTCTATCAATATTACTATCACATTACTATCAGGTAAGGCTCTTGTATGATTACCACACCAGTATTATAGAGTGCGACCCAGTGCAGGACCTATCAATCCAGGAGCTTCTATCAATATTACTATCACATTACTATCAGGTAAGGCTCTTGTATGATTACCACACCAGTATTATAGAGTGTGACCCAGTGCAGGACCTATCAATCCAGGAGCTTCTATCAATATTACTATCACATTACTATCAGGTAAGGCTCTTGTATGATTACCACACCAGTATTATAGAGTGCGACCCAGTGCAGGACCTATCAATCCAGGAGCTTCTATCAATATTACTATTACATTACTATCAGGTAAGGCTCTTGTATGATTACCACACCAGTATTATAGAGTGCGACCCAGTGCAGGACCTATCAATCCAGGAGCTTCTATCAATATTACTATCACATTACTATCAGGTAAGGCTCTTGTATGATTACCACACTAGTATTATAGAGTGCGACCCAGTGCAGGACCTATCAATCCAGGAGCTTCTATCAATATTACTATCACATTACTATCAGGTAAGGCTCTTGTATGATTACCACACTAGTATTATAGAGTGCGACCCAGTGCAGGACCTATCAATCCAGGAGCTTCTATCAATATTACTATTACATTACTATCAGGTAAGGCTCTTGTATGATTACCACACCAGTATTATAGAGTGCGACCCAGTGCAGGACCTATCAATCCAGGAGCTTCTATCAATATTACTATCACATTACTATCAGGTAAGGCTCTTGTATGATTACCACACCAGTATTATAGAGTGCGACCCAGTGCAGGACCTATCAATCCAGGAGCTTCTATCAATATTACTATTACATTACTATCAGGTAAGGCTCTTGTATGATTACCACACCAGTATTATAGAGTGCGACCCAGTGCAGGACCTATCAATCCAGGAGCTTCTATCAATATTACTATCACATTACTATCAGGTAAGGCTCTTGTATGATTACCACACCAGTATTATAGAGTGCGACCCAGTGCAGGACCTATCAATCCAGGAGCTTCTATCAATATTACTATTACATTACTATCAGGTATGGCTCTTGTATGATTACCACACCAGTATTATAGAGTACGACCCAGTGCAGGACCTATCAATCCAGGAGCGTCTATCAATATTACTATCACATTACTATCAGGTAAGGCTCTTGTATGATTACCACACCAGTATTATAGAGTGCGACCCAGTGCAGGACCTATCAATCCAGGAGCGTCTATCAATATTACTATCACATTACTATCAGGTAAGGCTCTTGTATGATTACCACACCAGTATTATAGAGTGCGACCCAGTGCAGGACCTATCAATCCAGGAGCTTCTATCAATATTACTATCACGTTACTATCAGGTAGGGCTCTTGTATGCTTTATTAGCCAATCAATGGTGCCATGTTTAGATGTACTAACTCTTTCAAACTATTTTTGCAGCTCCCTGCTAGAATACTGTTGTATTTGGTGCCAATATATAGCTGTATACCCTGTATATTGGTCAAGACATATATAGACCGAAGTTCCAACATGTGTCTGATGGGAAACAGTTTTCTTTCCAAGGCATATCATGCTAAAATTGATCAGCAGCTGCCTTATTGGTATATTAATGCTTCTTATATTGGACAGTTCTCAAGTATTTCTTTGTGTCATGACGCCTAAGGAAGGCAGATTTAGTTTAGCAACATTGTAGGTTAATAGGTGTCATCTGCTAAATAATCTAAATAATGCAATTTGGGATAATAAAAGGACCAAACATACCCACAGTAACCAATAATGTAATTGGCAGCCATTATTGTGTACTGTAAATCTCTGTATTAAGAATAGCTTCCTTTTGACGATTGTGCAACCCATTTCAGTATACCTGCCGGAACTTTAAGCCAACGGCTGCCATCCTAGGCGACTTCCGATTTAATTTTAGCTTGGTGGAGGTTAATATTTTAGCAAGTGGAACAGTTTGAGACTACAATTATCGAAATAATTCTTGGAACGCTTGAGTGTAAACAACGAAAAACTGTCACCCCCTCTCCCCTGTGCAATGTTGAGAAATGCCAATGTCTTCAGCGGTTTCTCAGTGTATTCCAACATTGATTGATGGGGAGAGGGGAAGGGTAAATCATTGTTGTAGATGTCATGCTTGTTCCCAAGCACAATATACATCATTTCCATGATCATATGAAATTTTGCACGGAATTTCAACAGAGTGTGCCAAGCGTTCCAAGTACTTTTTTTGAAGATTGTAGGTACAACAAAATTGATTGACATGAGAGGCGTCTGATGCAACCTACTGAACCCTGTGCTTTAGTGTCTATACAGGCTATATCAAAATGATTGTTTTCCATCAGTTTGGATGTTTGTTGAGAAACTGCCTTCTACCAAATGCAAGCGGGGATCATCATGAAATGACCACAATTAACAGATATACAAACCTTTATAACTTACAGTAAGAATTCCAATTGAATGAACACAGCTTTCAAAAGCTGTACTTGATCCAACCGTGATCGTATATCGCGTATTTCAAACTACAACGCGAACGCACGACCTTGGATACAATACTAACCAATCACGAGAGCGTTGGCTTGGTTGGATTCACTTCTGTGGTACCGGTACTCATGCACAGTCGTACACGCTGGCGTGCATCGCGCAGTGTATGCAAAAAAAACGTCATGTTATGTCAGGCTGTGTTCATTCAATTGGAATTTCCACTGTAATTGGTAAGTTACATGGTTCTAATGTTGAATTTGAATGTGGCAGTGTAGTCCATAATCACTGGAAACTGATGGAAAATAATATTTTTGATACAGCCTGTAAACAAAACAGGCAACATTAGTCTGGTAGATCAGGTTGTTTCTGCAAATTCTTTCTTTCTTCAGAAGTAATAATGCCTGCAAACTGTGTTCTGCATAACTCAGAAAGTATAGGGAGATATCCATATTTCATCTGGTGTATAATTCATTGGTTTACTACACAGCAGCTAAAGGGAGTATCCCATCATGCATTGCAGTCTATCTGCTTGCTCCATAGCAAATGTATACAAAATATAAACAAGAGCCGCTTAGATATTGAGAGCTATGGATAGTTTCACAACACTTTAGAGATCATATTTTTTCAAACAAAAGTCTAAGCTCCCCTGATATAAGTGAGTAATTGAAAGTTGAAGTGAGGGATTTTGTGTACACTTTCTATGGCATGTGCAGTTCTACTATGGTACTGCAGAGCATGATGGGATACACCTATCAGCTGCTGTGGGTTTACTCTATGTATTTTTTTTTCTTTATAGGAAATCAAGAAGAAGTAGCCAAGGACAAGTTTTTAATTTTATCAACAGAACTAGGGGAAGTGATTAGGACACCGGCAGAATTGTCTAATTACTGGAGAAGAGTACCCAGAGGGAATATTGTGGAACATAGGTAATGAAAAATAAAGATAATTTGATAATCTGAGACAAAATTAAAAAGACAAGTTTGCGACTGACATCACTGTCAAGCTCTGTCAATCAAACTCCATATAACCCGTGATTGGTTATTAGTTCATAAAAGGAGGTTGATTCATTCGGTGCCTTCATCAGAGAAAAGGAATTGCAGAAAATGGCACAAATCTTTTGTACTTTTACAAGGCAAAAAGTATTGTTGACATGGTGCCTTCAGGAAAGAAAGTTTCCCATTACTAAGACCTAACTTTTGAGATGGTTAAGTTGTAGTGTTTAGTTTGATGTACAGATCAGACATCAGATACAAATTAGTCTTTTTAATTCTGTCTCCAATTATATCAAGAGGTATTTTCCCATCAACTATGATATAAAATTGGATGGTTTGAACCCAATGCACAAATTTATTGGTAGAGCTATGAGTTTTAAAATATTGGACAGGACGTAGTCGAGTCCAATATTTTAAAACTCATAGCAAGACTAATAAATTTGCATTGGGTGAAAAAAACATCCAATTTTATCATTATTATGTTTTCAGGATCTTATTTTGTATTTTGTTCTCATTTTTTTTTTTTCTTTTTAATTTTTCTTGATTTTTTGGGGTCAAAATCGACTGCTCCAACATACCTACAGCTAAAAAAAAAAAAATTGAAAAAAAAAATTTGAAAAAATTTGTAGACTGCTTTTTCATTCATTCATTCATTCATTCATTCATTCATATTTTATTTCCATAAAAATCAAAGACATTACATAAAAATATAAACACGGTACATATGGAGGAAAAGGCTGGAAGACCAAAAAGGTCTGAAAGTTAGCCTTTCCCTGAAATCAAATGAAATTAACAAAATAAATCAACATCACATAACATAACCAAAAGACAAGGGAAGGGGGGTGCTCACGTTTCTGTTTCCTTCATGTATTTTGCACTCAGATAAGACCAACAGATCCTAGTCTAAAAAGTGATTTCTCTGCCATGACAGTTGCTGGGTGCTTGGTACCTGGTACCACAGCGCTCAATCCACCACTTCCCATCCCAAGTCGGGATTTTTTGGCCCCTATTTCCGGAACTCCATAAATTTCCATAACATTTACGAGGGACCATTTCACAAACATTTACAAGTTACAACAGCAACGCTTCGTTAGTATGCAGCTTTTCGGAAGTCTCAAAATTCTTTGTAACTTATGACGCATTGTAAAATACATTTCACTAAAATAATTTACGGCCTACTTTTCACTAATAGAGATTGATTATTCTGCTGGAAAAAATAGAAATTGAGACTACTTCATTCGTGATTGTACAGGCATGACAGGAACCCTTTGTAAAGTTACGACTATCGAAATGGTATTCGTAACTTGCGAAAGGATATAACCGAATTACGAAGGTTGAAACAATGGGGTAGTTCTAGTCATTGCAAGTGTTTATAACGAAATACGAAAGGCAATACCTGTAAAGTTCTATACAAAATGCACTGCAATGCATATGCAAGAGCCAAAAGCAAGGGTGCAGAATTTGGAACGACTATATCAGCCGATTTCATATCTAAAACCCTACCATGTATTAACATCACACACTGTGGAGTCTTCTGGTAGTAGTAATTAGTCAAAAAAGTGACCTTTGGCAGGTAAAAATCCCCAGGTTTGGTCAGAAAATGAGATCCGAAAACGCGAGGGGGTAGAATTCGGAAGCCATGAAGCTGTTGTTATTGGTTGTGTTTACAATGTTTGGCGCCCAGTTTTACTACTTACAATAGGTTTTGTACGGAGATTTCACCAAACCACATTATTATTAGTTGTAAACAAGTACAAAAATGCCACATTGTTGCATTTCCATGCCTAGAACCATTGCAAACTTCTGCCGCTACGGTGTGACTGTGACTGAGTGACCTGAATTTTTTATTTTCAATAAAAAATGTCTCATACAGTGCGTTTGTGTTTGCTATAGTCTAGATCGCATACAATCGGCTCTATTTAAAATATGTTAAAATTGGCGGCAAAATCAGCGATTTTAAAAATCACTGGGGATTAGAATCCTTGTGGCGCTATTTATTTGGCGTTTTAAACTGTGTGGAGAGGTATAGGAAGCAAGATTCTGAAAACATAATAATGAATTGTATTGTATTGCCACATAGTAGCGTCTATGCGCTTGATGTCGTTAGACTATTATCATTGTGTCGTCATCTGTGAATGATAGTCCAGTTCATAGCACGATTATGATGTAATTGAGTATGTGGCTGCAATTTGTTGCCATAATCATGCTTATTTGGTGAACTATGTATGATATTGGCTTCAGTTTGGCACTCGAATAGTTTTGAAACAATGACAACATATTTGACATACGTACGACATGATGACAATATATTTACCATGACTTCTAACATCACTTGTTAACAGTAAGGACTAAAAATAAAATTGTTTGATTGGCGTAACCCGACCTACCCTAAAAAATAGGTCCGACCCTGACTTTTTTTTTTTGCAAATAAATAATAAAAAAAATTAAAAATAAATAAAAATAAACAAATTAAAAAAAAAAAAAAAAAGTTCCAAAGCCTTTATCAAACGAAATTTTCAAGTTAAAAAGTTGGAAAAAAAGCCCGACCTACCTACCCTAATTTTTTTTATGTTACATCAATCAAACAAATTGTTTTAGGCCTAATCCTTTCATAATTGGGAAATTATATGAGAAAAAAGTTTTAATTTGTATCCATATCAGTGGAGTTTATACATCCAGTATGTTG
This sequence comes from Amphiura filiformis, assembly GCF_039555335.1. Lineage (NCBI taxonomy): Eukaryota > Metazoa > Echinodermata > Ophiuroidea > Amphilepidida > Amphiuridae > Amphiura > Amphiura filiformis. Next base: position 21,323,559 of record NC_092636.1, read on the forward strand.
AAGTCATTTTCATCAAAGTCTGATAAGGGACTGATTGTTCACACTTTATTTGCTTGTCTTATTGCAGGTATTCATTGTGTTATCATCACCCAACATATTTTTCATCTTTTTTTTTTTTCCTTTTCTATGCAGAATGAGATGTCAATACAACTTGCCTTCAATCCAAGAAATGGAATTCAAATGGATAAGAGAACATATGCTAGCAATGTCCAAAAATGTAAGTCATAAAATAGAAAAACAATACAGTGTGGTCCAAAAAGAACTTTACCCAATTTGAAAGCTTAATTTCTCGGAGTTCAGAGTAGCTATTCCCAATATTGTTACATATTTTAAATATATATCTGTCTAAGAATATGTAAAGTTCTTTTTGGACCACCCTGTATAGCATGATCTATATACTTAATTCCAAAATAAAACAGTACCCAGAGTTGTTAGAATAAAGAAGTACATATATTTGAGGCTTAGCACCAAATTCTTTTAGGGCATTCAATCTGAGCATGGACGTAAAAATGTCTGGTTTTTGAAAAATGTTAAAAGTATTATGACTTTATTTCTGTTCTGATAGCAGTATGTTCTTTATGTTCTGTAGTCCATTTCACTAAACTTTACAAAGCTTTGTAAGTCTCAAAATCGTTCGTAAGTTTCGATGAGTCGTAAGTTGTATTTCACTAAACGGTACCCTTCGTAACTAATAGGGATTTACTACAGGGACCCTTCGTAAACGTATGTCTAGTATTAGGATATTCATAACTTACGAATAGTTACTTGAGTTAAGAAGGGTTAAAAGGTTATAGTGAAATACACCCCTGATGTGATATTTTTTTGGTTATCTTTCCTGCCTCTTTTAACATCAAACTCCCAAACAAAGTCACCATGGAACTTATGGGGTTATAACCAAGTAAACATGACATGAATCAATGAAAAGCAACTCATTTTTGAAAGAAATATTAATTTTTGTTAGGTAGAAAATTCAATTTTGAGCAATTTAAATAAGGGTTCAAAAGAAATAACGCCCCCCCCCCCTAAAATTACAAAGCATTTCTTTGCATAACTTGACATACATTTGGTTGATTTGAAAAAATTAAAAACCTGTGAATAGAGGAATCGTTTTGCTACCCTCCCAATTTTCTTTTTTTTGAAAAACATTTTTGGTTGATCAAAATTATCACATTTTCCAAAAATGATGCTTTCAGAAAAAGTTGCACTTTTCAACATCCTATACATGTAATGTACAAAAGCGTTCTCGATATCAACGTGATCAATGTAAATTGTTAGTTAATTTGTCTTAAATTTTATGTATCCGATTACTCAGTCACCCATGCAATCATCTTTCGGTATAAAATAATGATTCATTGACATAAATTTTGACAAAAATGGGGTTTTCAGTCGGTGTTTCAAAAATGGTAAAATCACTAGAAATAAGGTTTGCAGTGTGATGCTGATTTCCTTTGTTGGCTAGGAGAAATGAAAAATTTACTTGCAAATTGTAGACTGAAACAGTTACAAAGATCTATAGCAACGGCTCTCTTGAATAAAGGCGTACATGACAAGAAGAAATGGCCAACAAAGATTGGAGGTTGGAAGTCAGCATTCAGCCAATTAACTGCATGCAGCCAATTTCATGTGGCCACATCATGAGTGTTACACCTTTATCCAAGAAAGCCATCATTTTAAATCAAAATACAAGATGCTTCAACTGACCCAATACAGGTAAATGTTCACCCTTTTCGTCAAATGTATGTGTGGAAAGCTCATTTCTCCTTCCTAGTGATTTTATCATTTTAAAACAATGCTGATTAAAAACTTCAAAGAAAATCTCATTTTACGCCAAAATTAAGTTCTGCAAATCTTTGTTTTGCACTGAATTATGGTTGCATGGGTGCCTGAAGGATCGAAGACAGAAAGGTAAAGGAAAAAACCAAGAATTAAATCAACCATAACATTAATATCGAGAATGTTTTGTACATAATGTGGTAAAGTGCAACTTTTTCTGAAAGCATCATTTTTGGAAAATGTGATAATTTTTGACCAACAAAAATGATTTTCAAAAAAAAGAAAATTGGGCGGGTAGCAAAAAGATTCCTCTATTCACAGGTTTTAAATTTTTCAAATCAAACAAATGTATGTCAAGTTATGCAAAGAAATGTTTTGTAATTTTAGGGGGGGAGTTATTTCTTTTGAACCCTGTATGAAAGAATCCTGAAGGTTAATTTGTACGACTTTGTCAGATCACAACAAATATTATGGTAAGAAATGAGACTGTGTGGGCATGTATAAAGAGTGAAATGCCATAGCAGATTTTGTCTCTGCTTCTTGGCGTGATCAGCATCAACATTTTGTTTAGGATGTGCACAATTTGAAGCTCGATGTTAAAAGCTAGTAAAGGCCAGGTAGACATCATTCCTGTTTGGTCAAATCTACCAAACTTGCTGCTTCTTCCCCCTACTTGAGATGGGCGGTGGTGGATTGAGCGCTGTGGTACCAGGAACCCAGCAACTGTCATGACAGAGAAGTCACTTCTCCAATAAAATAGCTTTTCAGACTAGATTGGTGTTATCTGAGTGCAAAATACATGAAAGAAACAAAAAGCAGTCTATAAATTTGCTTGATTTGATTATTATTTTACAGCTGGAAACCGTCAAAGCACACAGCGCCTCACTGGAGAGCCGCACCTATCGTTTACAAATGATACTTCGCATTCAACTCTTCTGCATCTTCGTGTTGACGCTTGTGTGCGGTATGTGGCTGATGGGGTGGATTGATGTCGACGGTGTTGAGGGCGTTTGTCCAGCAGGTCAGCAAAGCAATGCAGCAGAACACTACACAAAAGTGTTCAACCACACACCTGTGTAATAATGGATGCTAGTGGCATGGAGGAATATTTTGTGCATTCCGTATTTCGTCAAATAGTTGCCCCCCCCTCAAATAAACGCGCCCCCCCCCTCCAATAAACGCCCCACCACTTTTTTTCAACCAAGATGTTTCAAAAATGCCGATATTTCCAAGCTATCTTGTGTAGTAAGCTTACCAAGTTGCCCACATGGTCGATAATAGCGTCAATAATTGGCGAAAATCTGGATTGGAAACCCGGAAGTGAACCAGAAGTCAGTGTTTCTAGTTCATAGTTCATCATTTTAGCGTGAGTTTTAAGTTTACCTAATGATTTTAACAGGAATTATCGTTCTAAAATTGACCTTGAATAAACGCCCCCCCTTGGGAAAATGTAACGCCTCGGGGTGTTTATTTGACAAAATACGGTATTAATTATGTAATAAGAAATGTGCCAGAGTGCCAACCAAAGAGATTAAACCCAAAGAGTACAGACTCAGAATTGCCTTGTGGGTATACACTATGGTAAATTGGTAAACCCCCCATATTGGTTTGTTATGCATGGAGGACAAATAGTGTACCTCCAGAATTTGTTGGCAAAAGTCCAAAATTGAACAACAATTTGCATCTTTTTAAAGACACAAACCTTTGTAATGTTAAAGCTTAAAAGTTTTAGCATTACAAAGGTTTGTCCTTTACATGCGCTATCAGCACGATGCATTACACGCAGAACACAAAGAAATATACACTTTGTATCAAAGTTTGCCGAGCGCATGTCAAAATATAGTACACTATTTTGCCCCTCATGGGCGACACCACAAACATGACAGAGTTAGTTCTCTTTGGGTTCTATCTCTTTGGTGCTAACACATGTAATGTCTGTATCATACATACTAGCAGCTGCAATAGTCTAGAGACAAATTGGGCTATTCCAGTTGAAATCTATACACCCCCTATGGAAGACATGACCTTAATAATCTTCCACACACAGTGTGAATTTCAAATAGGATTACCTGAATGGGGGATTGCATTTGAAATGTATACCCCTGTATGGTGGATTAAGTTAGGCTGTGTTCACATTACACAATGTGGGTTCGTACCTGGGTAGTAATGTGGTGTCGATCCACATTGATTTCGCATTCACACTCCCGTGCTAATCTACATGGAAAGTGGGTTATGACGTAAGTGGAGCGAATCCACATACCTGGATGTTAGAATGACCCGGAAGTAAAGAGCCATTACCACAGAGCATAGATACCAAATTTCGTAAAGCCGTCACCCCAGAGAAGCGAGTAGCGGTGACATTGTGGCAGCTATCGACCAACGCCGAATACAGAAACTACCTCAACCAGGTAGTGTCAACCCACATTGTTAATGTGGGGTTGAATCCACTTACTATGCGTTCACACTACACAGGGAAGTGGTTTCGATATAGGGTCAACCCCACATCCCTACATAAAAAAGGGCCTGATGTGATCACGCCCTTAATGTCTTCCATAAGGTTGAGTGGATTTCAAGTGGAATAGCCCATTGCTGATGATCAAATGCCGATATAAGAATTGGGGATTGTGCAAAGACCTGGTGCAAATACTACCAGCGCTTTGGTGGGGGCAAAAACCATAGCTATTTGATGCTGGGCATGCTAGCGATTGCTGATCATTGGGCTGGTCACTTTTCTGATAGAGCGAGTGAAAAATGTCATCAAAATGCTATACTGCTAGTGACTGCTTATTATGGTACACATCATGCATCAAACAAAAATTGTCATCAAGCACAATTGATTTATTGTTAAAATAAGCATTTAATCATGTGTTTGACTCAAAAGTGAATATAATGGATCTTTAACACGATTTGGAACTAAGCTCTTCATTTACTGAACTCAATACAGGATGCCCCAAGACAAGCTCTCACCTCATCCATATGATAGTTTTCTTGGTATCTAGATCATTGGGAAGAAGGGGGTATGGTGCCCCTTTGGAAATTAACTTCTAATCAATATCTCTAGATCAGAAAAAGTGTGTAGAAAATGATGACCTATGTTTAAAAAATACACAAACTGTCCCAAGGGGTCAACAGGGGTCAAATTTCATACCTTCAAAGCTTGTAGCATGCACCGGTACTAATCATTGAGTCAATAACAGATCAGTTTTAGCATCAAATGTTTCATTTTGGTTGTATCGTGTCACAATTGATTTTTGTAACTTTTCATTATATTTTGCAGTTCAGGCCAAGTGTATCCAGATGAATGTTTGTATTTTTTTTGTTATGCAAAGAATATCTTACATTTCTATGCAATTTTCTATCATTTTCATGTATGTTGTTCAATCGTCACCCATATAAACACTTTATATGACCGTTTTATTATTGCATTCTATTCTATGTCTTCCTTAATATCTGTTAACATAGATAAACTTTCATGAACATTGCAATAATTTGTGGCAATACTCTATTGTTCCTAATAAATTCCCCTGCTCTAATAAATCCCCCCTCCATAATTTTTTCAATGAAAAAGTGAACGAAATGAAGAAGTATCCATGACATATCAATGTAAGCTTAAGGGGGTACTGCACCCCTGCTCAATTTTGTGCCTATTTTTGCATTTTTCTCAAAAATTATAGCGCAGTGGTGAAAAGTAAGATATGTATATTAAATACTGCACTGGAAATTTTTATTTCAACACAGACAACAGTTACAGTCAAAAATGAGGGAAAACCAATATTTGATCAATAAATCAATAACTACTTGCCCTGAGTTCCTGAATTTTCAGTGCAGTAGTTGTAGTCCTTGCCCCTATAATATACATATCTTACTTGTCACCAACATGCTATAATTTTTGAGAAAAATGCAAAATAGGCACAAAACAAAAATGGCAAGGGGTGTAGTACCCCTTAAGACTGACATTTGCTGCAGTTCCAATGTTGCAAAATTGCATGTACAAAACTTTATCCAGTTCATTGCTAACTTTGATTTTGACACAGGGTCACTTGTCATCTATGACCAAATATGTAGTGACCAAGGACTTATGGTATCTTTCTTTGTAACATGTCACAAAGTGCAACTTTCAATACCATAGGGTTCAAAACTTTTAAAGCTCAGGGTGTCCCAAAAGTTCCTTTACCATTTTAAGAGAGATTTTCTGAGAAATACTGATGCCATGGGAAAAAGGTGGAAGATGGGGGTCAGCAAATTTTAACCATATTTTGGCAATTTAATAAGTTTGGATAAGTGTTCATAATAATCAGAATAAAAAAATCTGCTATGCCCCCTCCTGGGAAATATGGGCCCCTAAAATATGCCCCTAACACATATTTCCCTGACTTGTAAAAATGCTGTTTTATGCCATTTTTGAACAAATTTTTGGCACCTAAGACAAGCATCTATGTAAGTAAATTTTTCTACACATCTTCTTTCATCCTTTGTCTTTATCAAAAAATATAAAACAACAAATGTTTATATTGGGATGTTCCATTTATGAACAGGGGTGGGGGCCCATATTTCACATTTTACAACTTTTGACAAAAAGTGAAATATCCCTCTACTTTGTGACGTCATTGTAGGAGTTCCTCAATCTTTCTCAAATTGTTCATTACAGGAGAGAACCTCTGTACATAGGTCATTTATATAATGCAATAAAAATCATGGAGACTTTTTACTTTTCATAGAACACAAACATGGATTTTCCCAATATGTGACATTGGTATAATGATGCTGTATATAACGCCAACATCAAATATAATATCTTTTCACTGTAGCAGTCCCTTTTCTTGAGCCAATAGTCAGTTATTCCATTGAGGAGTTAAGAACCACATTTAAGAATGCAAATCAAGTACAGGGGTAGGTGTTTCTCTTTTAAAGCATATTGGTAAAATCGCCAGTAGATAATGCTCCTTGAATATGAGCCCCTCTCATGTCACAAGCTCGTATTCATACATGTTAGTGGTATTATGATTATTATGAAAATCACAAGCTCCTATTCTGATTCTTAATCATTTCACATGCATCAGTACTTAAGCTATAGGAACTATACCTAGTAGAGCCCCATACCCCAAAGTACTAAATCCTAATAACCTGGGGGTGGAACTTAATGCTAGGAGTGGGCTATAAATGGGACTTGTTTTGTTTTGCTTCGGGATAAGGTTTTTTGTATGTTCTATTTAACCTAGGCATATCTCAACATGAAATTACAAAATGTTAAGCCTGGGTTTCAAAAAGAATGTGCACAGCAAAAATCCAAAATGGCCATATTTTTCCCTGAAAATCACATTTTTAGCCATAACTTTGTCATTTTTGGGTCTTTTTACCAGGTTCTGGTGTCTAGTCTATGTTGTTTTTTGGTCAATCAATCTATTTATGCAGTTAGAAGTAGTCTCAAATCTTCATGTGTTGAGTTACGACCATTTCTGACCCAATGCACCTTTTTTACCCAAATTTTGAACCAGGCCCATAGACCTCATATTTAAATTACAGAAAAGGCTAGACAACAGGTAAAAACTTACATAACACTATAAATTGGAAAAACGAAATAGACACACAACATACGTTACATCAAATAAAAAATGTAGATTTTTGCATTGCAGACTTTTATACAATTTTGATAGTTTAATGGATTTTATTGTATTTACATTTTTAGCAATTTCTTGCATTACAAAAGTTTGTATTACACTTTATATTACTGATTATATGAGGCTTCTTTAATTGTGAGCTAGGATAATTCAAAGAGAAGGCAGTTTCCATGGCAACGGCCATATATACTAATTTTAAAGCAAATTTCCCCAGTAACATTTGACAAATTCCCTCATCATGTGAACATGACCTATACATTTTACCCCGAATAGCCAGTATCTCTCTCTCTCTGTGTCAGGTGGCGCTGTGTAGCGCTGCTGTGGTCTTCACAAGAGTACGCCATCTCACTCGATCCGATGCCAAGTGTGTTGCACCTTGCATTCCCTGGTTAGAAACCAGCTTTACGTCATTAGTCCAAGATGTTGGTGGACGTCCTCTTCCTCGTTTGCCTTCCATGGCCCCTTGCAAAATCTGTTTTTCTACACCTCCATGTTTCCTGACAATATGGCCAAAGTACTTCAGCTTTCTCTCCATTATGCCGCTTCTGATGGTTAGACTTGTACCAATCTTGTCAAGGATCCAGGAATTTGTTCTCCTGTCTTTCCATGTCACTCGTAGAAGCCTCCTGTAACACCACATCTCAAAAGCATCTACTCTTTTCCTATCATTCTTGGTCATAGCCCAAGACTCGCAGATCCATAAGTGGCAATGGAAAACACAGTTGCACGAAGTAGGCGTACCTTGAGGTCAATGGATAGGCCTCTGCTTTTCCATATGCTTGACATGCCCTGCACAGTTGTCCTTGCAATAGCCAGTCTTCTCTTAATTTCAGTTGTGCTGTCACCACTGTTGTTAATCATTGAACCCAGATATTCAAATTGCTTCACCTCCTCAATCTGTTGTCCATCTATCACAAACTCATCACTTTTTCTCTCTCTGTCTACAACCATTATTTTTGTCTTCTTTGTGTTCAGGAGAAGGTGTTTTTCTTCACTGGCCTCTTTGATGCGCTTCAAAAGATCAATCAGCTCTACTCTGCTGCTACAAATAAGAGTGGTATCATCGGCGTACCTCAGGTTAGTAATTCTTGTACCGCCAAACTTCACTCCACCTTCAAACCCCTCCAAAGCTGTTCTCATTATGTCTTCAGAGTAGATGTTAAATAGATTTGGTGATAGCACACAGCCCTGTCGTAAGCCTCTTCCAATCTTGAACCAATCTGTGTCTCCACTACTTGTTCTGACTGCCGATTCTTGGTCTTCATATAAGCAGCTGATCAGATCCACAAGATGACTTGGAAAACCCATCTTTTCATAGTTTCCCACATCTGAGGGTGGCTAACACAGTCAAAAGCTTTACTGTAATCTATGAAGCACATGTAAAGAGGAAGTCTATGCTCTCTGCATTTCTCAATCACATTCCTGATATTGACAATTTGGTCCCTAGTACCCCTTCCTTCACGAAATCCTGCCTGCTCATCAGATATTTCCTGCTCCATTTTGTTCTTCATTCTCTTGATGATGATCTTCAGAAGCACTTTACTTGCATGACAAATCAGGCTGATGGTCCGTGATTGGCACACTCTTTCAAATTTCCTTCTTTGGCAGTGGAATAAATACTGCCCTGCACCAGTCTCTCGGCCATTTCTTCTAGCTAGGGATAATAAATTCTCTTTTCCTGATCTCTTTTTTTTACACTGTCAGTATGGGAGAGCTCCAACTAAGCCATGTGTATTGACCCTTGACCTTCTACGGTGACAGTGGTATGTTCAAATAAGATGAGGGAAAGAAAATTTGTTATCCCCAATACTGGCTATTTGGGAGTAAAACTTTTAAGGACATCTCCACAATATGAGGTAAAATTTACAACAAAAAAACATAATATAAATGGCTACTTGTTATGTTGCTACGGAAACTGATAAGTGTCACAGGCACAATCTCAAACTGCTGCATGATAGTGTCCTAGATATCATCATCAGTGCCATGTTGTCGCTGGTAACTTTCATCTCCGGTATCAGTACCAACGCGCATCAGGTGATCCACTCTAAGCTTTTGTCCCCCGCGTTTCATCCCCATTATCATCAAGGTAAAACCCAATATACCAACTTTTGTTGCCTCCCTCATCCCAGATGACAGCAACAACATTTTGAGCAATTTGTTGCATTAAAAAAGTTTGTATTACACTTAATGAGTATATTATTGATATATGGATTCTTTAATTTTAAGTTACATGTATTAGGAGATTTCAAAGGAAGGCAATTGCCATGGCAATGGCCATTTATACTAATATTTAAGCTAATTTCCCCAGTAATCTATGATCTTTGAATTTTGGGCAGTTTGACCCCAAATTGACCCATTTTCTTCATTTTGAGCAATTTGTTGCATTAAAAAAGTTTGTATTACACTTTATAAGTATACTATTGATATACATGGATTCTTTAATTTTAAGCTACATGTATTGGTGGTCTGCGCCCCCTTAATAGACAGAGGTCACTCAGATGAAAGAGAGCAATTTACTAGTATATTGACCATCAAAGGATCCTCAATACAAACCCCAAAATCCATATAATGTGTCAGCATTTTTGGTATTTCAAAAATCGAGAATCATAGATACATAAGCGTTTTTATGTTTAACACAATAACACCCCTACTTGATCAATGTAGTGTTCCAATATATTATTATCTTTGTTGTTAACTACATAGTGATAGAAAATAATTATTGTAGGCCCTACCTGCGTTCCTTGGAAGAAAAGGGTAATATTCATTTGAGGGTGCATAAAGCATGATGCAAAAAGGTTATTTTTAAATCAGCACAGACAGGATTTTAGTACTGACCCGGGGTACTGAACCCCTTTATAGAATAGTCCTGTTCTATAAGCATTTATCCAACATAATTTAGGCCCCAATTTATTATGTAATAGTTTTGTTGATGTTGTTTACTTCTGATAGGCTCCCTTTTCATCAAATTTCATTTTTAAACTTAGAAAAATCACTGTACCTGAGTTTAGCATGAAAATATCGCAATTGTGCACTTTTCTGAAAAAGAGCATAAAGTAAGATGTGCTCATTTTAAAACGGAAAAAGTCTCCACGATTTTTATTTGCTCAATTGTTCAACCTATATCTACTTTATCCAACAAGTAAATAACTTTGACAAAAATATTGAGGAACTCTCACAATCATCTTGCAAACTTTGCTTCAAAATTAGAATTTTGCACTTTTCTGAAAAAGAGCATAAAGTAAGATGTGCTCATTTTAAAACGGAAAAAGTCTCCACGATTTTTATTTGCTCAATTGTTCAACCTATATCTACTTTATCCAACAAGTAAATACCTTTGACAAAAATATTGAGGAACTCTCACAATCATCTTGCAAACTTTGCTTCAAAATTAGAATTTTTCACATTTACACAATTGCTGAAAAGGCCATTACACCCCTCTCTGAAAATGGAACAACCCAAATGTTGTACAAAGAAGTTTTAATTGTTATGTCGAGACAAAATGTGTATTATTACTGTGAAGTATAAATAAAATGTCTGCAGATGCGCGTTATTACGTGGCTCTAATCAAAAGTTAGTGCACATTTCAAAGTTTTTGTGTCTGAGAAGACAATCATGGGGGGTCAATTTGAGGGGGGTCCAGTATCTCCCAGTGGGGGGTCCTCAAAAAATTTTAATACCTCCACTGTAAATACTCATGGACACATGTTTGATTGACAAAATATGAACAAAATTTGCTGACCCCCATCTTCCACCTACCATCTGAGTCTATCGGATAAACCCTCTTAAATGCTATATCTCTTATTATATTATATTACATTATATTATGAACAATATGAATGGATTTTTACGCAGAGGAAACTTGTACAAGTATTTTGATATATAACTTGACTTGTTTGTTTGTCAAATTTTGATGTAAAATATAACGACACATTTCATCGCATGAATAAGAAAAGCATGTCCATAAAACAATTTACAGCATGACACATGAATTTTTTTACTGGTCCCACTCAAAAGCATCACACATATTTTAGCCTCTTCTCTCTTACAATAACAACCTGTGTTTTAATATTGTGTTTAATAACGCAACACTCTCACAAGTATTATCGATAATACTTGTGAGAGATACGATGGTTCAAAATGGTAAAGAGACTTCAGGGATACCTGTACATATAACTTGTCCATAGAACTTTGAAATTCTGAATTGCAAAAGCTTTGTATCTAACCCAAATATTGTATATATTATATGTAACTAATAATTACAGTTATCTATGTGCCTCATTTCCTATGGAAATTTACGAAAAACTATGCAACTTTGCATCAAATTTATGATGATGATCAAGGAAGGTGTTTGTAGTATGAAATGGTAGTATTGAGATGTGACCTGAGCTTATGTGCAATTATAGTCAGTAAAGTTAGCATTCAGTGACAAACAAACATCCAAGTTGGTTTTTAATATTGTCAAATACCACATTATAATTATTGCAAGGACGAAAGTCCACTTTTGACAAAAAGCCAGAAAAACATTGTGAAAATGATCAGAATGGCCCTAAAACAGGCTGAAAAAGAAATTGCGTAAATCGGGACTACAAAAAAGCCTGAATTCAGGCAAAAGCCTGAGAACTTACATCCCTGTAATTGGCAAAAATCTAATTAAAAGAACATTAAATTCTCTTCCTACTGGCAGAGCTGGTCAACAAAGTGTGAAATGTTTGACCATGCTGACTACAAACCCCCATACTATACTATTCAGCAAATTCCTTCAGCAGTGTCTGACTCGTCTTCCTGATTATCACGTAAAAATAACTAGATCACATGTTGCTACGCGGCTTGATCGGTGAATGAGGTGCCCATGGATGTGATAATGATGTGATTCAATTGGCCAATCAGAACCCCACTTCCGTATTAACGCTATAAACAGCACCAAATCTCAGACCGCTGAAGAACTCTGCTGAAAACTATAGTGTTTCTATAGTATCATTTCTCCCCACTATAGATACTGTCATCAACTCTCAATTTTTGGGCTTTTTTTTTTTTTGGCATTTTATTACAAAAGATTTGATTAAGTCTCCTTCATTAGTATCATGTCGCCTCGTGTTAAAGTTTCATGTGATTTTGTATATGCCAATTATTGAGTTTTTCTCTACCTTTATACAAAATACACATACATGTACACAGGTGCTTTATAAGACATTGTAACTTAACTTAGAGTCTATTGATTTCTAGAAGATTTATAAACCTTTTACTTTATTTTCAGTATTTGTGAGCTGTTCACCAAAGTATTATTGATATTGAAATGGTAGCAATATAAGTTGTAACATAAACTGACCAGTGGTAAATGAGGAAGGAATACTAAACTGGCCTCAAAAAGAAACTTATAATTTTTCACAAGGTCATATGTTAAAATCGTATCCTTAAAAATGAACCACAATTGCACACATGATTACTTCAATACTCTACTCTAAACACTGGTCAGTAGCCAAACAGTTGTCCAACTGACACAACAGCAAAATGCACTGACATGGAACAGCTTCCTGGACCACATTCACAGCCCAAGAATTGGCACCCAACACAAGAAATCTGTGAGTAAGTGGAATAGTGTGGAACAAGACCTGGTTCTTGAAGAAAGTGTGTGAAAAGCAGAAGCAGCCCCATTCCACACTATTCCACTTACTCTTTGGAAATAATCACCTATGTAATGATCTTGTATGCATTCTCACAGATTTAATTTGCTGGGTGCCAATTATTCACCTGAATGTGGTCCAGGAAGCTGTCCCATGTCAGTGCATTTTGTTGTTGTGTCAGTTGGATAACTGCTTGGTTACTGACATGTGTTTAGAGTAGAGTATTGAAGTAATCCTGTGTGTAAGTTTTGTTCATTTGTATTGACAGGATTTTAAGATATGACCTTGTGAAAAATGATCAGTTTCTTTTTGAGGCCAGTTTAGTTGAAATTGGAATAAGGGTTGGGTTAGGGTAATTGTTAATTAGGGGAATAGAATTTGGGGTTCAATGTTACTGGTAAGCATTAATGGTTCTCACCAACTTGATTCTCTTAAACTGAATCTTGCAAGCCACAGTGAAATTGAATTACTTGATCCCAGGAGTATGATTGAATGTTTTTCAGAAATTTGTTTATATGTGAGAGGGACATTAATTTTTGGTGAGGGAAACTAGTATTGTAAAATTGTGATGATAGATATACTAAACTATTAGGGGGAAATCGGCTAAACAGGAAGAGTACTTACCTCATCAATAAATAAAATAATTTTAATTAGGTTAAGACCAGTGGGTCAGTTGCTTGATGAAGTCTGGTGGTTCCAGACGCAACGTTGCAATAGTTGCAAAAAAGTAAGTTCCAGTATTAGATTTAATTCCAAAACTCTCTTTGAAACTACTGGATGACTAAGAACATTCACTCATTTAAAACCAGTGTATTTGTATAGTTTCATTGATTCATTGAAAGTTGGCTAAAAGTTTTTTAAAAAATGTTATAAGGAATCTCTTGTAAATGCACACATTTGTGAACAGTGATGTATGTATACAATGGAAGTCGGACAGTAAGCTCAATAGAAACAAGTCTTGCATGTGCACACGAGGAGTTGAGGTGCAAAACACAATATACAGACCATTTTCAAACTGTTTGTGTTATGGCCACCAACATCTACTTCCAATATTTTTGAAACTATGATCAAAAACACCAAATATTTTCTTAGTGTGTTCAGTTATTTGATGAGTATATGCATATATCTCAAATCAAGAAAAATGGATATATTGTTTTTACATCTGAACTCTATCATGTACTTGTTGTTGTCAAAAACACAGTTGTGTAGTAGAGTCTGGAAATGTTAGTCTAATTTGGACCATACTGCTGAGAATACTCCTTCTAGTGGAAAGTCTCCATTAATCCTTCTAAAGGAAAGGATACAACCTTCAGATCATAGCTTCGTTTTTCCCAGCAAGATCTGACTACATGTAGCAGTCGCAATCAAGTATGATAATATACTGCACATGTCAAAAAGTCATCTTCTGGGTACAAGCTGTCCCTAAATAAGCAATACAAGTCATGTGTATGTGACAATTTTCCATGTTATTTCAAATGTTGACTTGGCAGTTCATCCTATCAGAAAAGACCCATTTTTAGTTTAAAGCAATTAAGATAAATTTAGGCCTATCTTGTCTTTATGAAGTTGTAGCATGTACCTGTACTAAGACCTAAAAAAAAATTGTTTGATTGGCGTAACTTGACCTACCCTAAAATTAGGCCTGACCTAAACTTTTTTTTCCTTTTTTGCAAAAAACTAAAATAAATTTAAAAAATAAATAAAATATAAATTTTTAAAAAGAAGAAAAAAGTTCCAAGACCGTTATCAAATGTAATTTACAGCTTTAAAAGTACAAAAAAATCCATACCTATATACCCTAATTTTTTTTTATGTTACACCAATCAAACAATTTTTTTAGGACCAATTATTGTAAGACTGCTTGTTTGCTTACAGCTGTAGAACTTGCCTTTAAAAAGGTCAGGGAACAATAGTTGACAAATGTAGCAATTACACAATATTTGAGACATATAAATAAATGTAGATATTTATATAGCGCTTTATGCCGTAAACAGCCTCAAAGCGCTTTACATTTATTCCGCCGTTATTAGAATATGTCGGAACCACGTTTGCAGCCAACATTTGGCGCAGGGTTCATCAGTACAACGACTGTGACTACCCCTATAACAGCTTCCCATTACACCTGGGTGGGGTGAGGCAAGCGAGGCAAAGCGCCTTGCCCAAGGGCGCAACACGGTGGTGGGACGGGGATTCGAACCAACGCACGTCGAGCAAACTCTCAGATTATGAGTCGTAAGGCCGTAACCACTGAGCCACCGTGTCCTCAGGACAAAATTCAATCAAGACATATAGGGTGGCTCAAAGTATCATTTTCTATGTTTTCTTTCAGGATACATGTTATGCCTTGATTAGTCTCCACGACAGCCAGTTTGGTTCCGCACTCTCCACGCAAACAGTCTGCCAATGATAACGAACGAGTTCTTTTTGATTGGCTAGCACTTTTTCCATGACGTCATTCAGCACGTGCTGTCGCGTATCTGATTATTCAGCCAGGAGTTCAACCCACGGGCAATCAAGTTCCCGAATGCATCGCTCCTGATCAGGTTCTCATAGACTTTGCATTGTCGCCCTCTTGGCTAATCAGAAACGGCGTAAACGTGGTCATTGGCAGACTCTTTGTGTGGAGGGAGCGTAACCACTCTGGCTGCAGAGGAGACTATGCCTTGATTGAATCTAACTAAAAAATATGCTGCCATTCTACTTATTTCTTACATTGAGCAGTACTTATGTTGTTTTTATATATACTATGATGCAAAAATGGATCTGCATCCGGATGTTGCTAACAAGATAATGTTGAAGTCAAATTTGGCTGTTCTATTTGAATTCCATATTCCCCCTATGGAAGAAATGACCTTAATATGCCACACAAGGAGTATGAATTTCAAATGGGTTACCCGAATGGGTAACTCAATTTGAAATCTTCACTCCCTGTGTGGTATATTAAGGTTGTGTCTTTCATAAGGGGTGTATGTATTTTAACCGGAATAGCTGATTATGTCTGCAAACAGTAAATTGACTGTATTGGGGAAATAATGATCATATTATTTTTTTTCTAACTGTTTATGATGTGTCGTTGAAATATAAAGATATCTGTATTTATACAACTTTATAAATTTGCAAATTGTATATGTAGTCATTTTATTGGAACATACTTAAGAGATAATAAAGTAGTCTCAAATTTTTAAAACAGAATGTTTTCTGGATTTTCATTTGTCAAAGTGTGATCTTATTCAAGTGGTATAGGTTATTATTATTTATATCAGGCTTTTGAGCGATACAACAAAACTAGATATTGTATAGTTTTTGCAAAATACCCGGATGCTGTACAATATTGTTTTTAATATTGTACACGTATCACGCCATTGCGCATCACCATGGGCACGGCACCTGACAGCACTAAACACGCATCACAATACAACAACACGGCCACCATACCGGCGCACAGGAGATTTTATAAACAAGTAAAACCACAAACTTAATTTACGGCAATTCTGGATGATGACTAACCTAGGAAATATAATCCACATTTACAATGAAACCTGTATATTTTCCAAATGTCTTTGGGGAAGGAAAGAGCAAAAAACAAGAAGGTCTAAAGGTAAGCTTACATTACAATACGCGTTAGGCCCGGTGGCTAGGTAAGCTTAAATTTTCATTTTACCGCATAGCAAAAGCCTGATAATAACAACATTGAATGGCTTATTTTCGTGTGAAACAAGAATATATTGCACTCAATAGTAAAATATTCATGTATCACACTCAAAGCCATTCAATATTATAGAAATACCTGCATATCAGTTGTTTGGAGGGTATTTTGAAAAATCTAAACATTTGTTCCTGATGAATGTGATGAGGGGGTGTAGCCCTGGGGGTATTCCATGACCCAACCCAATATGAAAAGGGTGGGGAGGGGTCACAAATTTTTTTGTCCCAAGATAGGGGAGCTCATAAAAAAAATTAGCTCCCAATAGGGGAGTCATAAACAAAAATTGACTCTGGTTACCAACATATTCATGACTCCCCCCCTTCCAAAGAAAATGACAACCCCCTAAACCTAGCTCAAGATTTATTGTCCTAAAATTTGTGAAAATAAGCAATTTTAACCATAACTTCCATTTTGCCCTTCAAAAATTGTACAGGCTTGCCTCAAACAACCAATTACAGCAGTGGGAAATCATGCCATGTTTGTTGCGCAAGGTTAACTGTTCCATTCCATGGAAGTCATAGTATCGGATGGATATCACTAACCTCTGTGTGTATGTATGTGTATCAACTAAAGAGCAATATTGGGATGCACATAAGAGCGAAGGTTATGAATCTACAGTAGGAATTTCAATTGAATGAACACAGCTTTCAACAGCTGTATATAATCTAATCGCGATAATATATTGTGTATTTCAAACGCGAACGCACAACCTGGAATACAATACTAACCAATCACAAGTGAGTTGGCATAGTTGGATTCACTTCCGCTTTATGCATGCACAATCGCACACGATTGTCCCTCTATGTCAGGCTGTGTTTATTCAATTGAAATTTCTACTGTAGTGCAGGAGCATTAGGAAATATGAAACTTGGTTGACAGAACTTCCAAGAAGTGGGTGCTGCATGCCAACTTTGCTTTCCAGGGTAGAATTTCAAAATACCAGATCATCTACACACAACAACACTGGTACCAGTAATACAATATTATTGCATGGGTGCCTCCACTTCAGCAGGGTTGGTAACACGTAGGGCACCTCCAACCAAACCACCCTTGGGCCATTAAGGGTTAAGATAAGTAATCTCAGTATGGGACAGTGACTTTGCAGTTGTTGGACCAGTAACTTTTCAAAATGTGACACAATCAAGCAAAATAAGTGTTGTGCTGATTTATCATTCAAATCAGTAGCCCTATGTCCTTTATTGTATAAATAACCACTGTTTTCAATTATCCACTACAATAAAAATATTGGACCTATCTGTCGTCTATCACACGGTAGAGGATAGTAAAAACAAAATGATAGGAATTTTTGTTTCTACTATCCTCTACAGTGTGATAGACGACATGCAGGTCCAATATTTTTATCGCAGTGGATGCCGGTGCATATTCTCTAAGTAAATACAAATTGAATGGTGTCTTTGTCAAATCACCCAATCTGCAAGAAGGTTATGCACACACACATTATGTAGTCCTACATGTAAGTTTTGATGATATAAACATCTCTACTTTTTTGTCGTGAATTGGAGGATGAGGCTGTAGATCACAAAGTGCCCCATAATGCAGCTAATTAAAAGTTATTTATCATGAGGCGAGTTAAGCGCAGCGTGTAGTTCCTCGCTTTGCACCACTGAGGTCCCGGGTTCAAGCCCGACGCTTGCCCAAGGACTCATGCGCACTTGGTTTATCCCGATTCCATGCTCGTTCTCGCAGGTTTTCTCCGGGATCTCCGGTTTCCTCCTGTATCGCAAAAATCGGTGATTAGTTGTTTGGTTATCAAAAACTTCCTTCACCCAATGGAATTTGGGGAGCTGCACAGATAATTGGTGGATGTTACAATCTAAATGCGGATAGGTGTGCGCCGTTCGGCAGCAACCTAGTTGATGCGATCTGATTGTGATGATTCACCATTGCAGCGAAATTACAGCGCTTTGAGTCCTCTAAGATCTGGAGAAAGGCGCTTTATAAATCCAAAATTTATTTATTTATTTATGATGCAAAATTGTTACTACATTCAGCTTAACACTGAAAATGGGGAATATTCTTTGAATTGCTGTTTTGGTTTCACATTTTCCCTTCTTTCTTTCCTTTAAATCTTCTTTCACTCTGATAGTCATATAACACCCTCCTTAAAGAGTGGTTTAGTGGTATCCTAGCTTGTCTAGCTTGTCACAAAGCTTTCATCAGCCTTGTGATCACTCAAATCAAATTGTCCATGGTTGACAAACAAGTATCGAAATAAAATTCTTCCATCTGCTGTACTAAATACTCAAGTCTTTAATTATTTATAACAGTCCTTCATAATGACACATCCATATCTTCTTCTTGGTCTACTGCTGTCAGCTGATGCTCCTTGTATCTCCTGACGCTTCTCTGTTGAAAAGAAAAAAACAAATTTTTTATGGATTCTTGTGTCCAATGAATTCTTGTGTAATGTGTATGTACCCTGTAACCTTATACTAGCATATCCTCCATTTTGCTATTGTGTCAGTTGGACAATTGCTTGGTTACTGACATGTGTTTAGAGTAGAGTATTGAGGCAATCCTGTGTGTAATTTTGGTTAATTTTCATGGACAGGATTTTAAGATACAACCTTGTGAAAAATTATAAGTTTCTTTTTTGGCTTAGTGTATATCATTTACACTATAACTGAAGAACAGTATCAGGGTGCAACAATAATCTCATTTATTCTCATGAAGGATCTACTTTATTAATTGAATTTACAATTAACGTTGATTCACACCACCTTTTTCTTTACAAAATTCTTTGCAAGAATTAATTTATAGATTCAACTACATTTTTACTGGAACCACCATTTAAGTATGGTCTGATCAACAGTTTTCTATAGAGCACTTTAACACATTCAAAACCATGTGATATAACTAGAAGATTCAAAGTTTTTCAAAAATCTAGGTTCCTGGACCCCTGCATCACATCACTCTAACCCAGTTATAGCAGTCAAGTCAGCTCAATCGATAAGGTGTTTAGACTATTTCGAAACCCGGCGCTGGTTTAGTACGCTCTCATGTATAAATTGAGTTAGCATGTAATTCCTGTGGACAAGGAACTTATTGCTAATTGTCTTGTTGTAACCCGTAGGAAACTCCGGACAACTGATCCTGGCTGCGTAGGTCATGATTGTGCAATGTCTAGGGTGTGCGCTCCTTAGCTGCAAGTCCCTGTTTTGATGTTTAATGGTTTATGGAATTATATGGGGCCGTAGTGGTCAGTGACAACCTGTAAAGTGTGCTGAGGCTTGTGGATCAAGGTCTAGACATTGTGCCTGTGCAAAGCGTAGCGCACTATAAATAATGATTGTGTTTCCTCACTTTCCTGTATAATAGATGTTACAATTCTTAACTGTAGCTTCACCTAAATCTGAGCTGTAGGTTTCACTTACTTCAAATGTTGATAAAACATGCTGACATACATTGTTGAGATCCGTTAAGCCTTTATTAAATACATCTGTTGCTGGGCTACCTATGAAACAGAAACAAACACATTATTTTGTTTTTATGTCCAAAATATTACCTTCTAACATGAATAAAGAAAGTCTCAATTGCCAGTATAGACAATCTGTGAGAGATATTAAAACCAACATAAAAACAAGAAATGTCTTTAAAAAAGATAATGCCTCCAAGATACCAGTGGGCACCTTTTGTTATTAAGGAGACACTTATAATGCTAGCTTTAAGGTAGCGCTATTGGATATAGATTTTGTCTGATTGAAATATGTGAGTCCATTCTCTCCTGATTACAAGACTGAAAATTTTATTTTAATCGGATATTCGGTTACCAAAATATGGCCTGTCAAAATGGCGCGAAACCAAGAAGTTGGCAACAAATTTCTTTTATTTTTGTTATGCAATGTTGTCAGGTAGGCCTTATTTTCTAATTATATATGCAAGAATTATACAAAGTAAAATGTTCAGATCGGCTACAAAATAAGATATAAAACCCATGGATGCCTTTGGCAAATTTCCATTTGCATAATTAATTAGGGCCCTAATCAACTTTTCTAATAAGTGGCCCTAATTAATTATGCAAATTGAAATTTGCCAAAACGCAACCGTAATTTTGTAGTATAGTGTGTGTTCTACCCATGTACCGTGCCTCAGTACCATAGCTCTTTTAATTGTATCTGAAATCTTTACTTTGCATAATTCATGCATGTAATTAGAAAATCATCTGGCAACTGGACTTGTCAAAAATATAGAAAATAAAAAGAAAGTTGTTGCCAATTTTTTTGTTTTGGTTTCGCGCCATTTTGACAGGCCATATCTCAAGAACCGAATGTAATCTACAGGGCATAAGCTTTAACATATTATTTAAATAGAAAGAAAATCTAAATTTGTGCATTAGCCAATAGGGCCACGGTCACCTAAAGCCATCTTGCAATTTCAGATAATTCTGATGTATGAAATAAGACCTTCAAACTTTCAGATATGAAGAGTTCCAGATGCAGGCAGCCGTTTCTGTTTTTTAAATATAGGCCTAAGTTGTATCAAGAGTCATTTCTCGTGGATTGTTTGACTGAAAATTACGATTGTAACGTTTCAGAGTAACAAATTTTCGTATCAGATTCTTTTATGCTTGTTTATTATATTTTCTATTCAGGACTAAAATAATATTAATATTATTATATTTAGGGGGGGGGGTCTTTTCATAGGCCATTACTTTTTTGTATGTGTAATTGAATAAAAAATCAAAAAACATTATTGTTTTGTTTTGTTTCCTTCATTTGTGCTTTGTCTTGCATCGAAAGGGCCAATATCAACACCTTGTTTGTAAGAAGTATTGTGTGGGGAAAGATGATTCTTGCATTTTATTTTTAGTTTTATCTTAACAAACAAAAAGCAAATTTCTCAGTCATAGTCTTGAAATGGTCATGGGTAGGCCCTATGCATGCAAAAATATTGCAACAGTACTCAGTAGAATGTAACAAACTGACATACATACCACCAACATGACCAACCACGCATGGGAATTGGGGAAGCAAATACTTTAAAACGAATTATTACGAATTATATCAACGCAATAAAATTTGTATTTGAACAGCAATGAAGACGGCCATAGGCGCGGCTAGGCGTATCATACCATACATTGCAGTTCAAATGCATCATGATCATGATTGTAGCCTAGTCGAGCTAGCCCTGCATGCCAGTCGGTCTGCTGACTCGCCGCGGCACAAAAATACCTCCAATTTTGCACAAAACAATCCATGATGTCAAATTATCACATCCAAACTGTCGCCATGAACGTCAGCTTCAACTTCTCCAGCCAAAGTTTTTGCATTGATAATCAGGTTTCATGTAATCATGAAATTAAACCTTGTTTGATGTGTATTCCCATTGCCACAGCATAACGGTTTTCCAACTTGTCTTCTACGATAAATCTGTGCTGATGAGCGCTGAGGCTACAACTTATAATTAAAGATCGAATTAAAAAAGACTAGTTTGCGTCTGACGTCATGACAAAGGCGCGCCGTGATTGGTTGCTGACCTGCGCAGTATGGCATTTTTGGTCTGGTTGACAGGACGGCATACGCAAGCTAGTCTTTTTTAATTCGGTCTTCAATTATACAACATATGAGTTTGAAAATATTCTAATACATAATTCATCATGAACTTGATAGACCCACGCCATTGGCGCCACGTGCTTGGTGTTTCTAGAATCCCTATAGAATAAGATTAATTTTAATGCTAATTTATTGCACATGCTGAGGAAGCGTGATTACCTTTTTGAACATTCGGAAATGGCGATAGGCGAATTTATGTATGGCGCAGAGAGGTGGGGGGTATATATTGGGCTCTCAATATTGGGCGGAAATTAGAGTACTTGTCAGAATATAAATTTGTACAATCGGCCTACATGCTGCGCAATGTGCGGCATTTTAGGTGTCAATTTCAAAGCAAACTACCTCCTGCGGAGGCAGAATAAATCAAGGAACATTGTAAAGCATTTTACATGAGGACAAGAAACTCAACAGGTCCTAAAATCAATAATTTCAACATGAAAACACTGTTTCCAGTTCAGGTTCGTTTACTACATGGGTGAGAAACTATCAATCAATCAATCAATCAATCAATCAAATAGATTACAGTAGAAATTTCAATTGAATGAACACAACCTGACATAGCATGCCGATTTTTCGCATACACTACGCGATGTTCACCAGCGCGTGCGACTATGCATGCGTAACACGGAAATGAAGCGAACCATGATGACTCAGTTGTGACTGGTTACCATTGTATCCAAGGTCGTACGTTCGTGTTGTAGTTTGAAATATGCGATATATGATCGCGGTTGGATCAAGTACAGCTGTTGAAATCTGTGTTCATTCAATTGAAATTCCTACAGTATATTAGTAAAGCAAAAAAAAAAAGTTAGTCTCTCAAATATTTTGCCAAAAAGCTATGTGCTATGCTTTGTGGTTATTTTGTCCTTTTTTTCTAACAACTAAAAAAAGCCTGTAAAAATCCCAGCATGCAGGCTTTCACATGCACTCAGGGTTGTGAGACAAACCTCCCCCCTAAACATTGTAAGCATGCAGACCACCAGTCAGTAAAGTGAAGAAATAGTATGGGTCTATAATTGCTACCGATATCTCTAACTTACAATTTCAACATTTCCTCGTTGTGATATATATATAAGTCCTAACTGCCTACAAGAAGCTTATCGGGTCATGTAACTTGGGATCAACTCCCCTATTACTTGAATCGATTTGTGGATAACGTAGCACCCATCATTATTGAAGAATAGGTACTCGAATGAGTCACTAACATTCCACAATAAGTGAAATTAATTTGCTTGTACGAAACAGTTAATAATTTCCACCACAAAAAGAAAATAATTTACCAGTAATTATCACATGAAAGACTCACCTTTTGTCTGTATTCTTAGATTAACTTTGTTTTCTGTTGGATGGGGAATGCTATATCCACAAAACTGAACTTCTGGGCTGAAAAATAAAGAAATAAGATCATTAATCACAAATTCTTTGCCAAATTCAGATCTCTTGTACAAGTCTTGTGTTTTCCACTGAGTGTTTTCCATAGCTACCAACATTCCAAAACACGTTTTAGTATTCTCCAGACTTAAAATCAGTATTTATACCAAATGAAATCAATATTTCCACTCTTTCATGTACATTAAGTATCAGTGCTGTACGGTGCGACCATTTTAGGCGCATTGGCGATTTTTGCCGATGGCGACTAAATATTCAATCCCTGGCGCCAATGGCGACCAACTGCTGAAGCTTTTAATCGCCAAAAACAAAACATGTATGTAATGTAGCATTCAAGAGTGGTACGAATGTATGCTATGAATATGCATAATCATGTCTCTATGGGGACTTCCTGGAAAACATACATGTAGGCCTGCACTGTACATGCTGCGTATGTAGCGTTCAATGGGAATATGTAGATCAGAGTACAGCAGCTATGAACATTCAACACACGTGGCTGTTCAGTTTACGTTGGCACCTCAGATTTTTTACCTGGGAGCGAAATTTGGGCGCCTAAATTTATAAAGTTAGGAGCCATTGGCTCCTCAATCAGTTTTTGCACCTTACAGCACTGTTAAGTATTCTTTGGTATTTTTGGTATTCTTCAGTATTTTTATCAGTATTTATTCTTCAGTAAAGTCAGAACAACATACTGAAATTCAGGCAGCTCTGGTTTCCAGTCATTTGAACAGAACCAGGAGATTTATTTTCTTTTTTTTTCAATTCACAACATTTAATTAATCAGAAACAATCAGTCAAAAGATGGCCAATTAAATTGTCAAATCTTGTCCATTAATGTCCATTTGAAGATTATAGTTATTACAAACCAAAAGGGGAATCTGGGAAGCTCTTTCCTGCAAAATTTTTGACTTCTCAAGGAAAACATTCTCTCCCTAACACTTGGAAATTTAACTACATGTAGATATATCTGACAAATTGGCCTCATCTCTCCTAACCCTACCCGTGGTTTTTTTGCTATCGGAAGGGAAAGAATTAAGAAACGAAAAAGGAGAAAAGGTGAAGAAAGAAGTCACTTGGTACCCACGGGATTCGAACCCGGGACCCCTCGCATGCCACGCACACAATCACCGACCTGTAGCTACATGTACCAAGGTTAGGCTTCCCCAGGCAGCTATTCCCTGGGTATGACTTGGGCTGATTGTGTCATCAAGTCACATGGAATGCATGCACACAGAGTGGTTTTAATAGTGAGCTTTATTGAGACTTGTTTGGATTAGGGGTAATATTTATTTTACAGGCTTCATTTACTTATTTTAATGCAAGCTTAAAATGATAAAAATCACTTACTTTTTCATAATGACATATCTGAGTGCATTTCCTAGTGTGTGGTCTTCTCCATGTAAAACAAAAGTAAGACAGGTACTGTCCGCAGCATCCTCATTAGCTGATGACTGAGACTGGAAGATAACAATAGAAAACATAATTAATAAGGCTAAAAAAATATGTCTCAAAGCCGCCGCACATGTTCGTTTTCTTAGCGCCTCAATGTCACCTGAAGCAGCAAATTCATTTTTTATTTCCTTTTTTTAGTGTTTTGCCATCAAATCATGAAATTCTCAGACAAATTTGGAGGAAAATTTACTTGATTCAATACTCGCATTGTTTAGATATAAAAACAATTGATATTTGTAAAAAAACACATTTGTAATCATTTTCACCACAAAATATTATGAAAAAACAGGTGAGCTATGTATGAATTTATGGAGAGGTCAAACAGGTGGTCAATATTAATATAGTGATTTTATTTATTTTTTCTTTAGGCAGGGTAGCCCCTTCAATGTTAATACACTGATTTCCAAGGAGGCCCTGCAGCAAAAAGTACAAGATTCTTAAACAGAGATTAAAAACAATTTAAAATTTAAAATGATAAAATTACAGTCAGATACTAGTAAGATAGGCAGATGATAGCAACAAGTCATATAGTCTAGAATATTTTCTCAATTTGAATTTTATCCTTTCTAGGTATGACTGATTGTACCCTAAAATGTGCGTCAATGCCTGATGTCATGATATATGCGACACGTTTTGTAGGCTCCGATTGCCGATTACATAGACGAGTACAACTTACAAGTAACAAGTTACAACTGGTAAACCAGCCAAAGCAGGTACTGTGCAGTGCCGGTCTGCTATTCAATTGCGTGGTGCATTGGGTGACATGTATTTTCTACATGTATGTCATTTGCTACCGTAGCTGATAGTCGGGAAACACCCCAGCCTGTGTCAGGAAGACAACACGCAAGAAGGGGAAACCAAGCATCAAGAGATGTTAAACACAGTGTCACCGTTTCTGCACCCATAAACATGCACCGAAAGGAAACTGCAAAAAATAGTGCTAAAACAAGTATAGACAATGATTTGAATGTAAAACAGCATGAAGATTGCAATTCAAGTAAAACTCCACCCAAGTTTTTCATCAACTGTTACCACACCAACGCAGGTTGTATCATGAACAAACGGGGAGAGTTCCAAGAGACAATTGATGAGTTGAAGCCTAAGATTATGGTGCGACAGCTCAGTTCTAGATGGCGAAGTTAACCTTGACAACTACACACTTTTCAGAAATGACAAAGTATCCGCTGGTGGAGGAGGAGTACTTATGTATGTGCATGACTCAATGCAAGCTACAGCCTGTCAACCATTAAATGACTCCAAGTTCGAGAGCTCAGTTTGGTGTGAAATAAAAGTCAACAACAAAGACAGTCTTCTTGTTGGAGTTTGCTACCGCAGTCCAAATAGTAGTGATGATAACAACGAGCTGTTCCTTAAACAGCTAAAGAAGATTGAAGAGGTTAAGTACAGTCACATCCTCCTGTTTGGCGACTTTAACTTTCCCGAAATAAATTGGAAGGATGGACAAGTCAGAGCTGCCGACACCCACCTAGCCAGCATCTTCTTTGACATGGTAAACGACATGTACTTGGTTCAGCATGTGGAAATACCAACCAGATACAGAGAGGGCAAAAGCCATCAACACTAGATCTCATCTTCACAAATGAAGAATTCATGGTGGAAAACCTGGAAGATATGGCACCACTAGGTAAAAGCGACCATGTGGGTTTGTCATGGACTTATGTATGCAATGACGAAATCTCTACCAGAGATGAGCTACCAGGAGACAAGTTGAACTACAACAAAGGAGATTACGAGAATATAAAACATGATCTGAAAAGCATCAAATGGGAAGAGGAGATGAAAGATCTCAACAGCAACGAATCATGGCAACTGTTTAAGAGTGTGTACAACCAAAGAAGCATATACCACAGAAAAAGACCAAGAAGAGATACAAACCGCCATGGCTGAGCTCCAAGGTGAAAAAGTCTGTGAAGAAAAAGTATAATCTGTATAAGAGATACAGAAAATCAAAGCAGTATAAAGACTATGAAGAATATACAAGAAACAGAACAATGCTACAAGAAAGATTGTGAGGGAAGCGCAAGCGAAGTATGAGCAAAGACTTATGAAGGAGTTTAAAACCAAGCCAAAAGCCTTTTACAGTTATGTAAGGCAGAATCAGAAAGTGAAAGTTGGAGTAGCACAACTGGAGAAAGAAGATGGGACCGCTGCTGTTCATTTTGTACATCAACGACTTGCCGAAACATGTGAACTCCAGTATACAAATGTTTGCTGATGACACCAAGATCTTCACCACTGTTGAAACCCCGAAGAGTGCAGATAAGCTCCAAAGTGACATAGATAAGCTCCAGAAATGGTCCTCAAAATGGCTCCTTAGTTTCAATGCAGGGAAATGCAAAACTATGCATTTTGGAAACACCAACCCAGAAGTTGACTACGTAATGGATGGTGTTACGCTTGAAACCATACAGGAAGAGAAAGACCTGGGTGTTTATCTGACTAGCGACTGCAAGTCGAGCGTTCAATGTACTAAAGCTGCCCAGAAGGCCATGAATTGTCTGCGGGTTATCAAACGCACATTCAAGTTCATTAACAGAGACAGCTTCACCATCCTTTACAAAGCTTACATCAGACCACACCTGGAATACTGTGTTCAAGCTTGGAGTCCTGGATTTGCTCGAGAACTCTAGTTTTGAATTTGCACACGATAGTTACACTTTCGATGCTAGAGTACTTTACTATGGTTTTTCGGTCGGACAGCGGTGCAATTTTTTACACCGGAGGTTATTTATTCTGTTAATGTTGACATTTGAATGAAAGTTATTTCGATGAATCAACTGTATCTTTTGAGCAAGATTTGCGTATTTTGGACAGTCTAAAATTTTGCTGAAGTGTAATTTTAGCAACATTTTTGATGCAATGGCCTGTCGTGATCGGCTGTGTTTACTTCTGACCTTCCATTGCTTTACACGGTTTGATCATGCTTCAGCGAATCCGACTAGATTTTGAATGCAAAGGTCTCTAGCCTAGAATGTGAAGCTATCGGTGAGCAAATTCTTGGCTAGAGTTCTCGAGCAATCCTGGATTAAAGAAAGACATCACCACTCTGGAAAAAGTCCAGAGGAGAGCTACTAAGTTGGTCCCAGATATAATAGACATAACCTACGAGGAAAGGCTACAAAAGCTGAAGCTTTATACCTTGGAGCAAAGAAGAGTAAGAGGCGACTTAATCGAAACATTCAAGATCTTGAATCATCTTGAGAGAGTGGACCAAGACAGATTCTTCAAGCTAGCAACCACAGACACAAGAGGACACAGTCAGAAGCTGTTCAAACCAAGGCTACACAAAGCGCTCAGGAGCAGACAAGATTTCTTCTCACAGAGAGTTGTCAATCAGTGGAACTCCTTGCCAGCATACGTAGTGAATGTCAAGACAACAAACTCCTTCAAATCACATCTAGACAGACATTGGAAAGATATGGGGTACTTAAAGGCGTAAGCCTACTCTCTCCCAGATGTGGAACCAAATCCAGGTCCCCGCTTACCCAAATATCCTTGCGGGGAATGCAATAAGGCAGGCTGCGACAAATCGCCTGTCCGATAGCCCGGGGCAATCACATTTTTTGTCGGCCAATTAAACTCTGAAGAGCTGTGCCCGATCGGGCAAGTCTAAATTTAAACCAATTAAAGCTTGATGATTTAAAATGGAGTATTTCTGTCCAACTTGGCGTGTTCACAGAAGTAAAAAAACGTCAAAACAAAGTAGAAAACTTCTTGAAATGGAACTCAAATTTCGCTAGGCACTCGTATCCCACACCAGACTTGCAGACATATACATGTATATATATGTAGGTATACCAGGTGAATTCAAATTTGCCATCAAACTGCATCATTTTATATATCAAATTAAAGCCCTTGAGTAAAGAAAGCCAACACTGAAAACCTTTTGTCATAGCACTTTCCGTAGCAAAGTTACATCTTGTCAAAGATTGACTTTCATCAAAAAGATTCTGCTAGCAAAATTCCCAAAAACAGCATTACGGGGTGTTTCTAGATCTTAGTCTCATGACGATAGCACCTTTTTTAATGGAACTGCTATCAAAATCTCTCTGAAATTCCATGTGCGAGTCTCTCATCACCAAAAAAAAATCATATATTTGGGTCAAGTGAAGTATAGACAACATATTTATGAAGGTTTCCTTCTTAAAAGCTTCTTTTAATTTCAATGTAAATTTGTATTGCCGGTTTAGGCCATTTTGACTGACTAACAAATGTGTTAACTGAGGTTTCCCTGTGATACCTAATATACTAATGAACATCATGCCGTTCATGATGTATTGGAAGTTTGGCCAATTATAGAACCTGTTTCGTGCAAATATCATGACGTCAATGACGTCAGCTGGCCATGTATTTGCATATGATTGAGATTGAGATGTACTAGTGGTTGGCGAAATACGTAAATCGCCGTGACTTTACTGACAAAATTTCACATAAAATACACATTATTTTCCACATGTAAGAAACAAACAGTGAAATAATTGAATGAAATGTTCATTTTTATGCATTTCATGAATACTCATTTATTTATCAACTTAACTGAGAAAAGTATTGGATTTCCGTAAGAATGAAACTGCCAAATTCGGCACACTTACGGTACTATGCACTGCACCGCATGATGAGTACGGTATGTGTTATGGGTTAATTTCGGGCAATTTCGGGCAACCAATTTTTGGATATTGCCTGCCCGATCGGGCAAGTTAAAAAATAAAATTTGTCGCGGCCTGCAATAAGGCCTGTACTTCCTACAGAGGGGCTAAAGCCAGCATCCTCTGTGAATCATGTGAGGTCTGGTTTCACTCTGAATGTGTGGGCCTATCAGATGATGTCTTCAATGCCCTTGGTCGTTGTAATAACTTCTGCTAAAGACCTTCATCTTAGAAACAAACAAGTGTGTAAATCATAGTAGCCTGACAGAGAACTTGACCTAGTTCGGACATTGACCTAGTCCTAGTTATGAACTTTATGCTAGCTATGCACAAATACAGTATAGAGGCAAAGCTGCTTAGGTGTCATCTCTCACTCTGAACCTGACTTTCTAGCTGAATGCAATGCTTGTAGCTTAGTAGAATAAAACATATAGTAGATTGTACATCATGACTTCAAGTGTGTTTCTTCATGAACCCAACCAAATATATAACAGTGGCGACGAGGATGTTTCAACCTATTAACTACAACTTTTCGACTTGACAACCAGTTTTGTTTGGTGCCAAGAAGTTTCAGCTAATAAAGACTTGATTTACCAGTATAGTTCTGTACTTAGTTCATCATAGCCATGGCTGGCTACATGATAGGACAAATGGGTCAATTTGACAGTAGTATGGAGGACTGGAAATCGTATATGGAACGTTTTCAGCAATTTCTTATTGTGAACGGTGTGGAAAATAACAAGAAGGTGGCAGCTCTCATCAGCCTTGTTGGGCCAACGGTATACAAACTACTTAGGAGTTTGACAGCACCAACAGATCCAGCTACCAAAACATTTGATGAATTAGTTAAATTGTTAACGGATCACTTGGCACCAGCACCACTACGAATTGCTGAACGCTTTAAATTTTACAAACGGGATCAACAACCTACAGAGTCAATCCGAGAGTATGTTGCGGAGCTAAGACGACTTTCAACCACTTGCGAATTTGGAGATTTTCTAAATCAAGCCCTCGTGATCGCCTTGTTTGTGAGCTTCGTGCAAAAAACATTCAGAGGAAATGTTTGACAGAAGACGATTTAGATCTTCAAAAGCAATTAACATTGCTGTAGCATCAGAAGCAGCATCGAAAGACACAGATATGCTCCACAAGGGTGGAAATGTGAATAAAGTACATTCCACACCTAAACGATTCAACCGAAACGGTGGTCAATGGCAACCCCAGAGTCAGCATAAACCGCCAACAAGTATGAACAGTAAACCAAATTATCAAGGAACTACCTGTTATCGCTGTGGTGAACATCACAATGCTAATGTCTGCAAGTATAAAACTTACAAGTGTAACTATTGCAAAAAGGTAGGACACTTGGCTAAAGTATGTAGAAAGAAACAAACTTCAGGAACTAATTATGTTGATGAGCAAGGTATGGAGGAGAGGTGGAAGATAATAATGGAACTGAAATGCATGAAACCTGTAACTATCTCCACACTCTTGGAATTCACAATTTGCCTGGATCAAACAGCTCAGACCCTATAATGGTGACTGTGGTCATAGATGGAAAAGCTATTCCAATGGAAGTTGATACTGGTGCAGCCATGTCCATCATACCGCAAGATGTATTCAATGCAAAGTTTCCACATGTCAAACTGAGCAAATGTGAAAGCAATTTCTCCACCTATGGAGGTGGCAGGTTACCTGTTGTCGGTCAGGGTGAAGTGACAGTGACTTATCGTCAAAATAGTGAAATTACCCTTAGTGGTAGCTAGGGTAACTGGTCAACCACCTGTGTTGGGTAGAAATTGGCTCAAAGTCATACGCTTGAATTGGAAAGAGATTTTTGCGACATATGCTACGCCAGTGCCATCATCACGATCAAGTATGCAGGAAGTGTTAAACAAACATAAAGCTGTGTTCCAACCGGGATTAGGAACCATGAAGCATCATACAGCCAAACTGCATGTCAAGCCAAATGCTCGTCCCAAGTTTCACAAAGCGCGACCTGTGCCATATTCACTTCGCGATTCGGTAGAAAAGGAGATTGATCGCTTGTTGGAGGAAGGCATATTGGAGCCAGTATCGCATGCTGAATGGGCAGCACCAATTGTGGTAATTCCCAAAGCAGATAAATCGCTGAGGATTTGTGGGGACTATAAGGTAACAATAAATAGTGAAATAGAAGTGGACAAATATCCACTACCTAATCCCCAGGACATGTTTGCAACGCTCGCTGGAGGGAAAGTTTTCTCTACCCTGGACATGTCACAAGCATATCAGCAAATGCAGCTTGACCCCGACTCCAAGAAATACTTAACTGTAAATACACATAGAGGGTTATTCCAATATACCAGGCTAGCATTTGGTGTTGCCAGTGCACCTAGTGTATTCCAGAACGCAATGGAACAAATCCTACAGGGACTTGATGGAGTCATGTGTTTCATTGATGATATTTTGATTTCGGGAAAGTCGGAAAAGGAACATTTACAACGGTTGGAAGCTGTACTATCTCGATTGGAGGAACATGGAATACGTCTAAAGCAGGCAAAGTGTCATTTCATGCAAACGCAAGTGAAATATCTGGGTCACATTATCAGTGACAGAGGAATCGTAGCTACACCTGAAAAGGTTCAGGGAATCGCAGAAGCACCTACTCCTCAAAATGTACACCAGTTGCGGTCTTTCCTTGAATGCTTCAATATTATGCCAAGTTTATTCCTAACTTGAGTGAGCTAATTCATCCACTGAATAAGCTTTTGTGTAACAATGTTCCCTACAAATGGACACCCGAATGTGATCAAGCTTTCAAAGCAGCCAAGGAAAAGCTGATGTCTGACACGGTATTGACTCACTATGATGTGAATCGTCCACTGAGATTAGCCTGTGATGCATCTCAATATGGCATCGGTGCCGTATTATCGCCTATCAAGGAAGATGGGACTGAACGCCCTATAGCCTTTGCTTCGCGACGCTTACCAAAAGTGAAAAGAATTACGCACAGTTACAGAAAGAAGCATTGTCGCTGATTTTTGGAGTGAAAAAGTTTCACCTGTACTTGTATGGTCGACAATTTACACTGATTACTGATCATCAACTGCTTCTCACAATCTTGGGTCCAAAGAATGCAGTACCGACACTCGCAGCCCAAAGGTTACAGCGATGGGCTTTGATATTATCAGCATATCAGTACGATATTGAATATCGCAATACATCAGCACACAGTAACGCGGACTTTTTGTCTCGATTACCCCAGGATGTGAGTGATCCTAGCAATGAGGAAGCACTTTTCAATGTTTCGCTTGTTGGTGAATTGCCTGTGGAAGCTGCTGAAGTGGGGGCAGCTACCCAACGTGACCCTGTGTTGTCTCGCGCATGGGAGTATACAGCTTATGGATGGCCAAAGCAACTTGACGACCCTGTATACCAAGGGCAAGTAACATAACAATACCCGAGGTACTCACTCAATGCCTCCCACTAAAACTTCTTCAGTTGTACCACCCGTACCAACACCACGTAACCCGACACTATGACGCCAACCGTCGCACCCGCAACGCCAACAGTCGCCCCCGCAATAATCATGCCAGAACAATCCGCGTCTTCTGAACGCCGGTATCCATTACGTGAACGCCATCCCCCAAAAACGCCTGGACTTATAACTTTTGGAACTATTTTTATGGATACTGATCTTGGAACTATTTTTATGGATAATGATCTCTGACCATGGAACTATTGATTATAAAGTATTATGTTAAAACAAAATATGCTTTGTATATCATCATATATGCTTTATCATAAAATTAGCTAAATTTGAATTGAGTTGAGTATGAAGCTAACATAAAATTGTGGACATCTGTTAGTGGAAATCTGTTAACTTTGGTGGTGAGAAAATAAGAATTATGTTAACAATGATTGTTCATCTCAAAAGCTAAATTTTAGAAGTAGTTATAGTAGGCAATTTTATTTGAAAGTTATTTCATTTTTGTGTTTTTCAAAATGCATCTGTAGTTGCCATATTATTTGCTAAATTGCAAACCAACCTAGAAACCAAATTATAAAATTAAGGTCAACTTTGTTTTGGAACAAAAGAAACATCTGGTTTATATAAAATTTGTACTTTCAAACTTAGAAGGGAGGAATGTAATAACTTCTGCTAAAGACCTTCATCTTAGAAACAAACAAGTGTGTAAATCATAGTAGCCTGACAGAGAACTTGACCTAGTTCGGACATTGACCTAGTCCTAGTTATGAACTTTATGCTAGCTATGCACAAATACAGTATAGAGGCAAAGCTGCTTAGGTGTCATCTCTCACTCTGAACCTGACTTTCTAGCTGAATGCAATGCTTGTAGCTTAGTAGAATAAAACATATAGTAGATTGTACATCATGACTTCAAGTGTGTTTCTTCATGAACCCAACCAAATATATAACAGTCGTTGTGATCTACCATGGGAGTGCTACAAATGTGGGTTACCAAACTTATCTTCTGGACTCTTTGATAGCACCATCCTCGACGGGTCTATGAGCAGTCAAACTAGCCATTCAACATCAAGCTCTACCAGCTCCTCCCATCCGGGCTCACAGTTGGCCAAGTCATCTCCTAGTAAACAAGGTACTCATCGGTCATTTCAAAACCTCCGCTTATTGGAGATCAATTACCAGAGCATTTACAGAAAACGTGAAGAATTCTGGAGTATGGTGGAGGCAGTTAAGCCTGATGTAATCTATCGATGTGAGACTTGGCTCAAACCGAGCATGACTCAAGGTGAAGTCTTTCCATCTGGGTATCATATGTACCGCTGTGACAGAAAGGACGGATACGGGGGTGTTTTGCTAGGTATCCATAACAGTCTAAACAGCCACCAGATTGTTATACAGACGGGAGCTGATTTTGTTGCAGCTAAGATATTAAATGGCAAACAATCCATTGTGGTCGCATCACTGTACCGCCCAACAAACAATGACCAAGACTACATGGATGAATTGAATCGTACCATCTGTCAATTGTGCCAGACCAACCCAGGTGCTGCAATATGGATAGCTGGTGACATCAATCTCCCAGATATTGACTGGAGTACTGGCAGTATCGTCTCTCATCAGTACAAAGTCTCTATTAATGAGTCTTTTCTCCAAGTCCTCGAACGTGCTGGTCTTGAGCAACTGATTGACTTCCCCAGCACTCGTGGTGATAATATCCTCGACGTCATAGTTACCAACAGACCATCACTGGTCAACAGATGCTCCGGCTTACCAGGACTAAGCGACCATGATGTTATCTACATGGACATGTTCGGGCTTACAGAAGAAAACCTGTTCGCCGCAAGATCTTGCTGTGGAAGAGAGCTGACCTTGAAACCATCCGTGATAGAATCAAGAAATGGTCCTGTCAATTCACTACTGAGTATACCACGTCTACACCAGTGGAGGAATTAGCCAATGCTATTCAACTGGAATTGGAAGGTGTCATAGAGGACTGTGTGCCCTCAAAGTTAAGCTCCACCAGGAACAACCAACCTTGGTTTAATACCAGCGCTAAAAGGGCCACCAGGCGCAAGGCACGAGCCTATCGGAAAGCTCGGCAAACCAACAAAGAGAGTGATTGGACTCGTTTTAAACGCCTGAAGAGAGAATCACAGAAGACTTGCCGTAGATCATACAACAAGTACATCTATGATATTGTTCACAGTGATCCTGGCAGCGGGCGTAATAAGAGGCTTGGAGCCCTCATCAAGTCAAAGAGGCGTGATCAGATGGGTGTTGCTCCCCTGAAGGAAGGAGGTTTCCTGCATTCTGATCCCAAGACCAAGGCTAATATTCTCAACCGCCAATTCACCTCTGTCTTCTCCACTGATGATGGCTCTGCGGTACCTGATCTTGGACACAGTCAACATCCCTCCATGGACTCCATTACTGTAGACAGGAATGGTGTCATCAAGCTGCTTAGAAAACTGAAGCCCTTTTCCGCATCTGGACCTGATGGCATTCCAACAAAGCTTCTAAAAGAAACAGCAGAAGAAATATCTCCCGTTGTGACTCTTCTCTTTCAAGCATCCATCAATCAAG
The DNA here is from genome assembly GCF_039555335.1 of Amphiura filiformis. Taxonomy (NCBI): domain Eukaryota; kingdom Metazoa; phylum Echinodermata; class Ophiuroidea; order Amphilepidida; family Amphiuridae; genus Amphiura; species Amphiura filiformis. The sequence goes on from NC_092636.1 coordinate 21,359,413, forward strand.
GCAAGGTTCCATCCCAGTGGAAGAAAGCTCAGATCGTCCCAATCTTCAAGAAGGGTAGTCGTTCGATGCAGCCAACTATAGGCCGATCTCCCTCACATCAGTCTTGTGCAAGCTTTGTGAACACATCGTACACTGCGCTGTAATTCGCCATCTCAGTGCCTGTGAAGTCTTGTCCGATGCACAACATGGATTTCGCCAGCGTAGATCCTGTGAGACTCAACTGATCATCACATTGAATGACCTGGCCAAAGGATTAGACACCAAATCCCAGACTGATGTGATTCTGCTTGATTACGAGAAAGCGTTTGACAAGGTCTCTCATCGTCACCTCTTGAAGAAAGTCGAACACTACGGAGTCCATGGCAGTACCCTTAACTGGATCAGGGACTTTCTTACCAACCGATCCCAAGTAGTCGCCGTTGATGGTAACAAGAGCTCTGAAGCGCAGGTGACATCCGGGGTTCCATAAGGAAGTGTTTTGGGCCCTCTACTCTTCGTCATTTACATCAACGACCTTCCAGATTGTGTGTCTGCCTCGACAACAAGACTGTTCGCTGACGATAGCCTAATCTACCGGAACATCGCATCCCCAGAGGACTCAGTCGCTCTTCAACAGGACCTCGACGCTCTCCAGAAGTGGGAATCTGACTGGCTGATGAGTTTCAACGCCTCGAAGTGCCAAGTGCTACGTGTGACCAACAAACGTAAGCCCACTCTTGCATCCTACTCCATCCATGGCCCAGCCCTCGAATTAAGGATCTGAAGGGGCACGGCAACTTTTTTAGGGCAAGTTGATAATTGCCGTGGATTTTCACTGAAAAGGCAAGGCAGCACGGCAATTTGTAATATTTCAAAAGGGCATCAAGGCAACTGTTGAAAATTTGAGAAGGGCACCAAGGCAATTTTTCAAAAGCGAATAGATGCATTACCGACAGCTGAATTCGACACCAAAGTAAAATTCGACTCTCAACTTTACACTAAAACTAACCTGATTGCTTAAAAAACTGACTCGAAACAGCGATGAAACAGCTGTAACTTTGGTAATAATATTGATAAAATTCGCCGGGATAAAAACTATTTCGTGCAAAACATATCTAGAGATGGGCTCACATGTACAAGATAAGACGAGACCGGAAGAGTATCGCCATCGGTTTGCAATGGGAAGTCAATGTTTGATAATCGAGAGAACAATTGATTTGCCCAGCGCTCAGATTTTGTTCACAACACGAGGTCGAGGAGTCTTAGTTACTAACAGCGTTTCTGATTGGTCGATAGTACGTTGGAGGTATTTCTCTGACCAATCGAGAAAATGAAATCAGAATGTCAGATTTCTAGCAACCAGATAATGTATAAAAGCCGATGTGATTGGCTGAATATAGTAAGCTTACGTACGGGTAATGAATATTAATTCACAACAAACTATTGTGTATACTGTGATTGATAGCTGGGTTACGATGCTCAAAATAGCGATCGTGTTCAAGATTTTCGATTTAATTTTCCACAATTTTGCGGGGATTTAACCAGTTAATGATTTTATAATGAAGGGATAGGGCTGGCGCTGGCCGGCTAGGGCACCCACGGCAACTTCATTTTGGGGCACGGCAAGTGACTGCCGTCGGTAAAGGACATATTTTGAGGGCATTGCGGCAATGGGGGTGGGCACCCACGGCAATATGCCGTCGGTGCCGTGGGTTAATTCGAGGGCTGCCATGGCCACACTCTGGAGATCGTGAACTCGGCTAAGTATCTCGGCGTCCATCTTGATTCCAAACTGAGCTTCAACACTCACATAGACACCGTCACCAAAAAGGCGAACTCAACCAAGGCCTTCCTGTCTCGTAACATCAGCCACTGCAGCCAGAAAGTCAAGGAAGCAGCCTACACTACCTTCATAAGACCTACTGTGGAGTATGCAGCATCGGCATGGGATACACACACACAGCGTAACAACAAGAAACTTGAACAGGTGCAACGGAACTCTGCCCGCTTCGTCATGGGAGACTACGAGAGAACAAGCAGCGTAACCTCAATGCTCCGTCATCTCAATTGGACTTCTCTCCAGGATCGACGCCTCGTTAGTCGCCTTCTCATGATGTTCAAGATCCGTTTCGACCTGGTTGACATCCCATGGAATCACTACCTCACCCTTCACTCTTCATCCACCAGAGGCCATTCATCTAGATTCATGCAGCCTCACACCAACTCTTCAGTGTTTGCAAACTCCTACTTCCCACGTACCATCCGGGACTGGAATAATCTCCCAGTGGTAGACATGTCCACATTGCTTATTATAGAGGGCGACATTCAATCCAAAAAGTTTGGACCACAGTAGCTCACAGTCAATGGCTTAACTGTGTAATCCCCATAGGAAATACAAAATTTGAAATTTCGACACCAGAAACTTGACGACGCAGTCTAAAAAGTGCTGGTACTTTATCCTTGATACAGAAGTCAGCATGCAGTGAAAGTTAGATTTCATAAAATAAAATCGCCTTTGTTTAAAATGGATCATCGTGGTAAAAAATGATGCATTACATGCTTTTTTTTGTATCGTAAGTCATTGGAAGGCATTGTCAATGATGGTCGCAGAAAAGTGCAGTTTTTTAAAAACAGACATTTGCCCATAACTTCGCTAGTTGTTGACCTACAGACATGGTTGACCCCTCATTTTTTAAGTTAAATAATCACCTTTTTAAGCAAAATAATTTCCATGTGAAATATCCTACTTGAAAATTTTGTGAACATGCCTACCAGTGGATCCAGCGGAGTACCAATCTCTCAACAGCTTCAAGATCATGTTGAGGGACTGTCAACTGAAGTAGTCTCACCACCAGCCTATTTTTTACTCGCACAACTGTATATATTTTTGCACTTGCCATCATTTTCATGCTGTTGCTCCGACTCATGCACACCACGTAGTGCGTCTATTCTCACTTATGTGAGCTTGCACTTTTAAGGAAGGAAGGAAGGAAGGAACTGTAAGTGTAAGTGTATACGAATTACGATGAGCCACCCAAAGATAAAAATCATCATTACTACAATAGATCCCTGTACATGTACTAGTCATGCTAGTCAATGACAATCATCACAATCAATAATGAGATAGATAATTGATTGTAAATACGCTCACTCAGTTAGTCAGGCACAGTCACACTGATGTACTATTATACTTACAACTCCTAGACGGTTCATCATGCCACCTTCACTCGTATAAATATAAATATGATATATTTCTGTACTACTGCTTATCAAATTGTAAGCTTACTCTCTCACGTTGACAAATTTTGCAAACATCTACAGACAGCATGTCAGCCTGTATTTGAAGCCTGTGTGACCACTCGATGATTGTAGCGCCCCCTTCTCTGGCAAAGTTCTGATGACTGCAAACCAAGTTGGTTGTTACACTCTTAATAGAAAAATTTTTTTTAAAGGGGGCCACTTGAACATTTTTTTGTCCTGTATACTAATCAATGATAGAAAAGGTTCTATAAAGAACTTGAACAGTTCTACAAAGAACATTAAAGATTTAAATAGGTCTAGGGATTTTTTAATTAATTCATTCAGGGATTCATCACAAGGTTATGAGCTGTTATGAAAAGTGAAAAGTAGTGCTAACCCTTTTTGGTATACGGTATACCCGGGATGGTATACTAAAAAAGAATCTTTTTATTTCTGTTCTACTTCGAACCCTTTGAGGGTTCTTTCTTGATATTTCCTTAAAGGTTCTTCAAGCTTAAGGTTCTACAAAGAACCATTTTCTTTTTACTAAAGAACTTTTTCTTCTAGAACCCCTTGGCAAGGGGTTCTCGGCCCTTGGTTTCAACATTATTGTTATTCTCTCTACAAAGTGCATTGAAAATACCCCCTCTTTTATTAAATAACCCAATACTTTTATAAATATAATATTTTTCTACTTTATAATGATTTTGCCATTCTTGAAATAATGGATCGAAGGCTTATTTTCTTTCATTTTCATTTTGTGATGAATGATAAACTCAATAAATATGTTTTAAAATCAAAATTCTTTGTCCTTCATGATAAACTTCTAATAACTCTGTTTTAAAATCAAAATTCTTTCTTCCCTTCCTGGCTTGCCTTTCTCTGTTTCCAATTTCCTTTCTTATGTCTTACTGAGATGTGACTGTCTGAAAGATATATATATATATATATAACATTTTACTCAAGTTAGACTATCTTTTGAATAAAGTGCTCAATCCCAAAAGGCATGAAACTCAGAGTAACGACTACCTATTCTGGAAGGTCTGTTCTTTGAATATATATATATATATATATATATTTATTCATCTGGCAATTAACAACAAAATTGAGACAAAACAACAAATTGGGTCTACTGAGCTGCCGGGGAACACTGAAAGCACATATATTTTCCTCTTTTCTCCCTATTTTACCCCCCCCCCCCGACAAATTTATGGTGCCACCCTGCCCCCTGGTGCGGCGGGGTGCCACCAACCGTGGTCAGGTGGTTCAATCGGGTCATGCCTTTTTCAGTTTTTCATGCCTTTAATTAACGATTCCCTCATTTCTCAAGTTTCTCAAGTTCAGATCAGATTGTTTTTTCTTTTCTCATTGCTTTATTGCTTGGCGTTCTATCCTTTCAGTCATCCTCTTCTTATGTTCTTACTCTCTTGCCCTTTTAATAATCTTTCTTGCTTGTGTTTTTGCTCATGGTTAAGCCTAAATATTGTTATTTTGCAGCAGTGGCGTAGATTTCTTTTTGACACGGGGGGGGGGGGGAAGTTCTTGAAGTATAGTGAATCCAGCACCTTTTTGGCGACAGAAAAAGTTTATGGGACAAATGTGCGCGAAGCGCGCGAAAAATTTGCTATTTTAAAGGTAAACCGATGAAATATCACGGGTGCAATGAACTTGGTGGAATGAATGCGCGCAAAGCGCGTGAAAAATTGCACTTTTGGGGCTAAAATGGGCAAATATGAGGTTAATTTGATCAGAAACCCACATACAGGAGTCAACATTGGGGGATGCTTGTATGGACCATCCCCTGGCAAAATATTGGGGGGATTTATCCCCCCGGATCTACGCCTATGTTTTGCAGTGAAACAAAAATGTTTGATGAGGAGCTGAATTTTTTCATCTCAGAAACCATAATGTGACGGTATATCGAAAGCCAGAGGATGATTTAAGGAAGCCCCATCATGCACTGCAAACGTGCTATCACTAGAGTTTCAACTGCCACTTTACTTTTCAAATCCCATTGAATTCTGTGCAAAAGATGTTGTTTAAGAATTGTGCGTGTGTCATTATTACTTGGTCGGTTTCAGAACAAAAGTGATGTATGCATAAAGGATAATTCACACCTTCTGTAGGTAACATAAAATGTGAAATCGACTAGCATTTTGAATGCGTTTTTATTGTAAATATATCAGTCCAAATTCAAATTTAACCATGCTCGTCAATGCAATGTGCGAGCAGTGGTGTCATGTTCACTCACACAGCTGTGCTAACCGCAAGTCAACACAGTGGCGTGGTGGGAAGTGCTTAAATCATCCTCTGATCGAAAGCAAGAGGGGGCAGGATCATAAATGGAGAAATAACCAACTTTCTGCCCAGGGGTGATTTTTTCACAATCGGGTTTGTTGCGAATTTGTGATGATGTTATTAATGTTTAAAATATTGTCTGATAGTTTCAGACCGGAATATAACTGGCATCTTGTATTTGAGACATTTTTCAACTTTCCTACTCTCAACATTGTCAATAATATTTTTAAAATCCGATATCTCCGTTTCCAATTAAGGCTTACGAACTAAGCTAGGCCAACGAAAATTGGAGTGGGGATGCCCCACAGTCTTGGTCCCAGGGCTGGCGCCCAAGATACTACAATAATGCCAGAGTGCCACTGAACATAGTTTTTAAAAAAATATTTCATTGTTTTTTTATTTGACAAATCTGCATCATTTATTCTAATTTATTTCACAAATCTCGATTTTCGGCCATGTGCAATCAAATGGGACAAATTATTATAATTATTATTATTATTACACAATACTTTATATAGGGCGCTCCACGGACACAGCGCCTATACAAAAGCGACAAAAACACAGCAACAATACAGAAAAAAAAGTTTGGAATTTTGTCATATTCTGCCTTAAAATTGGAGTCTAATGAGCATTAAGGGATGGGGTATGAACGTTTGGACAGTATTTATTGTGCATGATGCAGTCATGTCTACAGTAGAACTCATCTCGACCTTTGCAGGATTAAACCCCATTAAAAGCTATTAAACCAAGATAACACTCATTGAAGCAGCTCAACTGATTAAATCAGATCTTCTCTGGTTGTGTACAAGTGTCTGTTTTCAATGTGCGACATCGCAATAAAGCTGGTATTTATAGCTTCAGTTGGGTAACCGATTATAAAGGAAACGAAAGGAAACAATGGTATGTGTACTTTTGTTCACGAAATGAGACAAAGACCTGCTTTTTGTTAACCAGCATTCTTCAAAATGAGCAATATAATGATTGTTGACTTAACACGGTTTGGAAATAATTTCTTCATATTTTTGGTGTTATCTGTCGTTTACATAAACAAAAAAAAAACACAAAAGTGCGACCCTCTCCAAACATCTAAATTAGCTAAAAATTTAGGACATGTTACAAAACTTTATTTTCTAGAACCTATTTAGAATAATTTAAATGTAGCTTTTACCGTTTTTTTGTGGCATCCTTCAGAAGTGAGCGGTCCGATACCAATATTTTCGGTCAAATCTCCATTCAATTAACACGGGGAGTTGGCTAGCTATGCCTTGCCCTCACTCATATTTTACAAAAGTGCGACCATTTCTGAACATCTAACCTAGCTGTAATTTTAGGTCATGTTAGAGAAATATATTTGCTAGAAGTTTTGGAGAATAAATAAAATATTGTCTGGTTATTTTTCACACAGTGATGTTAACTAGGCAAGTGTCCATTCTCCCAACATACATCATTTGTAGAGGTCACGCGCCCGGGTCACGCGTCAATGGTGAGAGCACTGTGTATTGTGTATAGGAAAACGGACAGTAACTGCAGTATGGGGACATTAGAGCACATCAGACATATCGAATTGCATTCTGAATACGAAGAAATTATGTCTTTCTGATATCAAATAATTTTGATTTTTTGAAATTCGCAATGTAATACACATTTTATGGCTGTTAGGGGTGGTGCAATAATTATGTGTACCCCCGGGGTGGTGAATTATAGGGGGGCAAAGATTTGTTGGCAGGCCAAAAGGGGGGGGCAAGCATTTTTTAGCAGGTCGAAAGGGGGGGTCAAGCGATTTTTGGCAGGTCGAAAGGGGGGGGCAAGCAATTTTTGGCACAGATATTTTGGGCACCGTTTCTAACGCCCTAAAAAGGTGTAGGAAAACGTTAGGAACACATTCAAATATGCAAAATTTCCTGCTCGCTCCGCTCGCATTGTATCATAACACAATTTAAGGAATCAAACTCAGGTTCCCCAAAATTTTGTATGTGTAAGGGGGGGGCAAAGATTTTTGGCACATCAAAAGGGGGGCAAAGGTTTTGGGCACGTCAAAAGGGGGGCAAAGATTTTTTGGCGCGGCCAAAGGGGCGGCGTTTTTGGCAGACCATTTTGAGAATTCACCACCCGGGGTACACATAATTATTGCACCACCCTTAAATATTAATATTTTGATATTTAACAGTACTGTCGAAAGTAAACTTTATAAATCTGATGATTTATACTTAAAGAAAGTGTATGTAGGTGGGATGAAAAGCCGACGATCAATTGAAAATTTTGACCTTTCGTATTGAAGATATGGATTTTTTTCCCAAAACACCAAAACAAATAGGTCTTTTTGGGAAAAATCCATATCTTCAACATGAAAGATCAAAATTTTCAATTGATCGTCGGCATTTCCTCCCAGCTACATACACTTTAAGAATATATGATATCATTAGATCGGTAAAATTGACTTCGAGGACTGTTATATATCAAAAATGTGAAAAATATCAAATTTTAATAATTTGTCATAAAATTTGTATTATATCGTGAATTTCAAAAAATGAAAATTATTTGATATCAGAAAGACATTCTTCGCATTCAGAATGCAATTCGATATGTCTGATGTGCTCTCATGTCCCACAAAAAATACTGTCGAAACGCTCATTCCAGGCCCCTTAAAGTTAAAGTGAGCTGAAGTTGTCCAACTAGTACTTTTGTCCGCTTTTGTCAGACTTTTATGTTTATAGTTTTATCAAAGTATTATAGCCCATGGTATCATAGATCTCGAACCCTGCCCGAACGAGGTAAATCAAGATAAATAAGAACATCTAGTAAAGGATATTGGAAAATAATCAAGTTTTTGTGTAACTAAAGTTTGAAATAATAGGGCATTATTTTCACGCGAAAACCGCATAACTGAAATATTTTCCACCTGTCGTCATACAACCATTTATTATGCTAATTACTTCCATAAAAGGGTAGTCTCATTTTTACAGAAAACAATTATATCCCCGTACACACTGTAATATTGTAAACAAACTGTGCCCTCGATAGATGAGAATGGTTGTAAACATTAGGTTTCCAATATGGCGGCGAAATTGGTAGCGAAGGTATGAATCGGAAGTGTACCAAGTGGTTTTAATGGCTAGGATAGATCTAAGAATATGCCTAGGAAACGTAATGGCGAATTGCCATTGCCTGCCGGTTGGGAAGAGGCAAGGGATTATGATGGGAAAACCTATTACATAGATCATTCAACGAGGAACACGTCCTGGATTGATCCGAGGGACCGGTAAGTGATATTGTCATTGACAGTACACGATGCAGTAATGTACGGTGCATATTCCGATATTCGGACTGGTATAAATGCAATGATCAATTGATCATTTGATGAAGATCAACGTGCACCACTGTTGGGAGTGTTGGGCAATGTAAATGTTTCAAACATAATAAAAATTCCCTTTAAAAGGGAAAGCCAGCTTCAATGCAGAAGAGGTCTTGTAATTAGTTTGGGTGGAAGGCATTTTTAGGATCACATTTTTTTAGGATCCATCATGTTTCATGACCTGATGACAGTCCACCAAACCATCAATGATGAGAACATGCACACAGAAACAGCAAACCAAACATTAACTCCTATAACTTCCTGTCAACTCTTTAATTAATTACTCCAAATTGTTCCGAAATACACTGCAGTTTTTAGTTAATTGGCTAAAAACTGCCGTCCTATACTTGCCTTATACATGCACATTAATTTTATATTAATTCGCAATTTATACTTAAATATAGTACATTATAAAATGTATAAAGACTGATATTGTTCAATAGGCCTACACGTAGGCCTATATAAATTATACCCATATCAAAAATAGGCCCTGAAATTGCATCAAATTTTTCCCGTTGAAAAGACAAAACTGATGTTTAAGATATCAATTATTTCATAATGACATTTTGAATCATTTTTATCCATAAAACGATACAGGATATAGGATATTTTTAAGAGTTGACAGGTTTGCTGTTTCTGTGTGCATGTTCTCATCATTGATGGTTTGGTGGACTGTCATGAAACATGATGGGTCAAAAAAAAGGGATCCTAAAAATGCCTTCCACCCAAACTAAATTACAAGACTTCTTCTGCATTGAAGCTGGCTTTCCTTTTAAAGGAATTTTTATTTTACTTTGACTTTAACATCCATAAAAATGATTTTCATTCTGTTATCAATACACTCACATCTCATGCTGTGTTGGTCTCCAGGAGGTCTGCAAATGTAAATCTAAAACGCCTGATAACAAGGATACTATAATTTTCTTTCGTTGATATGCTGTGGTAACTATTTAGGCCTGGCATATAACTTTTAATGTCATATTTCCTTCAAACCATAACTCTTGAAATTCTCACTGCGTTTTCATTCGTTGAAGCGGCAAAACATACTTTCTTTTTCTTACAAATCAAATAATATGCCTTACATTATATTTTAACCATAAAAAGGTCCGCAAAGTAATTCAAACCAATGCTAGTAGGCCCCCTACCCTGTAATCTCTTTAGCAAACAGAGGCGATCTCCGAATTAGATAGCCAGCTGTTAGCTGGCGAAAAAGCGTGTACATCATTATGATCATACATGTAACAATCATGACAATACATGATAACAAATTCATGAAATTTGAAATTTGAAAATCACATAAATTTATTAACCCTTAAAGTCATAAATTATGTTCGATCTTTAATGAATTTGGTTAATTTTTTTCAAACCTGATTTTGTGGCATATTTGTAATGTTTACACATGTCACAACTTGCACCTAAATGGAATCAGCCAAATTTCTTGTGTTTGTAGGTAAACAGAGCAAAGTTCGATATAAAGTCATAATTCAAAGAATTATGACTTTATGTCCTCCCATAGAACTGTGTGTTAAACGGCCAAAATAACAAGCAGTGTTTCTTTCACTTTACCTCGTTATTTCAGCTCAAAATTAACAGAAACCATTCCCGATAATTATTACTAGTATTATTTCAGCATTTTGAGTATAAGGACAAATTTAAAATTTGAAGGAAATCGTACATTAAGCCTTTAAAAGGATTTAAATTTTTAATAGTTTATAGCTCGAAACACTTTTTCACTATTGTGGGAATTCCAATTGAATGAACGAGTGAACCCTGTTTGTTTGTTTTAAATGATCTTCCTGTAGGAACTTGACAACAACCCAAAATAGGAGAGGGTTATACATTGCACTACCCCATCCCCGGTCTACAATAGTCCGAATAATCAGACCCAGAACAAAAGATTAATTTCTGACATGATCCTGTTCTGGGTCTGAACTGTTTCTATTCGAAATCTTGATGGCAAAGTGGACAAAAGAAGCACATGGTCCTACTTCACAGTTTTTAATCCCCTATTCATGTTAAGCGTGAATCACTCTGTCTCTATTGTGGACCATCCTTTTGATACTTGAGTATTTGGACAAGCGTAACAGTTTTGACTAGACCCTTTGTCTACCTCTCTGTTTGTAAACAAACGAGGAGGTCGAAATCGTCCTCCTCGCCGAATAGGAAAGTCAGCGTAATAGTACGGCACTGCACGATGCAGTTACTGGTATAAATGTAATAAAATATTAAAATGATGAAGATCAACGTGCTCCATTGTTGGACAATGTAAATGTTTCAAACATAAAAAAGCGTGTACATGTACATCATACATGTAACAATCATGACAATAACATGAAAACAAACAAAATGATAACAAATTCCAGAACAAATTTAAAAATCACTAGACATAGGCTAGCCTCAAATATTATAATTATAAACTTCTTAAAAGGATTTAAATTTTTAGTTAGCCCGAAACACTTCTTCACTATAGTGGGAATTCTAATTCCAATTGAATGAACGCATAGTGTACCCTGCTGCGATGTATTACAGAAGGGCATGCACATTGTACTTTTGTCTCGTTCCCAAATTGCATGTTGCACAATCATGAGTATCGGGAACGACAGTCAAGTCAAGAGATTGTTTTGCGTATTTTGCTTTGTGAAAGTGAGTTGGAAAGGTACCCTGCCGCTGGTGCCTTGTTTTTTGATATAGTTCATGGCCTTTGTGTGAAGATAGGAAAGAGAAAGCCATGATGATAAAGTTTATTATGGCTAACCTAATTTGTAGTATTTTTTTTAATTTCTGAAAAAAATAGAAAATAAAAATAAAATGTTGGCAATCTTTAGGGGGTACTACACCTGTGGTAAATTTAGACTATTTTTGCATTTTCTCAAAAAATAATAACACACTGGTAACAAAAGTTATGTATACTATTGGGGCAAGGAATCCAATTACTACACTGAAATTTCAGTGACTCAAGACAAGCGGTTCAGTATATATGATCGGAAATGAGGTACATCCTAGCTGTACCTTATTTCTTATACAAGTATCATAAATAACAAACTGCTTGTCTTGGGTCACTGAAAATTCCAGTGTAGTAATCGGATTTACTTGCCCCTATAATATACATTATTTTTGTTACCACTGTGTTCTTAGTTTTTGAGAAAAATGCAAAAATAGACACAAATTTATCGAGGGGTGTAGTACCCCCTTAATTGACTTACATGTAGGCCTATAAATAATACTTTTTTTTCTTATCTGATGGAAAAAATCGCAAAGGCCATGAACTGGGTACTTAGCATTCTTTTCTACTCGCCTTCAAAAAGGAAAATATGTGCAAAAGCATTTTCTTTCCCACCTGTGTGTCTGCGGTTCCCGATACTTGATGTTCGTAAAATGAGCCAAATGATCTGGGAACGAGACTTAAGTTCGACATTGTGTGTGCCCTTCTTTCTTAAGTTGCTGTCGGCTTTAATAAATCATATCACAGATGCCACTTTTCCGGAAATCCAGATTCTCCAGAATTTTCTGTGTGAAGGAAGCAAAATTATAAAGAAAGGTCCCAGAATGTTTTTTTTTTTTTTTTTCAAAGGTTGTAAATATGTGTTGAAATTGTTGCTAAATATGGAGGCTAAATCCCTCCTCAAATGCAAGCTGAAGTGTATTAAAGCCTAGGGCTTCATTTTACCCTTGTTCTATTAATTGTTGTTTTTCTATCAAATGTGTCTTCTAGTGTAAGGGGCTTATAAGGGTTTTTACCGTGTAGAACCCGTCTAAAGCCCCTCGACCCCCATCGGGGAATTGCCCATGGACCCCACCAGGACCCTGAAGCGGGGCCCCTGGACCCCTAGCCATGAGGGAATTTAGTTCAGGGTTTAGCAACCTTGTGGCATCTGTGTTTATTTGCTCTGTGCTAGGATGTACATGTAGGCCCAAAAGATGTATGTAGATGCATACAAATAAATTTCAGATTTCAGAATAAATTGTGTCAGGTAAACAGGAAACTGTGATGATCTATGCCATATCATTTACAACAAAGGGTATGATTTGTCATGCATGTTGTTGGTGTATGATGATGATCTTATAATTTTAAAATAATTTTTGTTGGCATATTTGTGTTACGTGGTCGACTGGTCGTATGTCGTGAATTGATATCTCAAATAAATCACTTTTTGCATTGCAATGATTGTATTGTGTAAACATTTAAATTCATCCCAGAAATGGCTGTTATAAAATATGTGTGTAGCCTCAGCCTGTCTATACATACGTATACATTGTACATATATACGTTGTACAAATTTGAAGTAAATAGTAATTCTGTATCATATTTCTCCACAAAGCAGATTACATCAATGGTTTTTTTTTAATACTTTGTCATTAGTAAAACCCAATTAAGGGCTCTGGTATGAGCGTGTGGACAGTATTTTTTGGGGGACTTGAGAGCATTCTGAATATGAAGAATATCCTTCTGATATCAAATAATTGTGATTTTTTGAAATTCTTATGATTTTAAGATTTGATATTTTAAAATTTTTTGATATAACAGTCCTCAAAGTAAACTTTAAAAATCTAATACCAGTACTTAAAGTGTAATGTAGCTGTGATGAAAAGCTGATGATCAATTGAAATATTGAAGATATACGTTTTTTTTCCCCAAAAGACAGATTTTTTTGGTGTTTTTGGGGAAAAAATCCATATCTTCAACAAAATATGAAAGGTCAAAATTTTCAATTGATCGTCGGCTTTTCATCCCAGCTACATACACTTTTTAGTACATATAATTAGATTTTATAAAGTTTACTTCAAGGACTGTTAAATATCAAAAATATCAATTTTTCATCATTTGCCATAAAATGTGTATCACAAATTTCAAAAAATCAAAATTATTTGATATCATAGTGGATACATTCTTGAAACAATTCAAATTTGCACATATACCACTAAGTAATTTTGGTTATAATGAAGTTCATTGAATATCGGTCTTAAATGGATCTTTCAAATGAGTATCTGTGCTGAAATTTTGACTTTCATCGTGGGGGGGGGGGTCGATGCTGAAATGGCCCCCCTCTGGCATTAACGAATTGTGTTTCCTGAATGCAAATTTAGAATCAAAATTTCAGCTGATTTTTAAAATGTAAACACCCACTGAACAAATTAATTTATGTTCTTCTGAGGTCGTCATTCAAAACACAACTAAAGTGGATTACGACTTTTGCCCAATGTAAACAGGTATACGAATTCAGCAACATTTATCACTGACACAATATCAGCTGCATCATGATCATGTACTGAGAATTTAATGAATTTCCAATGACCACTGTTTTAAATAGCATTATTATATTAAATGCCCTTTGTTCAGATCACCAATAGAGTAATTATTTCCTCATTTTGAACTATAAAGGCCTGATAGAGCTGTCATTATCATTGGTTCTGTGAATATGCTTACTACTTCTACTAAAGCGGTAATTTTCGCAATTTTTGCGCTTGCTCATTTTAGACTACTACATGTACATGTACAGTGTACACATGTTTTTAAAGTAACAATTTTGAGGTTTCTTTAGACCTATGTACATTTGTATGTTGGGAAAAAACATATTCGCACATTTTTTCTGCTGTAGCTGTGTGTGAGGTCACGCGCCCGAGTCACGCGGCAATGGTGAGAGCACAGTGTATTGTGGATAGGATCACGGACAGTAACTGCAGTATGGGGACATTAGAGCACATCAGACATATCGAATTGCATTCTGAATCTGAAGAAATTATGTCTTTCTGATATCAAATAATTTTGATTTTTGAAATTGCAATGTAATACACATTTTATGGCTGTTAGGGGTGGTGCAATAATTATGTGTTCCCCGGGGTGGTGAATTATAGGGGGGGGGGGCAAAGATTTGTTGGCAGGCCAAAAGGGGGGGCAAGCATTTTTTGGCAGGTCGAAAGGGGGGTCAAGCAATTTTGGCAGGTCGAAGGGGGGGCAAGCAATTTTTGGCACAGATATTTTGGGCACCGTTTCTAACGCCCTAAAAAGGTGTAGGAAAACGTTAGGAACACATTCAAATATGCAAAATTTCCTGCTCGCTCCGCTCGCATTGTATCATAACACAATTTAAGGAATCAAACTCAGGTTCCCAAAAATTTTGTATGTGTAAGGGGGGGCAAAGATTTTTGGCACATCAAAAGGGGGGGGCAAAGGTTTTTGGGCACGTCAAAAGGGGGGCAAAGATTTTTAGCACGGCCAAAGGGGGCGGCGTTTTTGGCAGACCATTTTGAGAATTCACCACCCGGGGTACACATAATTATTGCACCACCCTTAAATATTAATATTTTGATATTTAACAGTACTGTCGAAGTAAACTTTATAAATCTGATGATTTATACTTAAAGAAAGTGTATGTAGGTGGGATGAAAAGCCGACGATCAATTGAAAATTTTGACCTTTCGTATTGAAGATATGGATTTTTTTCCCAAAACACCAAAACAAATAGGTCTTTTGGGAAAATCCATATCTTCAAGATGAAAGATCAAAATTTTCAATTGATCGTCGGCATTTCTCCCAGCTACATACACTTTAAGAATATATGATATCATTAGATCGGTAAAATTGACTTCGAGGACTGTTATATATCAAAAATGTGAAAAATATCAAATTTTAATAATTTGTCATAAAATTTGTATTATATCGTGAATTTCAAAAAATGAAAATTATTTGATATCAGAAAGACATTCTTCGCATTCAAAATACAATTCGATATGTCTGATGTGCTCTCATGTCCCACAAAAATACTGTCGAAACGCTCATTCCAGGCCCCTTAAAGTTAAAGTGAGCTGAAGTTGTCCAACTAGTACTTTTGTCCGCTTTTGTCAGACTTTTATGTTTATAGTTTTATCAAAGTATTATAGCCCATGGTATCATAGATCTCGAACCCTGCCCGAACGAGGTAAATCAAGATAAATAAGAACATCTAGTAAAGGATATTGGAAAATAATCAAGTTTTTGTGTAACTAAAGTTTGAAATAATAGGGCATTATTTTCACGCCTTGAAAACCGCATAACTGAAATATTTTCCACCTGTCGTCATACAACCATTTATTATGCTAATTACTTCCATAAAAGGGTAGTCTCATTTTTACAGAAAACAATTATATCCCCATTACACACTGTAATATTGTAAACAAACTGTGCCCTCGATAGATGAGAATGGTTGTAAACATTAGGTTTCCAATATGGCGGCGAAATTGGTAGCGAAGGTATGAATCGGAAGTGTACCAAGTGGTTTTAATGGCTAGGATAGATCTAAGAATATGCCTAGGAAACGTAATGGCGAATTGCCATTGCCTGCCGGTTGGGAAGAGGCAAGGGATTATGATGGGAAAACCTATTACATAGATCATTCAACGAGGAACACGTCCTGGATTGATCCGAGGGACCGTAAGTGATATTGTCATTGACAGTACACGATGCAGTAATGTACGGTGCATATTCCGATATTCGGACTGGTATAAATGCAATGATCAATTGATCATTTGATGAAGATCAACGTGCACCACTGTTGGGAGTGTTGGGCAATGTAAATGTTTCAAACATAATAAAAATTCCCTTTAAAAGGGAAAGCCAGCTTCAATGCAGAAGAGGTCTTGTAATTAGTTTGGGTGGAAGGCATTTTTAGGATCACATTTTTTTATGATCCATCATGTTTCATGACCTGATGACAGTCCACCAAACCATCAATGATGAGAACATGCACACAGAAACAGCAAACCAAACATTAACTCCTATAACTTCCTGTCAACTCTTTAATTAATTACTCCAAATTGTTCCGAAATACACTGCAGTTTTTAGTTAATTGGCTAAAAACTGCCGTCCTATACTTGCCTTATACATGCACATTAATTTTATATTAATTCGCAATTTATACTTAAATATAGTACATTATAAAATGTATAAAGACTGATATTGTTCAATAGGCCTACACGTAGGCCTATATAAATTATACCCATATCAAAAATAGGCCCTGAAATTGCATCAAATTTTTCCCGTTGAAAAGACAAAACTGATGTTTAAGATATCAATTATTTCATAATGACATTTTGAATCATTTTTATCCATAAAACGATACAGGATATAGGATATTTTTAAGAGTTGACAGGTTTGCTGTTTCTGTGTGCATGTTCTCATCATTGATGGTTTGGTGGACTGTCATGAAACATGATGGGTCATAAAAAAAGGGATCCTAAAAATGCCTTCCACCCAAACTAAATTACAAGACTTCTTCTGCATTGAAGCTGGCTTTCCCTTTTAAAGGGAATTTTTTATTTTACTTTGACTTTAACATCCATAAAAAATGATTTTCATTCTGTTATCAATACACTCACATCTCATGCTGTGTTGGTCTCCAGGAGGTCTGCAAATGTAAATCTAAAACGCCTGATAACAAGGATACTATAATTTTCTTTCGTTGATATGCTGTGGTAACTATTTAGGCCTGGCATATAACTTTTAATGTCATATTTCCTTAAACCATAACTCTTGAAATACTCACTCGTTTTCATTCGTTGAAACGGCAAAACATACTTTCTTTTTCTTACACATCAAATAATATGCCTTACATTATATTTTAACCATAAAAGAGGTCCGCAAAGTAATTCAAACCAATGCTAGTAGGCCCCCTACCCTGTAATCTCTTTAGCAAACAGAGACGATCTCCGAATTAGATAGCCAGCTGTTAGCTGGCGAAAAAGCGTGTACATCATTATGATCATACATGTAACAATCATGACAATACATGATAACAAATTCATGAAATTTGAAATTTGAAAATCACATAAATTTATTAACCCTTAAAGTCATAAATTATGTTCGATCTTTAATGAATTTGGTTAATTTTTTCAAACCTGATTTTGTGGCATATTTGTAATGTTTACACATGTCACAACTTGCACCTAAATGGAATCAGCCAAATTTCTTGTGTTTGTAGGTAAACAGAGCAAAGTTCGATATAAAGTCATAATTCAAAGAATTATGACTTTATATCCTCCCATAGAACTGTGTGTTAAGCGGCCAAAATAACAAGCAGTGTTTCTTTCACTTTACCTCGTTATTTCAGCTCAAAATTAACAGAAACCATTCCCGATAATTATTACTAGTATTATTTCAGCATTTTGAGTATAAGGACAAATTTAAAATTTGAAGGAAATCGTACATTAAGCCTTTAAAAGGATTTAAATTTTTAATAGTTTATAGCACGAAACACTTTTTCACTATTGTGGGAATTCCAATTGAATGAACGCAGTGAACCCTGTTTGTTTGTTTTAAATGATCTTCCTGTAGGAACTTGACAACAACCCAAAATAGGAGAGGGTTATACATTGCACTACCCCCATCCCCGGTCTACAATAGTCCGAATAATCAGACCCAGAACAAAAGATTAATTTCTGACATGATCCTGTTCTGGGTCTGAACTGTTTCTATTCGAAATCTTGATGGCAAAGTGGACAAAAGAAGCACATGGTCCTACTTCACAGTTTTTTAATCCCCTATTCATGTTGCGTGAATCACTCTGTCTCTATTGTGGACCATCCTTTTGATACTTGAGTATTTGGACAAGCGTAACAGTTTTGACAGACCCTTTGTCTACCTCTCTGTTTTGTAAACAAGCGAGGAGGTCGAAATAAATCCTCCTCGCCGAATAGGAAAGTCAGCGTAATAGTACGGCACTGCACGATGCAGTTACTGGTATAAATGTAATAAAATATTAAAATGATGAAGATCAACGTGCTCCATTGTTGGACAATGTAAATGTTTCAAACAAAAAAAAAGCGTGTACATGTACATCATACATGTAACAATCATGACAATAACATGAAAACAAACAAAATGATAACAAATTCCAGAACAAATTTAAAAATCACTAGACATAGGCTAGCCTCAAATATTATAATTATAAACTTCTTAAAAGGATTTAAATTTTTAGTTAGCCCGAAACACTTCTTCACTATAGTGGGAATTCTAATTCCAATTGAATGAACGCAGTGTACCCTGCGCGATGTATTACAGAAGGGCATGCACATTGTACTTTTGTCTCGTTCCCAAATTGCATGTTGCACAATCATGAGTATCGGGAACGACAGTCAAGTCAAGAGATTGTTTTGCGTATTTTGCTTTGTGAAAGTGAGTTGGAAAGGTACCCTGCCGCTGGTGCCTTGTTTTTGATATAGTTCATGGCCTTTGTGTGAAGATAGGAAAGAGAAAGCCATGATGATAAAGTTTATTATGGCTAACCTAATTTGTAGTATTTTTTTTTAATTTCTGAAAAAAATAGAAAATAAAAATAAAATGTTGGCAATCTTTAAGGGGGTACTACACCCCTGTGGTAAATTTGTGACTATTTTTGCATTTTTCTCAAAAAATAATAACACACTGGTAACAAAAGTTATGTATACTATTGGGGCAAGGAATCCAATTACTACACTGAAATTTCAGTGACTCAAGACAAGCGGTTCAGTATATATGATCGGAAATGAGGTACATCCTAGCTGTACCTTATTTCTTATACAAGTAAATCATAAATAACAAACTGCTTGTCTTGGGTCACTGAAATTCCAGTGTAGTAATTGGACTCCTTGCCCCTATAATATACATTATTTTTGTTACCACTGTGTTCTTAGTTTTGAGAAAAATGCAAAAATAGACACAAATTTATCGAGGGGTGTAGTACCCCCTTAATTGACTTACATGTAGGCCTATAAATAATACTTTTTTTCTTATCTGATGGAAAAAAACATAAAGGCCATGAACTGGGTACTTAGCATTCTTTTCTACTCGCCTTCAAAAAGGAAAATATGTGCAAAATCATTTTCTTTCCCACCTGTGTGTCTGCGGTTCCCGATACTTGATGTTAAAGTAAAATGAGCCAAATGATCTGGGAGCGAGACTTGAGTTCGACCTTGTGTGTGCCCTTCTTTCTTAAGTTGCTGTCGGCTTTAATAAATCATATCACAGATGCCACTTTTCCGGAAATCCAGATTCTCCAGAATTTTCTGTGTGAAGGAAGCAAAATTATAAAGAAAGGTCCCAGAATGTTTTTTTTTACATATTTTCAAAGGTTGTAAATATGTGTTGAAATTGTTGCTAAATATGGAGGCTAAATCCCTCCTCAAATGCAAGCTGAAGTGTATTAAAGCCTAGGGCTTCATTTTACCCTTGTTCTATTAATTGTTGTTTTTCTATCAAATGTGTCTTCTAGTGTAAGGGGCTTATAAGGGTTTTTACCGTGTAGAACCCGTCTAAAGCCCCTCGACCCCCATCGGGGAATTGCCCATGGACCCCACCAGGACCCTGAAGCGGGCCCCTGGACCCCTAGCCATGAGGGAATTTAGTTCAGGGTTTAGCAACCTTGTGGCATCTGTGTTTATTTGCTCTGTGCTAGGATGTACATGTAGGCCCAAAAGATGTATGTAGATGCATACAAATAAATTTCAGATTTCAGAATAAATTGTGTCAGGTAAACAGGAAACTGTGATGATCTATGCCATATCATTTACAACAAAGGGTATGATTTGTCATGCATGTTGTTGGTGTATGATGATGATCTTATAATTTTAAAATAATTTTTGTTGGCATATTTGTGTTACGTGGTCGACTGGTCGTATGTCGTGAATTGATATCTCAAATAAATCACTTTTTGCATTGCAATGATTGTATTGTGTAAACATTTAAATTCATCCCAGAAATGGCTGTTATAAAATATGTGTGTAGCCTCAGCCTGTCTATACATACGTATACATTGTACGTATACGTTGTACAAATTTGAAGTAAATAGTAATTCTGTATCATATTTCTCCACAAAGCAGATTACATCAATGGTTTTTTTTTAATACTTTGTCATTAGTAAAACCCAATTAAGGGCTCTGGTATGAGCGTGTGGACAGTATTTTTTGGGGGACTTGAGAGCATTCTGAATATGAAGAATATCCTTCTGATATCAAATAATTGTGATTTTTTGAAATTCTTATGATTTTAAGATTTGATATTTTAAAATTTTTTGATTTAACAGTCCTCAAAGTAAACTTTAAAAATCTAATACCAGTACTTAAAGTGTAATGTAGCTGTGATGAAAAGCTGATGATCAATTGAAATATTGAAGATATACGTTTTTTCCCCAAAAGACAGATTTTTTGGTGTATAAAAAAAAAATCCATATCTTCAACAAAATATGAAAGGTCAAAATTTTCAATTGATCGTCGGCTTTTCATCCCAGCTACATACACTTTTTAGTACATATAATTAGATTTTATAAAGTTTACTTCAAGGACTGTTAAATATCAAAAATATCAATTTTTCATCATTTGCCATAAGATGTGTATCACAAATTTCATAAAATCAAAATTATTTGATATCATAGTGGATACATTCTTGAAACAATTCAAATTTGCACATATACCACTAAGTAATTTTGGTTATAATGAAGTTCATTGAATATCGGTCTTAAATGGATCTTTCAAATGAGTATCTGTGCTGAAATTTTGACTTTCATCGTGGGGGGTCGATGCTGAAATGGCCCCCCCTCTGGCATTAACGAATTGTGTTTCCTGAATGCAAATTTAGAATCAAAATTTCAGCTGATTTTTAAAATGTAAACACCCACTGAACAAATTAATTGATGTTCTTCTGAGGTCGTCATTCAAAACACAACTAAAGTGGATTACGACTTTTGCCCAATGTAAACAGGTATACGAATTCAGCAACATTTATCACTGACACAATATCAGCTGCATCATGATCATGTACTGAGAATTTAATGAATTTCAATGACCACTGTTTTAAATAGCATTATTATATTAAATGCCCTTTGTTCAGATCACCAATAGAGTAATTATTTCCTCATTTTGAACTATAAAGGCCTGATAGAGCTGTCATTATCATTGGTTCTGTGAATATGCTTACTACTTCTACTAAAGCGGTAATTTTCGCAATTTTTGCGCTTGCTCATTTTAGACTACTACATGTACATGTACAGTGTACACATGTTTTTAAAGTAACAATTTTGAGGTTTCTTTAGACCTATGTACATTTGTATGTTGGGAAAAAACATATTCGCACATTTTTTCTGCTGTAGCTGTGTTGAGGGCTTAAAATTTATTTTCCGCATAAAAATGTCACTTTTATGGTAAGTTAGGTCTCAGCATGCTAAAGGCTAATTTGTTTCTGCATGAGGTGATAGTGGTTGCTTAACTAATTAGTGCACGCCACTCTCACCAAGTGTTGCATGAAATTCTGCACTTTCCATTGTTGCACCAACAAGGTGAAGGCGGTTCATAACTTATTAAGCATTTTGTTAGGCATTTGTTAAATATCAATTTTTAATCATTTGTCATAAAATGTGTATTACATTGCGAATTTCAAAAAATCTAAATTATTTGATATCAGAAGGACATTCTTCGTATTCAGAATGCAATTCGATATGTCTGACGTGCTCTAATGTCCCACAATAAATACTGTCCAAAGGTTCATACCCCACCCCTTAAAGGATCCAAAATTTTGTAATGGATACTAGGCAACTAGCCAGGCCTTCATTTTTGAAAATTGCAGGAGCTCTGTTTATCACTCTCCTGAGTTTACTTAGGTGCTCAACAAGGAGCTCAATCTGTTAATATCTGTATTAACATAGGGATTCAAGTAGTGAGGAGCTCAGTAAATCATACTCCTGAAATGTTGTTACTTAAGGAGAGCTGTAGGAGCTCGGGTGCAATTGAGCTCCTCAAAAACGAAGGTCTGAGCTAGCATCCACTATATTCAAACTAGGATAGTTAAAACAAAAATTCCTATTATTCTCTTTATAATACATTGACATTTTTATACGAGTGTGTAATGTTTATAACTATAGTATAAAGCAGATAAAAAATATCAATTTGCATTTTAAGTACAATTTTAATACTTGTTTTTCACTTCTCCCCTCTTCAAGAAGAAAAGGTTGAAGTTTCCCCACCCCTTGAACCACATAATAACATTGACCTGCAAATGTGTTTTTGTGAAATTTCTTTTTTGAAAATAAAATAGAAGAACTTGGCATGAAGAAAACAGAGGTAATCTCGGTACAATTGTAGGCAGGCTGCTTGTTATTGATCTCTAAATAAGAAATGGGTTGTTTGTGTGTTTTAAACACCTATTCAATTTGGTTTTCAATACAGTATGGGACAAAGTATGGAATGTGAATTCATTGAGCGTGTGCTTATGCCCTTGTGCGCCTTTATTATGGAGTTCAAAAATAAAGTGTCTGAAGGGCATGATGAATACATACAGGCTATGTGGTTGTATGGGAGTATGGTCTCCTTATTCTAACTTGAAGGATTGGATTTCAAAGAGAGCCTTACATGAGCCTATAAACACCACTGAGGGAATAAAATGAATACTTTTGGTAGTACTTTTCTTGATCATTATTTTGGAGAAAACAAGTGTGAAGGTGTGCAAGGGTGCAATGCCCTCTGCGATTTGACTTTAAAGGCACTTGCCATGCTTGCAGTGGTATCTTTGAGCTGCACAAAGTATAGGCCTACCCCTCTCACTTTTAATGATTGCGGTTAAAAATGTATTCCATATGCAATGTGTGACATGTGTGCACTGTGCATGCAGTGTCTCAGAAGAAATGGAAAAACAATATGCAGCTTTCGCTTTTCTTTAAAAAAAAAACTAAATCAGTAAATGCAAAGTAAGCTTAAACTTTTTGGCTGAGAAGCAGCCAAGTGTTCTGATCTTACCCATGACAACTAAAAACAATCTCACCAAAACCTAGTCTTTGTCAAAGACTACTCATGATTGAGGATGGAGAGATCGGAGAGCCAAAGTTACGACAGAGCTGCAAAGTCGCAACATCGAGCTGCTCTGTGAGAGTGTGGGTACGGTACCCAGTAGTATCTCTCCTTTTTAGTGTTTAGCCAGTTACATGGTCTGTAGCATAGACTAACCAAAACCCCATCCTCAAAACATGATGGGAAAAAAAACTAATGTGAAATTAAAATTTTATAAGCTACGCTGCAGTCTTAGGAGACAAATTAACATCCTCTTTTTTCCCCAATAATTTAATAAGCTGGAATAGGTTGAAACATGTAGGCCTATAATGTAGTAAACATTGACAACAACATTCAGTGCACCCTGATTCAGCCAAGCTCACATATCACATACCATACATGCTCATCATCAACCATGTTTAATTTTCAATATCAATGATAAGGCCAAGAAAAAAACCCTGTTTGCTTGCCCTCCAGTGGGATTTTTGAGGTCGGTCGGTCAAAAAAATATATTTTTTTAATGACTCACTAGGCCTACTGTAGCTCTGTAGGCAATGAACATTGGTCATGTGGAAAGATACATCGATACTTCACTTCAGACATTCAATAACGCAAGATACATCATAGAAATTGATTCAATTAGAACAACTGCATACTTACAGCATCGAGATATGCTTACAGGCACAAGACGGCAAGTTTATTTTAAACATTGATGCATGAATGGATAGTTATAAATGTTATAATGAGCCTACAGTAAAGATTTTCTTCAAGAAAAATGTTGTTGGCCAAATTTAGCTTTGAAATGAAATTTAGACACAGAAAAAGTAATAAAAAACCATCAAAATTTTTTTTTTAAAGGGCCGACCCTGATTTTGGTCTATTTTGGGTCGGTCGGTGGAGGTCAAGCAAACAAATTTTTTTGGCCTAATAATCAATGCATGTTAGTTGCAGCCGCCCTATATTCAGTACTACAGAGAGAGTACTACAAGAAGAATCCCATGGTGTATAGTATACATTGTACATGTAGTGACCATAAGTAAAAGTTCAAGTTCATTACATTGTATGTACAAATTTTTTTCTCAGTCAGCTTATTACTCACACCACTGCCTGCCAACATTCCAGGTAGTGACCCAATTAGACTTTGCTCTCCCCAGGCAAGCAGTCAGGCCTGGTAGGACTAGCATGGTTTGCTTGGTTGATAGCATACCTTGCACACAGGTAAAATGTCAAGCTCATGTTCTCTATCTTGTCACAAGCAGGCACTAAGGACCACAATGGCCTCATCCCAATGCCATAGTTCAATAACCCCCAAAACAATCATAGTGCAAAATTTGACCTCAAATTGCAAGGTTTGAATTTTTGTACCCAATTTTTCAAAGGTCATTCAATGAATGTACAAATATATTGGGTTTAAAGAAATATGCACTGATAGATGAGTATGTTGCGGATCCTAGTGAGGGTTGCCATTTAACCAAAGTCGTTGAGAGCCTGGCATCAGTGTGGTGTTGAGCAGCAAGATAAGGCCAATTACAATTGATTCTTAGTTTCCTGTTTCCCGCCCGCGTCCTAAGTAGAGAATTGCAAAATATTTAATTATTTTATTTATATTTTGGATTTTCTCTTTAAAAATAACTTTTAATGACTACCATTTGCTACTTTCTGACTTTGATCATACCATCTATAATGATGAATAAACATAGAACCTAATTGTACCATTACTTATGTATAAAATCAAACATAGTAGTAAAATAATTAAATGCATGCTCCTTGTCAAAATGGCTTGATGTAGGTTGCGACCACTTATTTTAAAATAAAGAAAATAAAAGATAATTAATAATTAATAATTAAAAGTCGCCTCATCCCTGGTTTTCAACCATGAAACAGGAAACTAAGAATTAATTGTGAAGGGCCTAAAGGAACATAACTCATAAAATTTCAACCATTTTGAAACTGATGTGGAAAATCTGGCCCAAATTTGGGTGGGAGACCCCTTGATTGAATCACATCCTCCACTAACTGACCCATTTGGCATAATTCAGCAGTGGGGTGGGGGGGGGGGGAGGCTTTTTGGTGTGGTTGGCCATTTGAAAGAAAGAACTTGAAGTTCAAAGCTTGTTTCAAATAAAAGAATTAAAAGCTCAAGTGTCAAGAAAATTATTTGATGTTTCTGGACTTGAGTTGGGGAGGACATTGTATAAATAAAGTCATAATTAGGCAAAGTTACCAAACCAAATAGATTAAAAATTTAGAAAATGAATTGAAAATGTGCAGTGTAACATTTTAATTTGAATCCATGTGTCTGTATTAAAAACAATTATTTAAGGCCGGTCAGAGGGGCGAATGACCTAGTGGTGTTTGCACTCAAATATTGAGACAAATGAAGGTGACACACGAGAAGAATGCTATGGGTTCGTTATAATGTGATCCGAAATTCTTGATACATGGGCTGTTATTACCACCCCATGTGCATGATTTTTCTCAGGAGGTGAAACATCCAACAGTTTATATTATTGGCCATGATGCAAGAACTGCAAGTCATTTCCTACATAAAAGATCAATGTATATAAAGAAGTACAGTGGAGTTTTTTAGTCGGCTAAAACTGGAAGAAAAAAAATGGCCTGCCATCCATTTCGCATTAAAGTTACAATGTATGGATAGGCTCCTGTAGAGTCTACAATGATTTGACTTTGAGTTACAATTGCATGTAGTGAAGGTGGCATAAATTACAAGGCGAAGGTTTTAGCATGATAAGTGTTTGGAGAATATGACCCGATCTATCTAGAGAGGATTCAACTTAAATTGCGACATCGAATTCAGATTGTGACTAAATTATTTCTTGATGGGTTGTTTACACGGTAGTCGACTTCAAAACAAATTGTGAATTCTACTTTTATGCCATCAGTTGCCCATGCTTCAATTAACCATGATGAACTTGACCTCTAATCACATGTTCATTTTTAACTGCAAAAGTTGAGTTTAATTAAAGTCAAGTTTTAATTCGACAAAAGTTGCTCTGGGTCATCATTAGAAGTCAACTTCTGAAGTCGAGTTCAAAACGCTGCAGCCTTGTTAGACACAAATGAAGTCAATTTCAAATTTGACTCAAGTCGACTTTGGGTTCTAGGAAATTTTGGATAGGAGCCCAAGTGAAGTTAACTTGCTATTGCTTAGCCCAACTTGTTAGTCACAAACATTCCAAAGACAAACATCAACAAATCAATGAGATAAACATATTGCTGATTTGCAAAGCAGAGACATGAAAAGGGAGGATTCGCTGGAATGTAGGAATACAAACTGTTGAGTGAAATCAACTCTATTGAGTGAAATAAACTGAGACAACTTAAATTCCAAAACTCGCTCAGGTCAATAGTACCATTATACTCATTTTACTAATGTTTGGTAACTTCAGTCATTTTGGGATAGGCTAGAAATGGTTCCTGTTCCTCACGCTGAGGACCTCACCAGGGTCTCAGCTAGCCACCCGTCTGGCCGTCATTCTAGACGGGGAGTTTGCTCCTGGGACGGGCAAAATTAATGCCTTTGACAGATGATTTATTATAAAGTGTATGTTTTGAGAAGCTAATTGACCTTTTTAGTAGACCCAATTTATAGGACAAGGCCATATCAGCACATATTTAAACTCTTTGAACCCCCAATGGGCTATAGAAGTCTGGTAAATGTTTTGAAGGTCAAATTAGGACAGGCAATTTTATTCAAATGACGGGCAACCCTCAATTTCTAGCTAAGACCCTGGACCTCACGCTGAGGCGGGGCACACGCTAAAGCGGCCGGCAGTGGCGGCGCCAGGAATTTTTTCGGGGGTTGAGGGGAAAAGTGAATTTTAGGGGTGGCAAAATCAGCCAATTTTGTGCAAAATTGCCGCAAAAGTGGACATTTTGTAATTTTGGGTTTTTACTGGGGGGGGGGCAGGGAGGGGGCAAGAGTTCTGACTGGGGGGCATTTACCATACATTGTATTAATATGGGGTCTATAATAACCCAGATCCACTAACTAACATAAAGAAATACGTACCCATTCTAAAGGTTTGCTCCAGACATTTGTCAACATTTTATCCCACCAAATGAAATGATGTTTTATCTGAGCCCACTCTGAAGCATTCAAATGCAGGCCTATATTAATTGACATGTGGGTTTTCAGAATTTTAATAAATTCTGTACCACATTCCATTTACCTTTAATTCCTGATATAACGTTCCATCCCGGGGTTGCATCAGAATCACAATTTATTTACCCCAAGCATGCCCCAAGTCCGCTATTCATAAAATAGTAAAGAACAAGTACAGGTGGGTTAACCAACTGCTCATTCTTTTGCATTCAAATACAGTCATGGGTTTTCAGAATTTTAATAATTTTGTACCATATTTTATTTACCATTAATTCCTGATATGATGTTGCATCCCGGGGTTGCATCAGAATTTATTTACCGCAAAGTCCAAAATTCATAAAATAGTAAAGAAAAAGTTGGGTTTAATGATTAAATGTATTCATGTGATGGTATTTGCGAAAAGTAATTGAAACTTTTATCCGTTTTAATTGTTATTCAGAGTAAATGATGGAATAATTTGAATTTAAATTGCATGCAATATGCTGTCTGTCTTGAAGTATATACTTAGTAGTCAGTGCAAACAAGTGGCACAATATTGAGCAAATCTGGTGCTTTTTGTGATGCATTGTTGGTGTGTCTGTCGCTTTGTAGAGAGAAAGCTTATTGAAGACTAAATAATCTGTGGCTCTGATGGTCATATTAAGTGATAGAATTGGTTCATAATATTAGGATAAAAAGTTTGTTTCGTGTAGGCTGCTCGCATTTTGTTTTGGGAGCAATTTTAACGCTCTCCTCAGGCCCGTACGCAGGGGGGGTATGACGCACCCCCTAAATTTGGAAAAGTATACAAAAAGTCCCAAAATTTTAGAATTTTGGGAGCTTTCATGGGTTTTTTTTACACTTTTTTGGACAAAAAAGGTCAAAATTTTGTCCACTTTTCACAAAATTGCCCCCCTTTGAAAAAAAGTACACTTTTTCAAAATCAGCACCCCCCAAATGAAATCCTGCGTATGGGCCTCCGGGCTCTCCTCATGTATATCAACAGTTCTGACCAATTGTGTATGCTTCCAGACTAAGCATAAACTAAACACAGCCAAAAAAGAAAGTCTCCAGTAGTTCCATCCCCATTTAATCAGAGTCTGATGAGTTTATGGCAAAGTAATTTATATAATAGTTTTCTATACACTTTCCTTCAAACGTTGATACAAAAATAAAAATAAAAAATTTAATCATCATGAGCATAGGAGCCGTTGTTTGGAAATTCGTGCAATTTTAAAAATGAAAAATTACGAATTGACCACGCAAAATCCAATGCATGGTATCAGCTTATTATGTGGCCTGAAGCAACCCGTACAGGAATCATTGCACACTTGCCTGCGCACAATTGAAAGAGCGGGGTATTTGATTTGCATTTTGACATGCATGGGTAAACCTTTAACCTGCCGGCCTATTCAGGCGACGTAATTCTTGGCACTCACGCTAGCTCTGCTACGTGATACAATTCCCTATGTCATTTTTAAAATTGCGCGAATTTCCAAACAACGGTTTCTATGCTCACGATGATTAAACTTTTGATATCAAATTTGGTATCAACCTTTGAAGGAAAGTGTATAGAAAACTATTATATAAATAATTTAGCCATAAACTCATCAGACTCTGATTAAATGGGGATGGAACTACTGGAGACTTTCTTTTTTGGCTGTGTTTATATGAGACATTAGTGTTCAGTTTGAATTTTTAACATGACCCTGTTACAGAATTGATCCACCTGAATATAGATCAGATTATCAGAATGATCACCTGTAGGCCTATCATAGTGGATTCAATTCATGCAAAAACTTGTCATTAGAACCTGAAATAGTTCATCAACAAAGCTAAAATACTTGCCCACTATATTTTGTGACTATAGACTTGGCAGTCTATGTCAGCCATTCTGTAACAATTTGGAACATAATGCAAAGAAAATATTACTTTTAAGTTTCTATGGGAGTGAAAATATTAGCGTGGTCAGTCATCCAAGCAGACAAACACGTCATTTATTCACTGGCAGGCAGCATATGACATACCAGTGCAATATGGTGTGAAATCAAGTGCAATGAATTAGAAGAAATCATACAGAAAGCTAAAAAAATGAAAACACATAATACAGACCTGAAACTTTCCCTCTTTTTTTTGTTGCTGATTTCCTCTTTTTTATTTCTGAAATTAATGCATTTTTTGTTATTTTCAGCCCAATTTGAGCTTTTTAGCATGATTTTGTGCTATTTTCAAAAGCATTTTCCTCTTTTTCACAAATGGCCAGTTTCATGTCTGATAATAATTACATAATTAAAGGTACCCCAACCCCACAACCTTCTGTTAGTGTATTTTGCATTTTTCTACTGGGGAAAGGTTGGTGGGCGATGCAGTTTAGTTCAGAGTGTTTCCGGTTAACATGCTCAGTGGAAACAGATCGGTTCGGAGTGATTCGGTATGGATCCCGACAACTGTCACCACCTCTAAAGGTAGAGGTAGACCATCACCGGGTATTTTCCTCTGTGGAAACAAAACATTGTGACGATTAACCCTAACACCAAACCCTGCTTTTTGATATCGGAAGTTAAAGAAGTTATGAAAAAGGAGAGAAGATGAACAAAGAAGTCACTTGGCACCCCCGGGATTCGAACCTTTGACCCCCCGCATGCCAAGCACACGATCACGGACCGGTAGCTACACGGGTAACGCTGCCCGGGGCAGCAATTCCGTGAGCATTTAACACTTTAGGGTGATTGCGTCATCACAGAGCCTGGGTGTACAGGAAGTAGACCTTCCAAAGTCAAGTCAGCGACAGTTAATTGGCATGTGTCGCAAGCAAGAAAACATGCCCACAATTCTATGTATATGACATAGGACGACATAATGGTGAACCCATTCAATTGTTTTCTGTTTGAATACAGATACTGTCAATGAGCTCCAATGAAGAATTTATAAGATCGTTTTGCAATTTCAAGAGGTCATTCCATTCCTTCCTCCAAAGACATTTACCTTATTATTTGATTTGCATGTAGTGAGCATGGTAAGGAAAGAATGCAAAAGGTGCAACAGTTTTTCTCTTCAGCTTCCAAGGAATGTTTTTCCTCCAGCAAGTATTTTGTTGGAATTTATAGCTACTGGGTTGTACAAGAAATATTTGGCATCATTCTGTAGTGACACTTGACTGGATGGATGTGTAGACATCTGCTATCAAGGCAGGGTTGCCAGGCCAAAGGTGGGGCAGGCATCCGGCCAATTTTTTTAGTTAACTTACAGGGCACTAAAAATGGTAATCAAAGTTGATTCTCACAAACTCACCCTGCAAGAATCAAGTAATACTGCATGAGGTGAATAGATTCTCTGATCCTTGCTGAAATTGCAGTCCTACTATTACATATATGTGACCAGCTCCAACAATACCCGGAGTTATAGGCCTTTAAAGATGACATTCCAATGAAAAAAATTGAAATTTTGGAATTTTTAATTTCATGGTATTTGACTGTCGGACTAAGTGGACTTTCAAATCCTTGAAAGTACTTATTAAACAGAGGTGTATTTAATCAATAAATAACAGTTGAACTATGATAATCCTTATTCAATCCTGTGTAAGGCAGGAAACTAATTGGCCCATTACTAGAATAGCAATTTGGCAAAAATATCAAGGTATCATTTACAAAATTATCCATATCTTGAAAAGTATTGATGCTATTTACATAATATTGGTGTTGTTTTAAAGCTTATTGTCTAGTGCTTACAATTGTATTCAAATCATGAAATGACAAAAATGCGACTTGTTCTTGGTTTTGTCAGAACAAGTTACATAATTTGAGTGCTTTTACTCAATATCCTGCAATTGCTACAAGTATGGTGCGATGGGTAGCAGCTGTAAAGAAATGACAAAAAAGACAGAAAAATCTATACTCAGATGACATTGACGTGACCTTGGAACATTTTGGGCACTCAATGGTGATCACTTCCTCGAAGCTTGATGACAATTAATGGGAGTATGCACCCTTAAATATTAACTCTCCACATTTTAACTCTTTAACAGCTTCATGCCAGCCAACTGTCTAATTCAGAACTTATTTCTGTTTTCTGTCTTTTACAGTTACCCATAGTGCAACAGTCAATTTAAAAGGAGCCCAATTGCGCAGCTAATAGCCCAATTGTGTGATTAAGGCCCGTTGTGGCAACTCTGCCAATGCGGCAAATGAGCTTATGAGATGCTCAAGTTGTCAGAATACCATAATTGTAATAGTCATCAAAATTGTTGTTTTCTATCTAATGTAGTGGTATGCCAGTGATTATCCCCACAAGCTGCTTGTTTGTGTCCTAGGTTTGTGCATGGTTTGTGTGCAATGTTTGTGTCGGATGAAATTTTAGAAATATATTGAATATTTGCAATGAAGATCTCACTCTGTGCCCTAGTGGGAATTTGAAATGTAGAAGGGCTAATTGATAGTGGAAAGAGACACAGTCACACACAGGGGGATGGTAAATGGGTGCTGTCAAGTATCTCAATTTCTTCAAGAACTATAATGAACAATCTCATCATTGCATTTTGTACAAGAAACTTCATTTTGCTTTCAACATACAATGTTAAATACATCACATTTTTTTCACCAATTATAAACCGATCAAACTATAATAAATCATAGTAGGGATAAAACTTGACTTTTTTCTAAAGAAAGATGAATGGGACTCCTTGAATATGTTCATCAGGACTCAGTGGCTGCGCCAGGAAATTTTTTCGGGGGGGCATTGAGGGGCAAAGTGAATTTTGGGGGGGACAAAATCAACACATTTTATGCATAAAATCACAAAAAAGGTGAAATTTTTGTAATTTTGGGTTTTTACTGGGGGAGGGTGGCAAGAGTTCTGACTGGGGGGCATTTGCCTCCCCCAGCCCCGTGGCACCGCCACTGTACAAGTTGTAAAATCGCAAAAAAAAGAGTAAAGTGATGACAGTGTTGATTTTTAGCATTTACCACATTATTTTCACTTCAGACTCTGATGAGTTATCAATGGCGATTTATAATTACGACAAATTGTCCCACTGTAATGCCATACATATATTAGCAATAGCAGTCTATTCAATTAGTAAAGCGTTATAGAATAATTTACATAAATTTAATAAATTGTCATCAAGCTTCGAGGAAGTGATCACCATTGAGTGCTGAAAATATTCCAAGGTCATGTCAATGTCATCTAAAGAATTTAAACTTTTAACAGTGTGCTTGAACATTGAGGAATGCAAATTGTTTTGGCGTAGATAGGTGTTGTTCACCCATGGCAGAAGGGTCCTTAACCCTAACTACACCAAGGTCTTTTTGCGGAGAAGAAGGAAGGAAGAAAATGAAGATAATTTTAATTTTCTCAGGTGCGGTTTTGAATCCCCAATCCCTCTGGGGCTGGACACACGAACTGCTGTAGCTTTTTGTGGCTTTTGGGCTTGTTAGGGTTAGTAGAAACAATGCCCCCCCCCAATTCAAATCCATCGGTTGAGAAATGGCTGTTAGTCTGACTCAAAGTGTTGGTAATATGACAAATTTAGATAAAACGTTCAGAATATTTAGTATAAAAGTTAATCCCCTGGACCCCACCCATTTGTCACTCCGCTCGCTTCCCTCGCTATGCTCCACTGTCTTGTCACTTTATTTTTTCATTGGTACTCAGAATTACTTACCCCCCATTATCAAAATCCTGGCTATGCCACTGAGTAGAAATGTGTGTACTGGATGCATGTGTGGCAGAAGATTTTTCAGGCTTATAGTTCAAAATTTTAGAAATTTTTTGATTTTACATTTTTCAAAATGTTCTCCAAAATATGGAAAAAGTGATTAAGTTTTAATTTTCTTTTAGCAAAATTTGCACATATTGTCCAGAATTTGGCAATTTTACCTTCATTGTAAATTCATAATGAGATCCCTTACTCAACATATACTCTGGGTTTGTTTAGCTGGATTTTTGGATAGCAATCAAAAAAGTTGAATAACTGATCTAAAAAGTCCAATTCTCATTCATGAAAATGTTAGCCCACTTCACAACATAATCCAAATTAAATCAAATGTCCAATTTCTATTGACTTTGCAACTTAGATTAATCCAGGGTCGTAGTTAAATTTTACTTTTCCTTATTTTTTCCTGCTAAAACATCTTTCCATTTTGCTTTCCATGGATTGAATATATTGATGTGAAATAAAAGTAGCATTGAAAAAAATCAAAAGTTATTTGTAGATGTAGTGTGATTCTGCATACCTGAATTATAATAGAAATGGTATTTATTTCCTGGGCTATGTAACAAAAGCCTGGTCACACTGGACTAGAATGCACTGAAAAAAGGTTTTATTTATGCCAATCAATCCATTTTCCCTGTCTTTTCTTCTTTCATTCCCCCTCTCTTTTTCAAAACACTTTTAGAGACAGTACATACAAGCAGAGATATTTTTAAGTGCTCAGCAGCTGAGCTGAGGTAGAGGATAATTTACATACATAGTACATGAAGCCTAGGCCTAGTGAATGAGCTGGCCGCTTTCTGCAGCCTACCTTTGCGAATACCACACGACCATAGTGCATTCCTTTATCAGTCAGTGCAATGCAGTGGGGCATAGCAGCTGGGCCAAGCATTTTTCATTCAGTTGTAACTCAGTGATCATGGTGATGGTCTGTGCAAGTAACTTATTTGAAGTTTGGTGTAATAGTTTTATGTAACTCGACTTGTGGATTATATAAATTTGGAAATAAACCCCTGCTGTGGATGTGTTATTCTGATGGAAACGTGGAATGTCATTACTTTTGGACCACTGAGTGATACCTTGATTATTGGAAATTGATTACTTGTGGATATATTGATCAGGGAGTTTTATGTCAGTGAGGATTTTAATTGATGGAACCATGGTTTTCAATGTTCAAATGGATTGGTAAGTATGGATGTGTGGTATTTGGAACTAGTTATTTGTTCTTGAAATTTTGATTTAAAATAGGTGGGCATCTGGAAAAGAGGAGAGATGATGTTGCCTGCATGTGAGGAACTGATGATTGTATTTGCTGTTCTGAATATGTAACTATAACTTTAAGACCTGCTTCCTGGTGGGGTCACTCAACTTGCAATACTGACCGCACGATCGTTACCAAAATCGCGGAAAAAGGGGTCATTTTTTTGGCTTGTCCGTGGACAAAATTGTCTGTGAAATTGGAAAAATAGGGTGTTTTATCGCACAAATGTCCACTGAAATTGAAAAAAGGGGTTCTTATTATTTCTCTTGATCCCGTGAAATTCTGTGATGCCCTGTTAATTACTAAAAAAAACATTCATAAAAGCCTCATCCTTGAAATGTTGAAATTAGGGTCAAAATTGCAAATGTGTCCTCGGAATCTAAAAAATAAGGGTGTTTCAGAGTACCATTTTGTCCATGTTTTGGAGTTAAAAAGGGGGTAAAATTTCATGATTTGTCCTTGAAATCGACTACGAAAGGGGGTAATTTGTACTTGTGGTAACGGTCCTACGCGTCCCCCCTACCAGGGAGTGACCCCACCGGGACCTGCTTACATATATATTTGTAGGGTACATTCATGACTGAAGCACTCAAAGAAGTCCCTTGGCTATTTGCTACCTAAAGTTTTTTAGTACATACATATATACATGAAGTTTATAAATTAAAAAAAAAAAGAGTATAATGTGAATGGAACAATTTTAGCTAGCAAAGTGGTGTGGGTATGGAAACACATAGATTTGGAATAAATTGCCCACCCCCAACTTTTAGCATGATGTGTCTTGATGTGGCATGATCCGCATCTCATAGAAAGGTGACCACTGGAGGCGGGGCACTTGACTTTTGAAGTGACGGGTCACAGGTGTGTAGATAGGATTCAAAACTAGGGTCTTTCAGCATGTTCAGTGAGAGATTTGATGCCAAAACAGGATGTCATTGGGTGAGTCACTCTAAAAATGTGTCAAAATACAAAAGTTGACAATGTTAAAAAATAGATAATATTAAGTAACATTTTGATATTTTATGAGAAAAATGATTAAATTCTGGTCACTAGAGAAAAAAGTAGGACATTCATTGAAAGTTCATCTCGAATCCATTTAGAACTATTTAAATAAAATTCCTCTAAAAAGGAATGGGGTGCCCATTGAGCTTTGATGTGATGTGCTGACATGTAATCGTTGAGGTTAGTGTCATTGGGTAACAGCAAACCAAAAGTAGGGTTATTGGACATTGGGTGAGAGGATCGAGTTGCATCTCCCCATCACCCATTTTCAGTGAGTGCCCCTCACCCCAGGTAAACTCTTTATCATTGCAAGATAGGTTCTGCCAGATGATTTAACGTAGTTGAACAGTTCTTTTGGCACCATCATTCCTGGAATTGATTGCACCCACACCAAATTCATTTCGCTTGATAGCATTATTATATAGGGTCTAGATAGTTTGAAGCTCTCTTTTGCATCACTGCTTTTTGTTTGCAGGATGTTAATACATTCAGTTGAATGAGAGGTAAGCACATGGTAAAAGCTAGGGCAGGTGAAACCATACAACCATGTGCCACTCCAGTTTAAAGTGTGCAGTCTGTGAAGGACAGAATAAAGCAGCAAAATGTACAAATAATAGACCTTTTCAGCTGCTGATCGGAAATCTATGGAAATTAGTTCAGAAAGAAGTCGGTTGATGCGGCAAACAAAATTGGGATGTGCGGCCGATTGGGGATGCATTTTCAGGCTCTTGCATGTAGGTTTGGGATTCCGGGTGTAAATTTCAATAAAACTGGTTTAGAAGGAGTGCTTTTTCAAAATTGTCTCCAAAAATGTCTAAAAAGAGCAAATTTATTTTTTCAATGTATTTTTATTAGACAAATTTGACAAAAGTTTCCAGAATGTTGCAAATTCACGTATAATTATTTTTGGAAAAAAAAATCCAGAAAATAAGTAAAATTTTGGGTCTCTTATTCATCAAATTGTGAAAGGAGACATCCGGTCAAGAAGTTGTAATGGAGTGATTTAAACATCAAATCAAAAGTTAAGTATCTCTACTCGTTGACAATACAAACTCAGCACTAGGCAGACAGTATTAAATACACACACAAGACTTGGAACTACTATCTGTTAAGGATAATCGGAATACTCCGAATGTTTGCATCTGCTGAATTCTTACGAGCAAGCTACATGCCATTGCTGTTGGATTCCTCAATCTCTCTGTGAACCAAATATTCCCTGGAACTAACATTGCGTACTTCTCTGGGCTTTGTATATTTGTTTGTAGCAAATGACAGTACTCACTGTATGTATCACCTTGAAATTTTGATTGGTGCACAGTTGCAGAATGTTCTTCTGGAAGTTTTTGACAACATGATTAGAACTTTGACCATTGGAGGTTGGGGACAGGCCCGTGCTTGAGGGGGGGGTGCATTGCACCCCCTAAATTTGCAAAAGTATACAAAAAGTCCCAACATTTCACTATTAGTCTAATACATATTTTCTTTTCTTCTTTTTTACAGACTAACAAAGCCCTCTTCATTTTCTGACTGTCAGGGTGAAGGTGAGTAAACAAGTTAAAATTACATTTTGTATACAAATTTCAAGAAAAAAATCATTTAGTCCTATTGTAATATAGTCCTTTTAAAGGATGTTGATACAAATACCAATTGAAATCATTTACAGGAATTCCGTTATGCATTGTATCATTAAAAGTGAATGTGTGAGTGTGATGTGTGATTTTAGTTGAAATATATATAGCAAATAAATCAACATTCAAGAATAACTTTTGTTCAACAAAGTTCATGTTTGATAGTTTCAAATAACAAAAAGTGTTGTGAGAAAACATAAGCAACGATATTGTGTGAGAAACAATTCTTGCAGGGTGTGAATGTCGGTATCTTTGATATGTTTTATGAAATTGTAGCAAAATGGAAACACGCAAGTTCCGAGATGCAGTCCTAATTCTTTCTAATAATTTTTTTTTACAGAGCTACCATTTGGTTGGGAAGAGTCTTATGACCCCGTGTTAGGGGTTTACTTCATAGACCACGTGAACCGTAAGTTTCTTTGCACTTTTGAAAATGTATTAGTTAAACATTAATGCTAGCATCATGTCCCCACAAATAGGTGCCCTTTAATGTTTCAGCGCATATAGATGGTGTAATGGCAGTGAAAAACATGGCTTTGTAGATCATGTTTTATCCTTATAACTGAGATATCTGTATAAAAGAGTTCTGGATAAATAAGGTTGGACTGTGATACGTATAAATCCTCTTCTTGTTACATGTACACTGGGGTTTATTTCACATGGTTCTGTCAGTTTATAGTCAGTATAAATTGCTGCGTGTTGGTCACCCATGTAGACCTCTTTATGGGGGTAGCACATAGTAGACCGATGTAACAAAGTACATTGTCTCCAAGTACCACAAAAGAAAATCAGAAAATCCACCATGAAGAAGAAAGTTTAAAACTATTTAAGCAGGTTCATTTTGTAAGAAATTCTTTGCTATAAAATTTCAACAAATGATTACAAGTCAGTCAAGCTTGAAATGTTATCTGCTAAAAATAGGTTGTTTTGCTGATAATTTTTGGAGTTAATGTTGCCATTCCATTCATGTTTTCTTCTAAAGGTGATAACAAGCTACTTAAATACTAGGTCCTAATCTCATAATATGAATTCATGGATTCATACTTCAGGGATCGGCTTAGATGCTTGTACTTTTTCAGTGATTTTTTTGTTCTGACAGGGAAAACCCAAGTTGGGGATGCCCAAAATACATCTGCCTCCTCTTATGAGGCTGCCACTACTCAATGTGAGGCTTGAACCAACCCACTTACTCATGACTTCACCCTTATTCATATTTGACTCAAAATAATATGATCAAGACTCACCTCGCATTCGTCTTTACTAATATTGGTAAATTGTATTACAAGTCCAATAATTTACTTATGGTTTTAGATGTTTCATCTTCTGATCGGAAGACTTCATCAGTAATGCGATGAACCAGCAACACTCCTACTCTCATATCCAGAGTGTATGTCTCTTCATTGCGGTTGACAACGAAACACTCCTACTCTCATCTCCAGAGTGTATGTCCCTTTATTGTGGTTGATAATGTGCCCCCCCCTCCCCACCGTTTCCTGATTCACATGGCTTCCCTGATCCATCTAGTTTGCTTGCAAGAGTCTTTGCGACATTATCAACCGCGATGAAGGAGATGCAAACCGCGATGCAAAGAACTGTATACTCTGGAGATGAGAGTAGTTGCTGGTGCATCGCATTACTGATGAAGTCTTTAGATTGGAAGATGAAATGTCTAAAAACATGAGATTGAGTAAATTATTGGACTTGTAAGCACAATTTACCAATAGTATGATACCTAACAGTCCTGATGAACATATTCAAGGAGTCCCATTCCCCGGTCCCATTCATCTTTCTTTAGAAAAAAGTCAAGTTTTATCCCTACTATGATTTATTATTATAGTTTGTTCGGTTTATAATTGGTGAAAAAAATTTGATGTATATTCATAACCTCATTAATAAACGCGATGCGTGCGATCCAATCATATTTTATTATTTGTGAAAACGCGAACATAAATCGAGGTCATTAATATCTCACAATTGACCGCAAAATGCGTAATTGTTCCAATGTCGCACACAATTGACTTCTGCGTGCGCCCGATTGTGCGTCCAACGAACTGCTTGCTGCGCTGGCTGCCGTATTTGGATTGCTCGCTACCATATTTGCACAGATTCTGATACGCACTTTTGTTATTGGTCGTTTTGTTTTAGCCTGATCGATTTTGGGAAAGGGAAGATGTAAAATTGTTTATTTTACAAACTTTTGAGGAAAATTTTGTGTTATTTTGTAAAGTTAAAAGATCAAAGTGACGGTTATGAATGAGGTTAATAACTTTGCATCGGTTATATGTCGGGCATTGTGAAAAATCTAAACATTTTGCTTTGGACCTCGGAATATCCCTCGGGGCTACGCCCCTCGGGATATTCCTCGGTTCCAAAGGCAAAATGTTTAGATTTTTCACATTGCCCTCCAAATAACCGATGCGCAGTTATTAACCTCTAAACATTGTATGTTGAAAGCAAAATGAAGTTTCTTTGAACTTGTTTGCGATTTACCTCTATCATACCGGTCAAGGACAATTGTTCATCACTCAAATTTGGTTTTTGAAAAATGGTGTTGAAACATTTCATTGTATTTTATCATTTTTACCAATAGATAAATACATTTAAGGCCCCAAACAGTCAATTTTGAGTTTCTCGTCACATAATTTCTGAAAACAAGTGAGGTAACTTTTTCATTATTCATTATTCATTATATTTCTTCCTTTCATTATGACCAACACACATGTAAAATGTGTTGTTATTTGCCGCTCACTCACTTGAAGATGGATGTTTAGCCCAAATGAGATTCAAAAGTATATTAAAAAGAGTCTGCAAGGTTGACAGCAAAATGCATGTTTTGATTTTGATTTTTCCACAAAAAATAAAGGGATATTCATAATTTTTTTTGCAAATATAACCAGTTTTTATCGGTATTTTTGGAAAATCACAATAATGAATTCAAGTGAGGGTCAGAAAATGAAGTGAGGGCGGGTGACGGGAAACTCAAAATCGACTTTCCTTGGCCTAATGAAGAAAATGGCAGAAATGTGCTCACAAACACACACCCCCCTGCAAAATTTTTTATACAAATATTAATTTTCAAGAATGAAGTTCCATTTAGTTCTGAAACTTTGCATAATAAATTAGCTTTTTAATAGTTAGCATGGAAATTAGATTGGCAAAAAAAAAAAAGATTTTAATGCAGTTTGTCAATTATACATGTAGCACTGAGGAGTTGAAATAGTATTAAAAAGAAAAAAGTACTAAAATAGAAAAGTGGCTCTCTATTTAGTAAAGGCAGTAAGAATTCTTCATGATTTTTTGTTCCACAGGAACATAGTGGCCCACACTGATCAAAACAGCCAGTACCAGTTCTTAGCATATCCTCTGTTTCAGTGTTTGTAAAACTTGCTTGTTTCAAGATAATTGTGATAAATATGTTTTTTGCAAAGCCAGGTTGGTATTCCATATTTACGAGCAGTATCATTCTCAATTTTAAAATCCATGTCTCCATTTGATTTATGGCATTTATGTGCTGTGTTGTCAGTGGTATTCATGCGAAAAAAAAAATTTCAGAGGGATTGTTACCCGACTGGCATATATTGGCCCTTGTTATTGTGGTATTGTTATGATGCGATCATAATGGAACATAGTTGATTTGTTTGGTGGCTCGCCAAGGTAAAATTATTGCATGTTTTTATCAATTTACACCAATTAGATATATTTTTGTATACAATCCGTCAAGTTTTAGGGGACGGAAGGTGACATACATTTAAGGTAAATTAATGACTTTGAACAAGAAGCTATCTAGTGTAAGCTTATCAGGCAGTAAAAGTATCACGCAAGAAGTGATTGCAAGGCAATATGCCCCAGTTGTGGTTAACATATGTATGCAATATGGGAGATTTTTAAACAGGCAGAAATCCAATTCATTTGCTGAAGCATAAGGCGACGAAAAAACACATCCTGTGGACAGACTTTTCAAGTAGGGTTGGTCAGTCAGTTTTGTTGTTGTTGTTTTTGTTATTTTATTTCTGGAGGCTAAAATTACCCTTAAAATATCATCACAAACTTGAAAAATCTAGCAAGATTTTGATCATTTTTTTTCAAAAAATTTCAGATCAAATCAATCAATTTGACAAGATTTTAGCAAATTAAAAAAAATTCTCCCAAAACGCAAAATCTGGGTCGGTCAGGCCCGTAAAACAGTGAGTAAATGGATCTTCCGCCAATCTGAGTGTAAAATATAGGACTTTATTTACAGCCTGACTTACGTCTGATTTGTGTGAACATTTGGACACAAGGAAGTGGGCACTGTTGGAATTTCCTGCAAATTGGGACCTTTAATTTTTGCATGATGGACATAAAGTGTGTTCAGTGAAAGTGATTCTTCCCTTCAGGAATGTGAATCATTCTGAATTCAATGGGTGATGTCACAAGAAGTTTGTTGATAAACAATGGAGACTCCATGAAAACAGATGAACATAAAAACAATGACAAAGAAACGCTCAAATCATCTCAAAGGGCCCAAGGTTTTTGTGCATGTGTACACGGTCATGATGGTGGCGTATTAATTTGTCATGTTTGTATGATGATGGGATGTAGAATACAGGTGAAAAACTTAGCAAAAAGCATTGAAAATTACCTTCCTTGGCCACAATGAAATCCCTAAAATCCATGAGCATCCCTGGACCCCACCAGAGGCCCCTGAACCACACCCTTTTGGAGCAAGCACCTGTGCCGCTCGACATACGCACTTTGCGTGCAAATAAATTCTCAATACAATTAAGGGGGTACTACACCCCTGGCAAATTTTGTGCCTATTTTTGCATTTTTATAAAAAATTATAACACATTGGTGACAAGTTAGATATGTATATTATAGGGGCAAGGACTACAACTACTGTACTGAAAATTCAGCAACTCAAAGCAAGTAGTTATTGATTTATTGATCAAATATTAGTTTTCCCTCATTTTTGACTGTAACTCCACAACTGTTGTCTGTGCTGAAATAAAATGTCCAGTGCAGTAGTTGTAGTCCTTGCCCCTATAATATACATACCTTACTTGTCCCCAATGCGCTATAATTTTTGAGAAAAATGCAAAAATAGGCACAAAATTGGCCAGGGGTGTAGTACCCCCTTAAGGGTGTCCCTGTTTCCAGGATTCCAATGTTGGCAGATATGAGGAGTACACACTAGACCCAATTCCTGATATGTACATATTATACACCACATGGGCTGTGTTTAAATTTGAAGTTATTTATTTTTCATGAGCAATTTCTGCTTATCAC
The DNA here is from genome assembly GCF_039555335.1 of Amphiura filiformis. Classification (NCBI taxonomy): domain Eukaryota; kingdom Metazoa; phylum Echinodermata; class Ophiuroidea; order Amphilepidida; family Amphiuridae; genus Amphiura; species Amphiura filiformis. The sequence continues at coordinate 21,402,013 of NC_092636.1, forward strand.
CGGAAAGTTGAATTTTGTTCTACCATATCGCAGCACTGCATGCTTCCAGTGTGCCACAAATCATGCTGTAGGGCCTTAAACACCATCTTGCGATATTGCATGGTGTTATTTCAATTTCATCAGGCAATGTTGCAATAGAAAAAGTAAAGCATTGCCTGCAAAAATGGAGTAAGTCTATGCATCATAAGACTTGTTTTTCTTTCATGCAAATAAGGGACATTTAAGCATATAACTGTCCTATTATTTGCCTAATCTCTGATTATAGGATCAGACCAGATCAGACTATTAATAGACTTTTGCTTGGTAAGGCTCAGATTGTTGTTTTGCATTAGTTCTCAATGGCCATCAAAGGCTTCACACTCTGGTACTTCAAAATGTGTGAGATAAAAGCATTAGTCATGTTAATGTCTTCTTCAAGGCTAGTTAGTAATAGTAGTATGATTAGGGTCTAGAATCCTAAACATAGGTGTGTTTAGATGGTAGCCTACTTTTGAATGTAACTTACAAGTGAGCAATTACACAGGACTTACTTGTAACCCAACTCAAAAGTAAGAGTGACCTTTACTGGTAAATTATGCCATGATTATGCACAATCAGAATAGGATTGGGTCATCAATGTCATGCTTACATGCGAGTTTACATGCAAGTCTTGTTCACCATTAATGGCCTTACATTTGAATGTAGCTCGCTACATGTAAGATATCTTACATGTAACATCGTCACTTGTAACTTGCATATATGCGAGTGCGTTTAGACGGGCACTACATGCAAGTTTACATTCGAATGTAGTTATAAGCGACTTAACAAGCTATCGTCTGAACAAGCCTATTGTGAAAAGAGCCCTTTGCAGTAAATGATAATGGAAATTATGTAATTTGGATTGCTTGATACAAAGGAATAAGTCAGATGATACCACTCCAACATCCTACTGGAGCTTCTAATCTAGGAAAGAGGACATTGCAGGTGTGTCCTTTATTATCATATTGTCTGTAATAAACAACCCCCTCTAATAAATGCTTGCCTGCCAACAGTTTTTGCCATGAAAAGTTACCAAAATACAGACATTTCCAAATTCCATGTCATGTGAGTAAGCTCAAACTTGCATTTGGTGAGTGTCACAATCGTGAAATTGCTTGGAAAAGAATATTGTAAATCTTCAACTTCCATCCAGATCATTGCCAAATTATGGTCAAATTTTCATTTAAGGGTGCGGATAGCAATGTTCGCACATTATTTTTTGCTGGACCTGATGTGGTCTCAGGTCACACAAAAATATATGTACACACAGGGCTATACGGTACCTTAAAGAACTAAGTATAAATAATGTCTTTGCATTGAAAATGCACTCACAAGTTCTGCATTTCCTTTTTGATAATGTTACGTCTACAGTAATTAATACTACTGATATCACGCTGTTTAAATCAGCCACCATTTTGACCTATTGCATCAAATCATTTGCACTTCGAATTTTTGGCTAGGCCCTGAATATCACCATCCTGGATCACCATGGAGGTGTTTTCCAGAAAATAATATATTTCTCACACCTTACTACAAAATAATGTTCAAGCTCAAGGTACACAGCTGACCTTGGCCTTGACAGACACATCTGTGTGTGAGGTAACCTATTCTCATGATCTACATTTAGATATTTTGTTCCATTAGCTGCCCATGCCCCTATAAGCGCCCACCCAATGACTTTTCATGTTGCAAAACAAGAAGTTATTAAGGGGTGGGGTATGAACGTTTGGACAGTATTTATTGTGGGACATTAGAGCACATCAGACATATCGAATTGTATTCTGAATACGAAGAATGTCCTTCTGATATCAAATAATTTTGATATTTTGAAATTCGCAATTTAATACACATTTTATGGCAAATCATTGAAAATTGATATTTTTGATATTTAACAGTACTTGAGTAAACTTTATAAATCTGATGATTTATACTTGAAGTGTATGTAGGTGGGATGAAAAGCCGACGATCAATTGAAAATTTTGACCTTTCGTATTGAATATATGGATTTTTTCCCAAAACACAAAAAAATTAGGTCTTTTGGGAAAAAATCCATATCTTCAATATGAAAGGTCAAAATTTTCAATTGACCATCGGCTTTTCGTCCGTGCTACATACACTTTAAAAATATATCATTAGATTTATATGATTTACTTCGAGGACTGTTATATATCAAAAATTTGAAAAATATCAAATTTTTATAATTTGTCATAAAATTTATATTATATTGTGATTTTCAAAAAATGAAAATTATTTTATATCAGAAAGACATGCTTCGTATTCAGAATGCAATTCGATAGGTCTGAGGTGGTCTCATGTCCCACAAAAAATACTGTCGAAACGCAATAAACGCTCATTTTAGATCCCTTAAAGCGCCCTGCAATTAAGCCCTGGCATTAAGCTTTACCTTCCAAGCAGAGCTGTCCATGCTTCCATGTAAAGTTTTTTTTTTCGATAATCACTTTTACCTAATCTATAATCAAAAGGTAACAATTATGATTCAGTTATTGATGGTAATGCAATTCATAGTACATGTACTGTTATATACAACATCGATGTTGTATTGCATTGATATTTACACCTCCATAACAAACCTAAAAGCTTAACATCGCTAAGAGTAGCAGTGCAATTCAACACACAGTTAGCACATGCCTAATTTGTAGCATTCCTACAACACTCCTATAAAATGTCTTGAAGAGTGCAATTTGTAGCACCCCTGGATATTTTAAAAGACAAGGCTTGCTTTATGCAAATCACACATTGTGGTAAAATTGGTAAAAAATGGGAAAATATAGCATCCAGTAAAGACTTAAGTGCCCTGGGCAGTTCATGAAACAAATAGGGTAGTCAACTTGATTTTAATGTGCCCCTTGCGATGATTAAACACCCATGCACACATGCCATGTTTTCACCTGTCCCCACACCTAAAATACAATAGTCAGAAACTATGTGCCTGTTAATGATAATGGATCTATTTGTGGCAGGTGGACAAAATATTTTCTATAGAAATCTCTGAATGCAAGCTGCCAAATACATAAAAAGTGGAATTTCTTGTGTAATCAATTAGTCTTGGTTTGCTGATTTTGAACAGTGTCACTTGGTTCTAAATTTTCAAGTTTTATTCATAGAAAGTGGCAATTTCAGTGCCTGTATTTTTGTGCACTTTGCAGATTTTTATCCACTTATGATTTTTTTTACATAGACATTTGTTTGCACATTTTAGTACAAAAACTATAATCTAGAGCATTTTCCACCCTGCTGTGGCAGTGACATCACTGCGCATTTCATTGGGCACATCTACAAATCGCTAGTGTTCGCTCAAACGCTGGCGTACACACACAAGCGCCTAAAGACGCTGCATAGATGCGCACGAAAAACAGCTGTCTCGACGCTTTGACGTCATTGCCACATCAGGGTGGAAAATGCTTCAGGCCAAAATGTTCACTTTTACAGTATTGGGTACTGATATTGTGATGTGACGGAGCATTGCCTGAGCTGGTGGCGCTTGTGCTCAAATATTTAGAAAAATAAAGCCTACAATCATAGCAAAAGGTATGTGTTCAATACGTGAGATCCCAACAAGTTTTTATAGCCTATACTCAAGATTTTGAATGCTTAGACTTGTACCAAGTCTTAGAATTTTGTGACTACAACATTCAAATAATTATATGCTTGACATACATATACAAAAAATGATCTGAAGGCTCCAACCACAGATCCTGGAGTGCTCCAATTCACCTTAAAAGAATCCTGGAAATCCTGAAGAGAATGGTCAGTAATATGTTACATGATATATGGAAGTGTTGGAAAAGGTTAGCAGCTCTGTGCATGTCCCTTTAAACATGTCAAACAGGATCATGGTGATCTTACCACCAGTTTTTCTAAATAGAAAGTTCAAAAGTCAAATTCTTGTTAGTGTCTTCTTCATGTAAATCCGAGATCTGCTTTTGCAACAATGGCATTCTCAGTTTTCAAGGCCCAATTCATCCTTTTTATTAATTGGAATATTTGATGCAATAAGTAATATTTGTATGTTATTCAATCTGTTTGAATTCATTTTGATCTTCTAATGATGTCTGTTGACATTGAATACCTGGTGGAAATATCGTATCGATATCAAAAAATATCTGAAACATTCATTAGAAGATAAAAAATAATGAATAGGCCTACTTGTTGCATCAAATATTTGACATTGAATAAAAGTATGAATCTAGCCTTATGCTTAATTGGAAGTTTATCACTTGGTGTGAATTGATTTTTAATCATTTAGAGTCTCACAAATCATAGACTGTGTAGACCTAGAGTTTGAAGGGGGAGGGAGCAATTATATTTGGACACATTTTTCGGGCACCTACTTGGTATTACACCATAAACGATGCATAGAAAAACAGTTGGGTAAAGATTTTTGCACATTGAAACGGATGTAGTATTGAAAGGGCTATAGCTTTTTGACAAATTAGTTATGTTTTCTTTATAGCATATCCGCTTCATTCCAATTTGGCGTATATTTGTATTTTGGCTGCCCCACATTTTAATGGCCTCCTCTCATTTGTCAATCTTGAACGCCAGTTGCTGTCGACAAAAAAAGGGGGGGGGGCAATTTTGAGAATTTCCTGTAATGTACTCATAATTATTGCACAGCTCTTGAACAGAAGGCCTGCAAATTATTTTCCAATAAAATTAAAGTAAAAAAATTAAATATTCTGTTTTTTTAATGGACATTATCGCATTATTGTATCACTCAGACACTTTCATTTTAAGGTGAGAAATTGATGGATATTGTAATTAATGCAACATTTAAGGTCAATAATTTTGAAAAAGTACCCAAATATGTTTGAAAGATTAATAAAAGGAAAAAGAAACTTGAAAAAATTAGTCTAATATTAGGTAAGAATAAAGATTTTGTATTGTGATAAGATCCCAGGTATAACTAGTGGCAAATGGTGGTCATAGACCACAAACCTAGCTGGGGCATGTTGGTGTTTTGGAGGTATCTGACCCCTGCAAAATGTTCCAAAAATGTTCCCCTGGTCATGAGGTTTGTTGTCACCGAGTTTGAGTCCCATACTCCTTACAGATGCCTAGAAAATTAAATTAATAAGATTTGACCCAGATAACCTTTGACCTGACCCCTGCACAGCGCTCCAAAGTGTTCCCCTGGTCAGTAAGTTTGTTGTCACAGAGTTTGAACCATACCCCTTACAGATGTACAGAAAATGCATTTGAAAATTTGACCTCTGCATGACCTTTGACCTGACCCCTGCAAACTGTCCGCCTGTTCATGAGATTTGTTGTCACTGAGTTTGAGCCCCATACCCCTTACAGATGTCCAGAAAATGAAATTATAAGATTTGACCCCACTTAACCTTTGACCTGTCCCCTGCAAAATGTTCCCCTGGTCATTAAGTTTGTTGTCAGTGAGTTTGAACCCCGTACCCCTTACAGATGTCCCGAAAATGCATTTCTAAAATTTGACCTCTGCATGACCTTTGACCTGACTGCAAAATGTTCCATTGGTCATGATATTTGTTGTCACTGAGTTGGAGCCCCATACCCCTTACAGATGTCCAGATAATACAATTGTAAGATTTTACCCCTTAATGACCTTTGACCCCAATTCTGAGTGTAAGGTATGGGTACTGGGTAAAGCCGATGCACATGTGTAAGTGACGTCATTGTGCTATGTAATATGTGGCAGAAGAAGCATTTTGAAGATATTTGGTTATATACCGAAAATGCCCCTTTAATGACCTTTGATCCCAATTCTGTTTGCACCATATGGGCACTGGATATAGGCGATACATATGTGCAAATTACGTAATTGTAGGGTGTAACATGTAGGAGGAGAAGCATTTTGAAGTTTGTTGCCAGAAGAAGAAGAAGAAGAAGAAAGAAAGAAGAATCGGATAGCAAAACAGTACCTAGCTCGGGGGGTTGAAAACCCCCCAGCTAGGTAAAGATATATTACAGTTTGATTCCAAAGTAAAGATTTTGCCCTATAGGCCTAGTTATTAGACAAAACGTTATTTTGTTGTACATTACTGATAGATTGAATGGATTTTACTAATGAATGAGTTGTCAGGTTTCAAACAGACAACAGAATAAACTGAATTGATAGGAATAGATTAATGGCTGTGACACTTTTAAAAAAGGGCATACAGTATCAGCAGTGAAATCAAATAAATTCAGTATTTATAGAACCATGGCTAGTCTGTGTGGGAATTTATTTTTTGATAGGATTTTTTTTGAAGGAGGACAAACTAATAATTGTAATACCGTACTGACGCGAGTATAGTCCCACCTTCGAGTAAAGTCCCACCCCCAAATTTTCGAAAAATTTCAGAAAAAAAAAAAAAAAAAATGCTAGGAGCATTCATGCTTGACCTAAAAAAAAAATAAAAAAAAATCCAAGATGTTTTGTATTTTTAATATGAAAATTGATACTTGGTATTCATGTCATAATCTATTAATGATTTCAAAATGCATTCAAATTCAATGCATTTTGAAATCATTAATAGACTATGACATAAATACAAATTATCAATTTTCATATTAAAAATACAAAATATCTTGAAATTTTTTTTTTTTTTTTTTTTTTAGGTCAACCATGAATGATCCTAGCATTTAGGTCTAGGTCAAGGGACACTACAAAAAAAAAAAATAAAAAACTTTTGAAACTCGAGTATAGTCCCACCCCCAATTTTGAAAAATGTTCACCCAAAAGCGGGTGGGACTATACTCAAGGATCAGCACGGTAATAATAATAATGATAATGATAATGATAATGATAATAATAATAATAATAATAATAATAATAATAATAAGCTTACATTTAGCTGTACACATATTTAGGGCCTAATTCTAGTGTTCAAAAATAAAATAACTTGTCCTCAAGATTATAATTTATTGTGACTTGTATCTTTTGACTTGACTTGCAAAATTGCTAGCAATAACTCATGAGTTGATGGCGAATTTGAGTCATTGCTAGCAATTTTGCAAGTCAAGTGAAGTGAAATCAAGTCAAAATTTTCAAGTCGGTACATAAATTATAATCTTGAGGAAGAGTTATTTCATTTTTGAAAAGTTGAGTTATTGTTAAAGTTGTTACAGATGAACAAAATATGATTCAGTTGAGAGCAAATAAAAAAAAGTTCATTGTCGTTTAATTTCACCCAACATTTTCACACCATTGCATTGGTTGCAAAGTTTGGGAGATTTTGGGCTAAACATCTCAAAAAAGTAACTAACCCCCCTTAAATAATGACCATTATTCAAAAACGGGTGATTATATTACAAATCTGTAAAGTGTGCACTGTGATGGAAGCAGAATTTATTTCTGTACATTTTGATACCTCATTTGTAGCAATTCTCGCTATTAGCAATAAAAGCGCCGCCAGCGGATTTGCGATAATAATCGTGATGTATCATGGGAAAAGGTCGACATCAAGTCCGCATAATCTGAATATTACCATGCTATTACATAGGAACACGTGACAATATTTTTTAGTTTGTCAAAATAAAGGTGTTACACGCGAATCGATACTCAATAATACTTAATAATGTGATTTGAAATGTGCACAATTAATTTTTTCTCTATCGATTTGCGTGTAATACCGTTATATTGACAAACTAAAAGATATTGTCACGTGTTCCTATGTAATAGCATGGTAATATTCAGTATGCGCGGACTTGATGTCGACCTTTTCCCATGATACATCACGATTTTCCCATGATACATCACGATTACATCGCAAACCGCTGGCGGCGCTCTTATTGCGTAATAGCGAGAATTGACTAAATGTTTACGTCACAGCGTACATTTAAATCAGTGTAGCCCAAGATTTGAAAGTTGCAGTAAATTCTATTGATTTTGCATTCAGTGTAATGGTAATGTAATGATATCTGAGTGTTTATGTATTGTAAAAATTTGTATGTAAGTGCAACTTTCAAATCTTGACCTCACTACATTAAATTGACTGGTGTTTTATTGTTTTCTGGGCTATCGTATCAAATGAGGTGTCAAGATGCGCAGAAATAAATTCTGCTTCCAACACATTTTATAGATTTGCAATATTTTATTTATTTATTTAATGACATCTTTAACGAGGGTAAACCCTGATCAGTGCAAGCACTGCTTTCCACAGGGGCCCTCGATACAATAAAACATAAACAAATGATTTACAAAGAAATAAATGTAAAATACACTTAGAAGGTCATTGCACCAATTATAAATACAAGATATAAAACAAATAAATATTATAAAATTACAAACTACATAATATATACAGAGTAATACCATAAAATATTTAAAAGATTAAAACACATGAGACTATAAACAGGATAGACTAGTTAGGTTTGTAAAATGTGCTCCTTGAGCGACTTTTTAAAGTTAATAATATTGCTTATTTGTTTTAAATTGTCAGGGAGGTTATTCCATGCTGTTGTTCCAGAGTACCTGAAGGAACGTTTACCGGTTTCAGTATGAACAGAAGAATGGAAAACATTTTTATTTGCAACAAATCTAGTGTTGTATGAGTGAATGTTTATTTGTGAGTGAATGTTGTCCCTCAGGTACTCAGGAGCCACATTATTGATACATTTATACATAAGAATAATTCTAAAATAATCAGCCCGCTGATTTACCTTCATCCAATTGAGTTGTTTGTACAAATCCTTCACATGTAAATCCCTAACTTTACACCCAAGAGTCAATCTGGCTGCTCTGTTCTGTAAGACTTGAATCTGATTAATATATTTTCTTGCGGCAGTTGACCAAATTGTACAACAGTAGTCTATGTGAGGCAAGATGATAGCATTACATAAAATATTACGAGTTTATTGATCAATATACCAACTTAACCTTTTTAAAACACCAAGTTTTTGTGATATTTTGCCAGCCATTTTTTCAATATGCTTATCCCATTTAAGTTATGGGTCAAACCACATACCAAGATATTTAAACTCATTCACATTCTCAAGAATTTCATTATTGATTTTTATTTCCAAGTCACCCATTTTTCTAGTTCTTTGGTGTGTTCCAAAAGTCATAACCTTTGTTTTAGAGGCATTAAGGGTTAATTTGTTGGTGTTCATCCATTTAGAAATATGGTCTAGATCCTGGTTTAAAACATGCTCAATTTCAGACTTATTGTTTGAACTACACAAAACTGCAGTGTCGTCAGCATATAGGACAACCTTACTTTTGTTGATTGCGTTGGGAAGATCATTTATGAATAAAATAAAAAGAAGGGGCCCCAATATTGAGCCTTGAGGCACACCGACTGTTACTGGTTGCGGATCAGATTGCACACCATCAATTAGAGTTGTTTGCTCACGACCTTTCAAATAATTTGAAAACCATCCCAACTCAGTGTCTTTGATTCCATACCAGGACAGTTTGCGAAGGAGAACAGTATGAGACACCGTATCGAATGCTTTTTTTAAATCTAAAAATACAGCCCCAGTAACTTCACCTTTATCCATGTTGTTAAAAATATAGTCAGTAACATCAGTTATTGCAGTAAGTGTAGAGTGTTTGGGTCTGAAGCCAGATTGCGCAGATGTTAAGAGCCCATTATGTTGAAGATATTCGTACACTTGGGTGTGGACGGCACGCTCAAGAATTTTAGAGATGACAGGAAGGACCGAAATAGGTCTGTAATTGCTGCAATCTGACTTCTTCCCCGCTTTAAATATGGGTGAAACAATTGCCTTTTTCCACTCCTTGGGAATGGAGGTGGTGAGGATGGTAAGATTTAAAATGTAGGCAAGAGGTTTAGAGATCTTGTGGGCACCTGCTTTTAGATCCGAGAGCTAATGTCATCAATGCCGGTGGCTTTGCCTGATTGGAGTGAGGAAAGTTGTTTCAGAATGAAATCCTCATCAATTTCCTTAAATTTGAAAGGAACGGTGGAGTAATCAACAGATTTGCAAACATCATCACCATCTCCATTCTCAAAGTTTTGAGCAAGCTTATTACCAATTTCGGTAAAGAAAACATTAAAAGCATTAGCAACTGTTTTGGGATCATTAATATTTTTACCATTTACAACAACTTCATTAACACTTTCACGGGTCTTTGATGGAAGAATAGATTTAATTGTTTTCCATAACTTTTTACCATCATGTTTGCTCTGCTCAATTGTATCTGTGTAATACGATTTCTTAGCATTCTTGATAACATTGTTAGTTTCGTTTTTCTTATTACGATACACGTCCCAGTCACTAGATTTACCACTTCTTTGAGCAAGTCGTTTAGAAAAATCACGATCATTGGATAAAGACAAAATATCTTTGTTAAACCATGGTGGAAGGTTACCTTTAATACGAATTTCCACTTTTGGGGCATGTCTATCTGCCACCTGAATGAAATTATCTTTGAAGATAGACCAAGCCACTTCTGGATTTCTGCTTGAATACAAATTCCTCCAGTTAATTTTGTCCAGATCTTGTTGGAAAGAATCAATATCAAATTTACGGTATGTCCTAGTCTTAATTATCTTTGGTTTACTCTTAATGGGACATGCTTTGTATGACATATAAACCAAGTTGTGGTCGCTGAGACCAGTTGCAATATTACCAAATGTAAACAACTTATTTTGGTTAGAAACCATTATTAAATCTAGGCACGAAACACTTTTTTCAGTAATCCGGGTAGGGGTGTTAATGACATTATGCCATCCAAACTGCTGACAAAGTTGATTGGCCACTTTTGCTTTCTCAGGTTTCAAAAGATCTAAATTAAAATCTCCAGTTACAACCAGGTCACTATTGCCAGAATTATCAACAACATGAGATAAGTGACTTTTTAATGACACCATATAACCCACTTTAGATGATGGTGGTCTGTATACAGACCCAATAATAACAGACTTTGTTTTTGGCAACTGAATTTCAGTCCACACACTTTCAATACTGTCACTTTCAAAATCAGGTTTATATACACATTGGAGATCATTAGAAACATAGATTGCCACTCCACCACCTCTACGTGTTCTATCATTACGGTAGATGGTATACCCATTAATAGCAATCTCATTACAATCTATTTTTGCTGAGAGTCTAGTTTCACTTAAACATAAAATGTCAATAGGTTTTTGGCAAGTGCCATTCTAAGCATATCAATTTTGCAGTTCAATTCTCCAAGAACGGTCACAATGTTGAGGTGAGCAATTCGAAGACCTTTGGCTTGTTGAACAATACAATAGCCCCTTTTTGAATAATAGCCATTATTTAAGGGGGGTTAGTTACTTTTTTTGAGATGTTTACTTTGTCCATTGTACCTGGGATTTAATAAATGCAACATCAATCCCATTCCCAACACATGATGAAGGCGGTAGGAAAGGGAATATTTCATGGCATAAGTTGGACTACATACAGAGAAACAGGGTCAGTGTCCTAGCTGTGGAATAGCTTTAGTGGGTAATTCTCCCATGCTTGGGGCAATGCACACCTGCTTTCATCATCCATCCAGGCAGAGAAATAACATTCATGTGCTGCTTACTGGCCCACAAAATTGATTTGATGTGGTGCCCTATGTGTCAACTTCTAAACACACAGGTACACAATGGTAAAGGGCAAGATTTGGGTGGATTGTTGCTAGAATGTGTAGATGGATATATAGAGTTTGGAGTAGGGAAGTTGAGGCTGCTTTAAAGGGATGTTCTGACTGAGATATTGTTCTCACGCAATTTGCCCTGCAAAAGGCCCTGCATGCTTTTATCGATTGGCTCCAACCAAACAAAGGATTTGAACCGATATCCTTCACCGTAATCATGGCGCAGTGCAGTCCATTCAATCAAATGTTGTCATCAACTTGTTTAATCATAGTGCATTTGTTATGTGTGTGAGACGAACTGTCGCGGTAGATTGCAATCATGCTTTTGTTGAATGCATTTGAAGCTATTTGAGAAGTCTGCCATATTTATGGTGTGATACATCATATGCACAACCTCCGTCTATTACTCCATAAAGTGATCAATTCCCTTTTGAAAAACATTCATTAATAGTTCATAAAGTTTATGGTGAAGTTATTATTAGGCCTGATTCATACTTGATTATTCTGCATCAAATATTCCATGTAACAAGTAGGATATCATTATCAATCTGTTTCAAGGAATTTTCATCTTCTTGTGAATTTTGCTGAGGATAGAAAATATTTTAAAAAATCCAGATCGAATAACGAAAACTTCTGCATCAAAATATTTGACATCAAATATTCTTACTGAAAACACGATTTGTTTAAGTTGAAACTTTTTTTTTCAGTTTATTCAGTAGGCCTACAGCTGAAAATGTAATAAACACCTCAAAAGAAATAAGTCCCCCTCTGAACATGTCGTCATAACATCATAAGGTTTCATTTTGTACCAACAAAACTAACTTTGAAATAATTATATGACTGTTTACTAAGTGCTGTGTGAAAATGAGAGATTTCCATGACTTCAGGGCTGAATGAGCCTAAATTGAAGGCAAAAACTGCCCTTTTCAAAAGTCACAAAGTAGGCCTATGTCACAAAAGTTGATTCATGGCTTGTTACTAATGGAAAACCCCATGTGTTTGAGTGCAGTTTAAAATCCTCACCAAGTGAACATTTACTGTAATGTGTATCGATTCTTGATCATTCAGCCATGCAAATCCCCTTGGTGCAGAGTTCAGCACAGTGAGTTGTAAGATGGTCAGTTCCATTCCTTGTCCCAACACGCCTTGCAGTTAACAAGCATAGGCCTACTTTGTGACTTTTAGAAAGGGCACTTTTTGTCTTCAATTTAGGCTCATTCAGCCCTGAAGTCATGGAAATCTCTCATTTTCACACAGCACTTAATAGTAAACAGTCATCATTTCAAAGTTAGTTTTGTTGGTACAAAACGAAACTTTACGATGTTATGACAACATGTTCAGAGGGGGACTTATTTCTTTTGAGGTGTTTATTTGGTAAATGTGGGTCACACTAGCAGTAAGTCCCTGAATATGCCTGTAAATGTTGAGAGCCAAATGCTACATTGTATTTGATGTCATTTATCCTCAAGGTATCCTCAATCCTCATTGCCTTTGTACTTGACCTCACATCACCTTAACCCACAGCATCTGACTAACTGTTTCCACTTTCTTTCATGGAATTGAATCAATAAGGCCTACTGAGTATGGAATGAAAGATTCCGATGACTTTATAACATTCAAGTAGTGACAAACTCAGAGCTAGAGGACAAAGACAATGAAAGCTGACATTTTTGTTTCCTTTTACCCATCTTTCCTGGCAATAAGTTCTTCCATGCCTGAAATCTCAATTTAGCGAGATTATGCATTATATCATGGTCAACTCAAAATATCAGTCTTGGGTGTAACACATACTTTACAAATCAATTTACTGGGATCATCAGTCCTCATATGAAGATCTTTTGCCCGGATCTAGGCCTACCTGTTCTATTACAAAAAAAGGAGGCTGATGCAATATTTTAAACAAAACATTGATGCAGGGGAGGGGTGACACGCAAAATGATATTACATGTACATGCAAAAGCTTGGCCGATAGAAAATAACTATACCCTATTTTGTTTGTTGTAGAGGATTTAAAGGAGTATTTTGTGATCCTAGCATCCTCTTTTTATGACATATTTCAGTATATATCCACGAAGAAAGTTTATTCCCAAAATTTTAGTTGATTCCGATTTTGCATTTGCGAGTTATGCATGATTATGTGTATTAACTATTACACTGCTCCATAGACAATGTGTTGTAATTTCGTTCTGGTATACCAGAACGAAATTCAAATTTCACGATATCTTTGCTAAACGAATTAATCTGCAAGAAATTTTTTGTACATAAACATTATGTAGCCAGAGGTATCCAGTGATATAAAAATCTAAACTTTTTTTGAGAAAAGTGGGGGATGATGCTGTGGATCACGAAATGCCCTTTTAGAGAAACCATATTAGGCCCTTCACAATTGATTCCGAGTTTACTGTTCAAGATTTTAAAAATAGGATGAGGTGACTTTTAATTATTAATTATTAATTATTTTCTTTATTTAGTATTAGTTATCACAACCAATTATCAACCCATTTTGACGGGAATCTGCATTTAATTATTTTATTACTATGCTTACTTTTACACATAGGTGCAGTTATGCTGTTTGTTTATTCATCATTATTGTTGATATGATTCATGTTTAAGTAGCAAGTAAAATTCATTAAAAGTTATTTTATAGGAGAAAATCCAAAATAAAAATAAAATAATTAAATATTTTGCAATTTTCTATTTTGGATGCGGGCGGTTAACAGTAAACTAAGAATTTAATGTGAAGGGCCTTATGGCATATAATTATTAGAAGTCATACATGAGGCAGCTTGTCACTCATGATACATATCCAAGTAGGGCTGTGCATCTATAGTATACATTTGTAACTTTCACTTGATTTTAAAATAAAGACATCAGTTGTCATAGTCCCAACCATACACAGCATCTCTCTCTGGAGTCTGTCTGAGCTAGGTGATCTCACCTGTGAAGCAGGCATGTGACCCCATCAGGTCAAACCCCAGGCATTCCTACCTGTAGACAGGTTGTATGTGCAGGACAAAATGATGCAGATGACCATGCAATGTCATCTGCTGCTCACTCAAATAGCCAAAGGCAGGATTGTATACCTGTAAACATGGTAAAACTACACAAATCTGAGCTAAAGGGGTAGGGGTCAAAGCTGAACTTATGCTATTCATCTTGTCTTGTCTGTTGTGAAATACAGGTGTATGAGATTATTTATTTATTTATTTATTTATTTATTTGTTTGTTTGTTTGTTTGTTTGTTTGTTTGTTTGTTTGTTTGTTTGTTTGTTTGTTTGTTTGTTTGTTTGTTTGTTTGTGTGTTTGTTTGTTTGTTTGTTTGTCTGACTGAAGAGGTTCATCAGTTCTGTTGATTAATCAGCTATTTAAAATTCTTTGTCAAGACCAAAGGAAAAAAAATTAATAATTTTCTCTGTACTGACAGTATCGCTAGAAATCTTCTGGTTTTATCAAAGTGTTGATGATGTTATTGATCCATTTCCTTGGAGTGGGAATTTGGACTGGATGTTATTGTTTTACTGGAAGTACTCCTGTCTCCAAGGTTGGTCTTGAGCAGTCACATTTTCGATCCTCTGCTTAGGACCACTGTGACTTAGGACCAACATTGGAGAGAGGAATACTTCTGGTAAGACATAACAGGTGAGAAAGCCAGAAGGTTTATGGTAAAAGTGTCAGCAAAAACTTTAGATAGATATTTATTTACCTACCTAACACTGTAACACATATGTTGCAACTTGGTGTTGCAACTGTGTGTATAAGTTGATAGAACTTAAAGTATTTGAAATGAAGAATATTATGAAGGATTGAAAATCATGGAAGTATATTCTATACATGTAGCAGACAATCTATTTGGTTCGAGAAACTCTTTTCTCAATACATGTAATATGCATCACTGCCACCACAGATCTGTGCTACCACATCTGGTCAAAAAAAGTACAGTGACCTCTTGTTCAAAAAGTACAGGTAACCCCATTTTAAAGCACACTTTCAGCATTGTATGTCATGGGCCCCAAACCATATATTCCAAATATGGCACATCAATTGTTGTGCTCTGATATTGAAGCAGGATAAATATTTTGAACAAGACACCTCATAATCTGATTTTTCGTTTATTTATTTTTCTTTCTTTTCTGCATACCTGATTTTTTGTTTATTTATTTTTATTTCTTTTCTGCATACATATAATTTATACATACCTTGATGCAATTAAAATTGATTAATTTTTAGTGTAGTTTAATTACAAATTATACACACCTCAATGGAGGACTTGACAGGTGAGCCCCCAGACAGGTGATCTAATTTCCATGAGCACATGTATACAAAGGCAAGAATGTGTCAATTTTTTGAGTTAATTTGACACAAAAAGTTGTATATTCTGCATCAGTGATGCATATTCTGTGCAGGGTTGCCAAAATATTTCAGCCCGAATCGCAGGGCAAATAATTGAAAAGTCGACCAATTTTTCTCTTTACCATTGGTTTCTATGGGGCAGGAAACTATCGGAAGTCGCGGAAGCCAATGTTGAAAAGTCGCCCAAATTGTTTCTTAACCATTGGTTTCTATGGGACAGGAAATTTTCAAAAGTTGTGGGAATGATCTTCAAAAGTTGCCCAATTGGGCTACCAAATCGCTTTCTGATGAATAAAGATTGCATTGTCAAGAAGTACTGATTTTGATTCTTATCATGATCATTATCAAAATATGCATGAATAAAAAGTACTTGTCTTGCCCATTGGTTGTGTAGACAGTGACTCGAAAAATATTTTGGAAATGCTGTTTTGTTGTACACAAAATGTTTGGCATTTTACAGTGAAAAATAGAAAATCTATCAAATAAAATGTGTTCCTTTGAGTGGGATGAAATACTTTTTGGATTTACCAAGGATTTCAATTATTTTGTTTTTTAAAACTTGTGGGGTGTTTTAAAAATTAGAATAAAAATCTTTGAAATTGTAGAATTAAAAAAAATAATTGTTCACATATTCTCATCTTTTCAGTTTCATAAGGAAACTTAATTGATCTTTTTCTCTCTCTCAAGAATCATTATTGTTCCACCCCGGTAAAATCACAGCAGCTGAAGGGAGTATCCCATCATGCATTGCAGTCTATCTACTTGCTCCATAGCAAATGTATACAAAATATAAACAAGAGCCGCTTAGATATTGAGAGCTATGGATAGTTTCACAATGCTTTAGAGATCATTTTTGGTTTTTCAAACAAAAGTCTATAAAGCTCCCCTGATATAAGCGAGTAATTGAAAGTTGAAGTGAGGGATTTTGTGTACACTTTCTATGGCATAAACAGTTTTATCATGGTACTGCAGAGCATGATGGGATACACCTATCAGCTGCTGTGTGGTAAAATATATATAATTACTGGTATTATTGAAAAAACAGATGAAACAGAATTATCAATAAAATAGGTTGAGCTTTCATTTCTGCATAGAATACTTATTAGAAAGTTTTTAGGTTAGGGTTAAACTTAACTGCTTGACTTAAGTTAAGAGGATATTCCCTTTTCTATTTCATCTGTAGAAAGGGGAAAGGAATAAATAAATGCAACAAGCTATGATAGGTTATCCTTATTTTGTTCTGGTAAGCTTATATACGTTTCTCAGAATTCCAGCAGCTTTGATGGTATTCATTTGGAATCGCACACAAGCTTTAAGTTATCATCAAACATGCATGTGAGCTAGCTCGAGATACTCTAGCAAAAATACAGGTTTACATTTACTATTTTACATTATCTTGCTGTATTTCAGCTAGAGCTCCAAACGACAAGCTTCCGGGTTTTTTGGAGAACAATACTGTTACGTAAGATGAAGAAGAAACCCGCCTCGAGCCCGCCCTTCTCATTATTTCATTGTACTTATTGCAATTTGCCTCCACACATTACGTAATCAACACAAAGCTTTTGTGAGGATTAGTGAGTGGATAAGAAATTGACAGTGGAGGATACGAAGGACACGCCGATTGATAGTTGTCAATCATGAATTGCCGCAACTTATTAATATTTTACTGCATGGCATTCCGCAAACACCAAGACAAATTATGCCATATTTTTCCAAAGATCATCTCATATGAAGTAAGCTGAATGCGATCTGTACTTTTGTAACATTCCGATCGCTTTTGATCACCTATTATCGGCGAATTTGCTTGAAAACACGTGAGTTCATGTTGTGTAAACATAATTAGCATATACACAAATGAAATTACGATGCAATACAATGCAATTTGAATGCGCAGCAGATCTATAGAAATAACGTTGCCCGGTTTTATGCAGAATTAGACCCTGTCTGATGTGAGCCGATAGACTTCACTTAGGCTTGTAAACCAGAAATGAGTAACATGCCAAACAAAGGTAAACAAGGAATTGACTTGGAGTATGATTGTTAACAAAATATTGACAGGGGCCTATTGTGTGAAAAGAAAGAAAAGTATGTTGGAAAATAGCTGGAGCTATTTTAATAGCAATGTTATGTGAATTATTGATGATGGTACACAATGTAAGCCTTGTAGTTGCAAAACAATTCATCAATATCAATTTGTAACCATGCGTGTGAATTCATGTGATGGGCATTCAGAAAACAGGGAAAGGCAAGTTGGATAGCAGGGGACATATCCATCCAATTGCAGGAACTTGGTTTTGTGGATGGGCTATTCAGAAAATAGATGCACATTGCACACCCCTATAGAGGAGTTTGAATATCCGGACTTTTTGTCCAATCGTGATTGCTGGAAATCCAGACTTTTAAAGTGCCCAAAGGCGAAAATATCTAGCAGAAAAATAGTTCAAAATCAGAAATCCTCAAATTGAGAGCTCATTTCGGACAATTACATGATTTTTCATTCATTTTATTGTATTTCAAAGTTTTTTCCAGTAACATTGGCGACTGGAATTCCAGTCGTTTTCAGGAAGCACACCTGGAAATTAATTTTATTGAAAATTTACTCTATAGTGGGTGTGCATTTATTTTCTGGAATAGCCCGATCTTTCCAACTGTTACATTTTTTATCATCAGAATAGTTTATTACACCTGTAATATTTGTATCATTGAGGCTGCAACCATGCACCTGAAGATCATTTTAGAAGTCATAAGAAGTGAAGGCTCTATTGGTGTTGAAAAAACCCCACACAGTGGCGGGGGGGAATGAGGGGGGAAAGAGATTTTTAGGGGGGGGGCAAAAGCATCAAATTTTGCGCAAAATTGTCGTAAAAAGGGGAATTTTTCGTAATTTTTGGTTTTTACTGGGGGGGGGGGCAACAGGGGAGCAAGAGTTCTGACTGGGGAGAGCATTCCCCCCCATGGAATGCCCTCCCCTATGTAGGAATAGTGTAAAAGTGAAGGATAAGTCAATAAAATTGTAATTATGGACATTTTTATGAAAAATTTGCAAAACTGAAGAAAATGGCAGTGTTGATAATTAGAAAGCTCTGTTTAATTACATTAGCTGTCCAAACATGAGCACAACATGTGACATTGTGCACTTGTTACACAGTGTTCTGTCTTCACTTTAATACAGGGTATGTTATTGTTAGCACATCCTTGTAAAAATTTATTTTTGATGTTTTATTTTTTTATTTAAATACTGAATCACTGACAGCATCTGTAACATGCCGATCTTCAAAAGATGATTGATAGCGCATAGAGAAAAGAGGACATAGGTGGTCACACATTTCTTTGTGCTTCTCCTTTAGGTCCTTGAAGCACCATTCCCTGAACATTCTGAAAGAAGTTGGCTTTCTGGAACCTGATAATAATGACAGCAAAATGGGACAGATAATTGATGGTCACACCTCACTTTGTTTCCATTGTATTATTGTTGCATTGATAGTCACACTTTGGTTGCAGTATACAGTGCACATAATTAACTTTTGATGCACTCAATGTAATGTTGACTTGGCATTGTACTATTGAATTCAGGTAAAGACACTTAAGTTTGGGCATGAAAAGTTTTGAGTAAACCTTAACAATTTGCATCTAGTTGTAAAGAGCATAATTACATTTGGAGGGAAATTTATGATTTCCCAGTTTTAGCATCACTCCACCCATTAACATACACTGTCGCAAATAAGATAAAGTGAAAATCAATAGGAAAAGATGCCCAACTCTTTAAGGAAAATGTGATAAGTGTGCTTCGTAATGTTCTATGATTGGAACCAAAAAATGTGAATTTGCATGTGGGTTTTTTTGCTTGGTCCTAGCCCAGATGTAGGTCCTGTATAGCAAGAATATACAACTCACACATACTGATGAAAATAAGCATTGGCTAGGTTTCAGGCAAAAAAAGAAAGTCATTAAATTAAATGTTTATCAAGATACTGCCAGCCCTTACAATCAGTTACACATTCGATCAGCAATTTAGCCAACTCAGCTCATTAAATGTGTATTTTATAGTTGATTTATACAAAGATCCTAAAATAAATCTTTGATTTATAGTAGAAAACATATTAATGAGCACAGGTATATGTTGATAATGGTACATCATCAGATTTGCTTCAAACAATAATATGAAACTACTATAGTACTGTCACACATGATATGCTTCTTGTAATTTCAAGCAACTGCATACACATAGGATTGGTTGTGAATTGTGATTGTAGATATATGCAAATGATTATATCAATATGCTAAATATATGATTTGAATTTTGTTGTTGCTATAGAAACCAACCAACTGGAGGACCCACGCTTACAATGGCGAGAAGAGCAAGAAGATATGTTAAGAGATTATATGCAAACAGCTCAAGATGACCTACAAACAAAAGAAGAAATATGTAACATCAAACAACAACGCCTGCAGCTAGCACAGGACGAGGTAAAACATTTAAAACATGTGACTAAACATGAACTAATGAGGCTCTGGGTATTTCTCATACATGTGGGGGTTACGATACTCAAGTTTGGGTAGGAATGTGTCGCTGAGAATTTGAATGTGGACCCATCCATTAATCAATTTTTCAAGAAATTTGGACCCATTGCTATACCATTTGTCAACAATTTCTGCTAAATTTCAACAACAAAAAAGTTTTTACAACTTTTCCTAAAATATCACAAATTTTGGCTACAGTTCGGCAAAATTAGGCTATTTTTCAGAAAAAAAATTGGAACATTTTGAAAACAATGACCCATCCATATACCAAAATTGACCTAGAAAAAGGGGTCTTTGATATACCAAATGGTCGAAAATGGGACCCATGTTTGTGTCATATCCACATAAATTATGATCATTTGTATTGTTATCCCGTAAAAAGTTGCATTGCCATTTTGCACCCTACTTCGAAAGCTATAGCCCAACAGATAAATGTGGAGTACAAATTGTGATGCGCTACAGTTTTTGAGGTCTGACCAGATTGTGTCACACACCTCAATCAATGAGAACCCCATTGGTTCACAAATGATGCATTGAAAATGAGGTCTGATCGGATCGTGTCACACACCTCAATCAATGAGAACCCCATTGGTTCACAAATGATGCATTGAAAATGACACAATATATTTTTGACCTTTAAAAGCTTTAACTAAGATATCTTTGCATCATCATCATCATCATCATATGTTACATCAATGCGGGTTATGTAGAGGAAGTACGTCAAGCCATCCATGACCGCAGCGTGTGTAAAACATTGACACAGTTGTAGGCCTACATCTTTGTAGCCAGCCAGAACTAACGTATAGTATTTTGTCTCTACTATACGACTTGTAGTCAATCGGAAGGTCGTAATACCTTTGTAGCACTATGCACTTACAGCCGCCTTCCTTGTTGATTTAAGAATACGCGATTTTGGAGGCCAAAAATTGCACCCCGATTTTCCAACAAATGCAAAAATCCGCGATTTCCCGCCAAAAATGCAAAAAAAGTACTGTGGTTGATTTTAAAAAAAATGGAAAAAAAGTTACTAAAAAATTACAAGTTTGTTTCCAAATGGGACCGATTTGTAACTTGAGTTCACTGCATAATCTGTTGAAGATATAAAATGCATTGGTTTTGTACACAAGTCTATATCTTAAATAGATTTTGAAGTGAACACAAGTTACAAATTGGTCCCATTTGGATACCAATTATTTTTGGATTTTTTCAAAAATGTCAAAAAATGCATTTGGAGCCAAAATACGCAAATTGCGCCACAAAAAACGCAATTGCGTATTCTTAGCAGCCCTAATTTAAGATGACATGGACAGGGACCAAGTTGTAAGTTATTTTGAGAATCTGTCCCAAAATTTACTGGGATATTGGAGTTGAAATCCACACACCCTCTATGGAAGACATGATCTTAATCTTCCTCACAGGAAGTGTGAATTTCAAGTTGGGTTACCTAAATTGTAGCTCAGATTCTGAGCCTTGATATGTGTCCTCAATAAAGTTTTCATGTTAAAAACAAAATGTGAAAACCATGTCCTACCCTCTCAGCTATTCTAGATGTGCCTGTGAATCAAGCTCGGGTGGTAGCGGTAACTAAACATTTCACAATCAGAGGGGAGGGGCAGTCTCGGGTGATCAGAGGGTTTATGCATGGATTGTACCCTAGTCACTAGACTGGACTTAAGTCATATGCTCTGACACGGTCATTAAAATATTTCGCGATCAGAGAGAAGGGGAAATCTAAGTGGGTTTGTGCCCTAGGTACTAGACTGGACTTTTGTCATATCACAAGGGCTTTGATTGAGAGCTACATGTACTTGAATTGGTGACTCCATTTGAAATCTGCATCCCCTCTGTGGGAGATTAATGTCTTCCTTTGTTTTCAACTGGAATAACCCAATAGCAGTGCGAAAAGTAACACATAGACTAGCCCCCCAAAAAATATTGTTGTGTTGCCCTCAAGTCTATGGCATGTACTATCAATTCCAAAAGGTGCGTGATCCAGTTACCAGAGAGTTACGAAACCACTTCGCTGGTGAATTGGCATGGCATGTATTTGAATTGTTTTGAGCAAGTGTGCCAACTAATATTTGGTTGTGTTACATGATCTTATTCAAACCAAACACCCAAGGGTGAGTCTTCCAGGAGGAGTTGGCACAAGAGGAGAGTGGAAGAGACTCATACTAGCTCCCACCGTGTACATTCAGTGATGGTTCAGTGTAGTGGTAGAATGCAGTTGGAAAATAAAATACCTCATCATGTATTCAACCAATTCCTAATTTTCCTTAGAAAGTATGTAAAAAGGGCTGTTGAACCAAAAGGCTTGGCAGTTGAGCCAGAACAGTGTGACCTCAAGCATAGATGATGTGCCTTATGTTGACAACATGACACCAACATGATATTATGTTTCCATGGGAGATGTGACCCACTTATTGGTTTAAATGATATTTTTAAGATCATCATGGGAGATATAAGAGGTTTAACCTCTGCTATTAATAAATTGGGCACAAGTGACATTAAAGAAATGTGTTTCAGAAGTCATTATGATTGAAGCCGTCTACAACAACTCTTCCAATACCTTTATGGGGTGTTTACACGGTAGGCGACTTCAAAACAAATTGTAAATTTGACTTTTATGCCATCACTTGCTCATGCTTCAAATAGCTATTGAAGTTGACTTCTAATTACGTGTTAGTTTACACTGCAAAAGTCGGGTTTTCAGCAAATGTTGCTCCGGGTCGTCATTTGAAATTGACTTCTGAAGTCGACTTCTGAAGTCGACCCTGTTTACACACAAATGAAGTTAAGTTCAATGTCGACTAAAGTCAACTTCAGGCTCTGTGTAAACAGGGTGTATACACAAAATTATTACCATACAATTTTATTTTGCTTGTAAACCAATGTACATTTATGTTTAAACATTTTGAACATTTTGACAATGACTTAAAAAATTCCCAGTAGAAAGGCGAACATTTCTATTGCCTTTATAAGGTATGGTGAAGGAAAAGTGTAGAGTTGTTGCTATGGGAAATACAGGTAGTGTGACAGTGATGAATTTGTGTCAATGCCAGCAATGCAGTACAAGTGGATTGTTCCTCTTTGGATTTCCCATGCCGTCTTTGACATCAAAATAACTAACTGTTTAACAAGGAAGAGTGTGCAAGTATCATTTTGTAGAAATGAAACTTGCAAAGCTTAGCTTGAGCATATTTGCTTGAGCCTGGTCCCATTAGGACCCAAGCTTGCATCCTCCTAGATCCAGGGCCTAGATCAACTGGTTGAACTTATTAAATGAGAGGGTGTTAGCAAAATATGATGATCTATCAACAAATCTTAAACATTTGTAAAGGGGAATTTGTCATTGCAAAAAGTGAAAGTCCTGTTTTGTGCATGCTGAAGTGTGCTTTGGAAAAAGTGTGAAAGATGTGGATATGGGGCAAGAGTTAAACCAGAGTTGGCAAGTTGAACAGAGGAAACATGTACATGTAGGCCCTACTTCTTGAAATTCTCTAATCGCATACTTTTTAGGGAATATATTAAAAAAATATTTTTTTAATTTTAGGCCTATAGACCACTTGACATCACTGTTTATCAACAAAGGCGAGGGACTCGTCTATCGATATGCTCGAACGAGCCGCTACACTGTTCAATGGCTTTCTTGTATTGTATGAAATGTGGCGGGCGATTTAAAATGCACATGCCCTTAGCAGACTCCGATGCGTACGCACGCTGCAGGGCAAAGAACAATGTAAATTGTCATAATGCGCGCGCATACTGCCGGGCAATGACGTCACATGCCAATTGGTCTATACTCTTGGAAGATGACAAAATTGGAAAAATCACTTTGTTGCAGTTGTTGTATTTATGATCTCTAATAGTACGTTATTTTATTGATGAAAGACGTACTGTTCAATAAAATTAAATTGCAAGTTGCTAAACAGAAGAAGGGGTTAGCATTTAATTAAAAATCAGGGTAGGAGTGCATTATACCAGCAACAGTTAGAAATCAATTATGTCGATAAAAAAGGAAGATTGGTAGCACGTTTATTTTTTCTCATATATTTATGTTTTGATGGTCCCTATGAATGCAATTGATTGATTGTGCTAGTTCCCCACATTTTTGTCAACAAAAAAAGTAGGCGTAAATATGCCGAGCTATAAATGCATGTACATTAAAAATCTATTTATAAAATGTTGTACTTTTCACACTGCATACTGCTTCTGTGAGGTGAAAAACTACAGTAAATTGAATCAAACTGACATACATTTTAGCATTCCCTTAAAAAGTTAATTAAATATTTATAGCAAATATAACTAGAATTACGCAGTTCATAATTAAGGTGGCCCCATACATACATTGTAGGTATGTAAATAACAAGGTTCATAAATATAAATAATATAAATAAACATAACACAAAACTATACAGCACATCAGGCTACCATACCAAGTTTGATATAATATTGGATGGCTGAGCATGATACCATAACATATCGGATGAGTCATAAAAATATCGGACGAGCCAACGGCGAGTTCGATATTTGTATGACGAATCTGATATGTTCTGGTATCATGCGAAATAAGCCATCCAATATTATCATTATTAGGTTTTCTTAACTCCCAATAACCCTGAAAACATAATAATGAAGTTAATCGTAATTGTGTGTAAGCTGCCAAGTGGATTAATGAAAATGTGGGCAAAATAATTATGCAAATACATGTAAGCTTATGTTTATTCATAAATATGCAAATAACATGACACAAAATTATACAGCACATCAGGCAACCATATACTATATATCACCATATCAAATTTGAAGTTGATCAGTTATTGCATTTAAGCTGCAGAGTGAATTACTGAAAATGTAGGCAAAATATACAAATAAATCCATTAATATTCATAAATATGTATGCAAATATAAACATGACACAAAACTATACAGCACACATCAGGCAACCATATACTATCACCATACCATGTTTGCAGTTGATTGGTTATTGCGTTTTTAAGCTGCAGAGTGGATTAATGAAAATGTAGGCAAAATATGCAAATAAGCTCATTAATATTCATAAATATATGCAAATAACATAACACAATTTAACTATACAGCACATCAGGCCACCATATACTACCATTATAACAGTTTGAAGTTGATCGGTTATTGCGTTGGAGCTGCAGAGTGGATTAAAGAATTTTCTTTCGCCCGGACAACCTGACAGCCAAACAGCCAGGCAAACGGACAACCAAACAGACCGGGCAAACAGACAACCAATCAAACGATCATTTGGTTGATAAGCCCCACATTTGTGTGGGGGCCAAAAATGAAACAAACAAACATACTATCAAGCAAACTGTTGTTGAGTACCGGTATTTGACTAATCAGTCTCATCGAGAACCTGAAAGAACAAATTAATTGAGCAGGATCCGTGGCAGGAGTTGTGTTGATTTCTATGCAGAATTGGTTTAACACTCACAATAATAATGTTTCATGTGCTTTTATTGACTGGAGGCTCAAAACTTAAAGCCTTAATGTACGATCTTTTTTCAGAATATACCTTTATTATTTTTAAAACTGATTTTTTGACATACCGTATTTGTCAAATAAACGCCTGGGCGTTACATTTTCCCAAAGGCGTTTATTCAAGGTCAATTTTAGAACGATAATTCCGTTAAAATCATTAGGTAAACTTAAAACTCACGCTAAAATGACGAACTATGAACTGACTTCTGGTTCACTTCCGGGTTTCCAATCCAGATTTTCGCCAAAAAGTGACAGTATTATCGACCATGTGGGGAACTTGGTAAGCTTACTATACACAAGATAGCATGGAAATATCGGCATTTTTGAAACATCTTGGTTGAAAAAAAGTGGTGGGGGCGTTTATTTGAGGGGGGGGCGACTATTTGACAAAATACGGTATTTGTAATACTTACACATGTTCCAACTTAAATCTACGAGCAAACTGTAGAATTTGCCCTATTTGTAGTAAACGGGATGATTTTCTGTTGGTCCGACATATTATCATAATTTTTCAGATTATGATAATATATCGAACGGTTCAATTGTAGTCTCCTATGAAAAACCATTTGTTACGCTCCTCCACACATGTGGAGGAGCGTAACCAAATTGGTTGCGAGGAGACTAACTCTGAGGCCGCACTCGCCGTCCTAATCCAAAAAGTGCGAGATATTTGGAGGTGAAATTTATGATGTTGTTTCTTTGCAAATTTCCATTTTTTTTCGCATCCAAATGTATTGGGAACTTTCATAATGATTGCATAATAACTATTTTATCATTTTGGAAGAACAATCTAAAAATTTAAAAAGATCGTACATTAAGGCTTTAAGTTTGGGCAATAGGTTTTAAAATAAAAGTTTAATTTGAATCATTTTTCTCATCACAACTCCTATAAAATATGACTTTCACAAGTGATCAATATTAAATAGTAAAAGTGATCAATATTAAATAGTAAATGAAACATGTCATATAAATGGTTATGTACTGTACTGACGCGAGTATAGTCCCACCCCGTTTTTGGTTGAACATTTTTCAAAATTGGGGGGTGGGACTTTACTCGATTTAAAAAAAAAATATTGTAGGCCTATGTGTTTTGAATAAATTTGTACTCATGTCATACTCTATTAATGATTTCAAAATGCATTGAATTTGTATGCATTTTTTTTTTTTTTTTTTAATTCGAGTATAATCCCACCCCCCCAATTTTGAAAAATGTTCACCCCAAAACGGGGTGGGACTATACTCGCGTCAGTACGGTAATAATGAAACATGATTATTATATAAATGGTTATGTAATGACAAAAGATGACTCAGGTTAGTTTCACCATCCACATCCAGGTATTGGAGTCAAGTAGTTCATGACCAGGTCTGAGTACATACCAATGAGGTCATGTCTTATGACCAGCTCTCTATTTCAATCACTGAGATCATGGGTGTGGTTCAAGTTAGCAGGTTATTTATAGCTCCCTGCAAAGTTGCCAGCCAGCCTCCCTCCTGGGAAAAACCTCCTGACAACATTCACTAGGGAATTAACTACTTGTTATTTATTTAGTGCATAATTTTTTTTAATGCAATATATATTTTTGAAAAAATTAGTTTTTGATGTTTTCTTTTATAACATGGGGGATATGCATGCAATAATTAAATGTCATGTTAACTTGCCCAATATGCCTGTGAATTGCTGAGCCTGGTTGTTGTACCTACTCAACCCTCCTGTCTGGCCTTACTTGTTTTACTTATATTTGTATTTTTATGTGTTTTATGAATAAATTTGAAATGATGACTTCAATGATTTCCCCTCTTTTGGTATGTTTAGAATTGTTTATCCTACATCTCTCTAGCCAAGTAAACAAACAAGATAACAATAACAAAAACAAAAATCCATGCATAGAAACAAACAGATAAAAATAACAACAAAATTGGCAAAGATATACAAAAAAATCAAGGAAAAAAAAAAATCCAAAGTATGTTGTATTAGGTTCATCTGAATTGCCAATTAAAACTATTTGATTGGGAATTCATAAACTGGAACAACTTAAAATGGAATTGATAGCAAAAACCCAAAGTCTTTGCAAAAAATAATAAATTGCTCTTTAGGATTATAGAATGATATTATGTACACTTTGACTTGTGAAAGTTAAATGGAAAATTGAAAATTGCTTGTGACATTATGTTCATCCCCATCCAAATGTCACAAATAACAAATTAGCTCAAATGAATAAAATGTGTAATTCTCTTAGTTAGATGACTAATAAATTAATTAAAACAGCAAAAATTTGAACAAATAAACTGAATATTTGAAAGAAATTATCATTATTTTTTTTCAAATACACTTGTCGAAGGAAATAAAGTATCAGAATTTGCTAGTCATCATTTATCAGTGGCATCCTATCAGAGCATATGTTCTCATCACACTGGTGTGTCGGTATCTAAAGAATCCAGAAGAGATAGACGCGACTAATAAATAAAATAGTTGGCATTATCAAACGTGGAGCATGGGGACCCTAAGCCGTGGGAAAGTCATCCAATCTCATCCACTCATCTATTGCTCTTTCTATTATTCTGACGTTACACCAAAGCTAGTTTATTTGTAAACATGCAAGTATGCTTGATAGCGTATGTCTTAATTACAGTGCTGAGTAAACAGGCCAATTATGATTGGAAAGAATCAATTGAAAGAATGTCATTATCAAACTGAATGGTATAGTCGCATAGCTATCAATTGAAGATAATGGTATAATGCAGTAACTGTTATAAAGTATTGAGAATGTATGGAGATAGTGTTTCTAGATGTTTTCAAATGTTATATCATTTTGAATCAATGTGATGTATAGCAAGGTATTCAAATTTGTTCGCCTTTATTTATAATTTCATATTATTGCAAGTTGAACCATGTTTGTTTTTCTGTTTGTTTGTTTCAGTTCCAGCAGCTGAATGATGCCCTCAGTGGCTGGCACTCACATACAAGTTGTAAGTATATTTTTTTTAATTTAAATTTTTTTTTTATTATGCCAATTTGAAACTACTTTAACCTTAAAAACCCCAGGCCTATTTTGGCAAGGGGGAAGAAAAGAAGGAAGGAAGAAACAAAGAAGAAGATATAGCTTTTTTTCTGTGGTGCGATTTTGAACCAGGGACCCCTCTGGTGTCAGACATGCGCATGGCCATACCTTGCCACAGGGGTCTACCTTGGTCGGCCAGCCATGACTGTTCGCATGATGACGCAATCGCATCACGAGGGATACCCGCGCTTTCAGATGCTTTGTGAATTGAGCGTTTTTTATGTTTGGTTCAGTTAGGGTTAATTAGGATATTGCCTAAACTTGCTTGAATTTCAAAATATGTGTGAAATTTTTTGTTTCATATGTTATTCTTATGATGAAAATATGAATTGATGTTATTAAAAAACAAGTGAAATTGTTTCAATGCAATGTGCTAAAATTAAGTTATAAGAAAATGTAGACTATATTTTTAACTGAAGTTGTGGATAAAAATACTTGTTTTTATGAATAAATTTAAAATGAAAACAAAACACAGACTTCAATGATTAATATGATTTCCTCTCTTTTGGATATGTTTAGAATTGTTTGTCCTACATCTCTCTAGCCAAACTATCAATTTTTTGTTTGAAAGTTGCAGTGCTATAAACAGTTCTTGTGTAAGTATATGGCCTAATTTTGTTTTCAGAATTTCTGCAAAAGGAAATAAATTGCCCCTAAAAAGGTTTGCCAAAGAAAAATATACGAGGGGGTATCAAAAAGTTTTAGAAATCGCCCAGAAGTGAAAGAGCTATACCAATGAAATTTTGTCAGTGCAATCACTGGTCCTTATGTACACTATGGTGCAAAAATGGTCTCATAGGTATGTTTACTTTTTTTACAAGTGGCACTAGATGCCAATAACCTGCTGCCCCAGTTACTGCCCATAAACTGCAAGATTGAGAAAATTGAGGCAAGCAGCATTATTAAGATCCTGCTTTTGAAGGGTTGCAGTGCCTAGAAAATTGATGATGAAATGAAAGTTATCTTCGGTGGTGATTGTGATATGTCACTGTCGGAAAAGGAATTTTATTTCATCACAGATTTTCTGGGCACTGTAACCCTTAAAATGGAACTTAATCATGCTGCATGCCTCAATTTTCTCCATTTTGCTGGTTATGCGGTTACATAGGCAGGTAGTGACATCTAGCTCCTATAAAAAAAAGTAAACATACTTATGTGACCATTTTTGCACCATAGTGTACATAAGGAACAGTGATTGCACTGACAAAATTTCATTGATATAGCTCTTTCACTTCTGGGCGATTTCTAAAACTTTTTGATACCCCCTCGTACACAGCCTGTAGGAAGCAATTAAGCTTAATGTTTACCAAGTGAAATTATTATGAATCATTGACATCTAGCGTTTTACCATTCACATGGTTCTTTATTATGCGGTAATTGCATCTGCTGAATTCCAAACACATTCCATCACATTCAAATTCCCATTTACATTGTTACTGTGTCATTTAATTCAATAGAAATTATATCGGCTGATATTAATGGGTGTTTGGTCCCACATGGTTGGACAGTTTCTTTAGTATGCTGCGAAACCATAATAACTATGTAGTTCATATCGCCTCGAGATTGGTAGTGACGTCAAAATGCGTCTCTATCGGGTCTGAGAGAGCGTTATGATTGTGCCGCCTTTACACATGAGTGTATGATGCTGTGATTCCGAAAACGGTGCGCTCGTTTCAAGGCTACATAAGGCCAAAAAAAAAAAAATTTTGTTTGTCCTCCCTCCACCGCCCGCTCCTCAGATTAAGGCCTGACCAATTTTTTTTTCTTCAATTTTTTTCAATTTTTTATAAAAATAAGTAAAATTCAATTTTTTTTCATATTTGGAGTATCTTTGGACCTAGCTAGAGCTAAATACTAAGATCTTTCATGGTGGAAAGTAAAAAAAGCCCCCCAAAAACATTTTGTGTCTTCAATATGCAAAGTTATAACTTGTTCATGTCATAGTCTATTATTTTTAGTGACTTCAAAATACATTTGATTTGAAATCATTAAAAGACTATGACATGAACACAAATTATTAAAGAAACAAAATGTTGGTCTTTTTAAGTCACCATGAATGATTGTAGCATTTAATTAGCTCTAGCTAGGTCCAGGAATACGCCAAATCAAAAAAACAAAACAACAAAAAATCCGCCCGCCCGCACGTCCTCTTTAAAAGCTGTGGAGGACAAACAAACAACTTTTTTTTTTTGGGGGGGGGGGGGCCTAACCTTAGATGTCACTACTAATCTTGAGGAGGTGAGAACAACTATAAGCTTGAGCTGTCACACAATGAGTTTGTTATCAAGCACATCAATTATATAAATTTCTATTAATTTTGGACATGGAAGTTGATCAAAGGCAATGAAAGTGCTACATAGATGGACTAACCCACATTTGTAAAGGACTTAGTCAACGTTTATGAACACCAGTTAATTTAAATTGCAGATAGAATTTGGGGACAAAAAATTACTTTTCATTGTTTATCAAAACCTGTAAGTGTACATTTCCCTGTTGAGATGCATTTCAAATGAAACAGTGTACACCAGCAAAAATATTCATTAAAACATGAAATTTGGCACAAAAAAAACACCAAACAAACAAAACAAACAAAAAGCCCTTAATAAATTTTAAAGATGTTCACAAATGTTACCGTGTTGAAAATTAGTGTTTTCAACCCTTAAGAGGTGTGTACTACACCCTGGCAAATTTTGTGCATATTTTTGCATTTTCTCAAAATGATAGCACATTGGTGACAAGCCAGATATGTATATTATAGGGGCAAGGACTGCAACTACTGTACTGAAAATTCAGCAACTCAAAGCAAGTAGTTATTGATTTATTGATCAAATATTGGTTTTCCCTCATTTTTGACTGTAACTCCACAACTGTTGTCCGTGCTGAAATAAAATTTCCAGTGCAGTAGTTTTAGTCCTTGCCCCTATAATATACATATCTTACTTGTCCCTAATGCGCTATAATTTTTGAGAAAAATGCAAAAATAGGCACAAAATTGGGCAGGGGTGTAGTACCTCTTAAACACAACACAATTTGCTACCCTGTAAGAAAAAAATATTAAATCACATTTTCACTTTTTTTTTTTTTTTTGCTGGGGGGTGGTATCATATATATACATGTACAGTAAAATTCTTGAGTTACACCACTGTATAGGAATTAATCATAAGTGCTTCAATTGTTTTGTCAAATCTTATTAAAATCCTGAAACAAACTGATTGGAAATGTAAACTGATGATGATTTTCATAGATGATGATTTTGATAGTCTGTAGGTTAATCGAAGTTTAACTGTGGCGCTTTGATTCATGAAAGTAATTTGTAAGAGAAGGCAACCATATCCGCTGCTTCCGGAAATCATATTTCAACCGCTGAAGACAGTGACATGGAATATACAAGTAAAATAAAGTGAAGTGAGAAGAGCCTGGGAAAAGTTAATTGGATCATGTTGAGAATTTATGATGCTACAACATTACATGATTTGACACAATAATAGTAAGGTCAAAAAATTGTTTGATTGCCCATAGATCCTTTCCAAGAAAGAGGTGTGGTTGGTCGGTCGGATTTATTTTTTAAGGTCATAGCCAAAACATTTTTGGTCTAATGTGTAATTTGGGACATTTCTCTACTAATACCTCTTCATTCATAAAAATTAATAGATACAAAGCATGAAGAAAAAAAACCTTTTCACAATGTCAAAAATCTTTGGGAAAAAAACCCTTTTAGTGGAATTTCCAAAATTAGGGTCGGTATTCTTTTGTACAAATTAACAAAAAATGCCAACTTTTTTCCTAATTTTCCAGATTAGGGTTGCCTGGGTTGGGTCATGTGAGGCCGGGAAGTAGCAAACAGTATACAGGCGTACTGCTGTTTCCAAACATGTCTTCATTAGTATATTCAGGAAAACAGATATTCAGGAAAACATCCAAGGAGCAATATTACTGTATTTCCTTTTCGTATTTGAGAAATCAAGACAAAATTTAATTTTCAGGCCAAAAATTATGAGAATTTTGTTTAAATATCCTATGAAATCAATCTATAATATGCCTAAAACTATTGATCAATTTTCACATCTAACATACTCTGATTTGAAAGTAAATATACATGTGTGGGGGGTGGGGGGTAAGTAATTGATGCATATGTTACCATACATCCGGACTCTAAAAATATAAACAATTAAAAAATGTAAAAAATGCATTTCATATTTTGGTTTTGAGGCCACTTACAGGAAACAAAACTTTTTTAAAAACTTTATGTACAGATTTCAATGTTTATTTTGGTTTAGAAATTAAGAAATTCTGGAAATTACAGACAGACATACTCTCCCTATTCAACAAAAGGTCCAATTTCAAGGCAAATTTACCCACTTTATCTGGTTAAACTTGTTGAAAATGGTCCATTTTAGGGATTTTTTTGGGGGTAAAGGTCCACATTTTGGAAATTCCGCACCCTCCCCCCAAATTATTTTGGCTATGTGCCTGGTAAAGCAAAACTATTTGGAATGTATCCACTATGATGAAGGTCCTAGTTGTTGCCATTAGGATCTAAACATAGAGTCTTTATAGGTTGTGGGAATGCCAGGTATTGTTAGCATTTATCGGGTCGAATTTGCAACATGACAGACTGACTTTTCTCTAACAATAGTCTATTGTTTGTCATATTGAAATGTCAGATTTACAGACGGTATTATGTAAAAAGTTAACTGAACTTGGTAAAAACCGCAACACAAATATAGCACACATAGTTGTGCAGTGAGATCATAGAAAGTTGTAGGACATACAGAGTATCCCTGAAAGAACTGTATTGTCGGAAACTTATTTTTTAGGATATTTTAACGCCACAACTAAACATAACTAAATAATTGGTGTGGTTGAAAAATAAAATCAGCTATCACATACTTTTGGAATTTTTACAATTGATCACACAGTTTTCACACTTATTCAAACCTTTCCACGGATTCAAATATCAATCGATGATCTGTATTCGGAGTGCTAATCACTGTGCATCATCAGCGCATGAGGCGTCTATTGTCATTGATAGATATTTGACTCTGTTGTGGAACGTGCTGAAAATGATGTAGTTTCATAAAATTCTTTTATTTCAAAAATGGAGCGGTCAGTTGTCAAAATTTAAAATGTATGTGTTAGCTGATATATTCTCAACCACATTGGTTATTTAGTTATAGGCCTATTTGGTTTATGCGTTAAATAGGTGACCCCGGAATGATGTCACAAGCCGTTGACCTCCGTTGACAACAAAACCGATTCAGAAGTCAAATTTGTAGTTTACAGTGGTTTGTCCCTTTTCAAATCGGCCAAAATACTGCTATTTCTATAACTTCTCGACATGGGGCCTCCAGCCAACAACAAAAATAAAGACTCTCCTCTACATGTTCATATGTTCTGCTTCACATAAAATGCAATGTTTGCCAAGTATTTTTAAATACTTAAAACCTTTATCTAAACCTTTATTTAAACCTTTATTTAAACCTTTATTTAAACCTTTATTTATTTGGTTAAAACCTTTATTTTACCGAAATCGGCCCAGAAATTTGCTCGATTCGAAGTCAAAACATAATGTGAACAATCCGAGTCAGCTCTGCTACAAGTCTTCAACTAGTGGCTCTGCTCCACGATCTATTGTAGGTTGAAAAGCGTAAGTGTAGACGGTGTAGCATCATGTAAAATAAGTACCCGGATGGCCGGGGTCACCTATACCCAAACAATTCATTTTCCAACGATGCAGTTCTTTCTTTCAGGGACACCATGTATTAGGATAGGATATTCACACTGTATAGTTCATAGTTGTAAAATGTTAAATTGAGTGTAAAATGACTCCTTGGATTGAAGATAGGGGAAAGAACTCTAAGACCAACCTTAATCCCAACCCTTACCCTTAAATTTACCCTTGTCCTACCCTTAACCTTTACCCTTATCAGCTAAATGAACCCCAACCCAATCTTCATAACCATAATTTCAACTTTGACTTCAACCTTAAGCCCTACACTAAGTAGTGGAATAGCAGGTATCAGCTTTACAAGCCTCTACTTTTTTCCCTGGATGCTATACAGTTTATACTCAAAGTTACTTGTATAGTTTAGGGTACCTTTTACCATGGATAACTGTGCCACATATAACTGTTCTGTTACCATGGATTGGATAACTTTATACTTTATATCAAACTATTATTTTCTATAGACTCTTTCTAAAACTGAAAATATTCTGGAGTTACATGTGTTCAAGATAGGGCAAAGCAAAATTCAAAATTTTTTAGGGGGGGTAGGTAAAATGGGACCTTCTGTGCATTGTTCCTTCAAAAAAGTTTTAATGTTCATTGGTTTAGGAAGATTTCCAACATGGGGGGGCTGAAACTAAATTGAAAATAAATTGGTGGGCCATCCTGGGGTGACTGAGGGGGGTTATCCCCTTGGAGTCGGAAAATTGTGCAAAATATAGGTCACAAACACCCATTTTCCCTCTATTTTATCACAATTTTTAACTTTACCTAGCATTATTGGGGGGTACTGAAAAGTATTCCAGCTCAGGAAAAAATATGAACCTTTTTAACTTTCATTTGGATTGGCATCGCACCCCTGTCTATGTCTTTGTATGTGGAAAGTAAGAGGGAAGGAAGGCTTTTGTTTTTTGAAATCTCATCATAATCTCTGAACTGATGTTGTTTGGGTGAAAAATCAGGATTTAGCAGCGACTTAGAATATATCCCAGTGTTAGCCAGTTGTATGTCACTGACAGTGACAGGATTTGTGTTTTGAAAATACTAGGTGTGCAATAAATAAAACTCCTTGAAATATTAAGGCGAGCTGCCAGGTGTGCTATAAACTGCACTTGTGAAGAAGTTAGGAGTCTGGCAGATAAGGTGAGCTTTAAATCACACTCGGATGGGCAACTTTTAAGTTGCCCATCTTAAAAGAGCCCTCAGCAAGCATTGCTCTCGTTCACCTTAAAACTCAAAGCCTCCAGTGACTCAACCTTTGTGGGGATAGCCTACAGGGTACATGACAACATTAAACAAAAATGGTTCTATAACTTAAAACCAGGTAGGCTTATGTATAGGCCACAGACAATCATTTCTTTTTCTGATAGACCTTGAACTGAATTTTACCTCCAAATAAAACGTGCAATATGTGCTACAATGTAGGTCTTGTTTGGATTTGTGTCTAAAATTTGTTATACATTTCATGCCTACATGAAATGCAACTTGAGATGTGTACTTGTGTGCACGGTTAATGACTACTTTCTGAGAACTGTTTGGGAGCGTTCCTCAAATACCTATGTTGGGAGCAACCACATGAATGTACCATGTAAATATAAAATGTGGCATTGTCATCAACATTTGTACCAAACTTTCAGGAGTGGCAATTTGGTATCATATGCAGATATTTTGTTTTACTTGGTTCATTGCCATCAACCCAAACACTTGAGTGCGCTTTCAACATTTTATCCCAAATTTTACCAAAATTACAAAGAAAAAATGGTCGATTTCCATGATCAATGACTTAAGTTTTCATCATGTAAAATATATTAAGGGTGTATTATTTTATGAATAATCCTACATAAGTGTTGCTTTTGTTGTTGTTGTTGTTGTTGTTGTTGTTGTTGTTGTTGTTGTTAAGAGTGTATTATTTTATGAATAACTCTATATAAGTGTTGCTTTTGTTGTTGTTGTTGTTGTTGTTGTTGTTGTTGTTGTTGGCATTATTCATATATTAATTTGATCACATTTTTCAATACTATTGTTAATGAATGCGGCAGTTTGTTTTAAGAGCTACATATTTAAAATTAAATTTAAAAATATTTAAAATTAAATTTAAAATTGTATAAAACAATTTCTTATAACATGGTAATTAATATGTTCACAATTTCTTGTAACAAGGTAACATCATATTGATATATAGCATATAAAATAAATTGTTGACCATACAACTTAATGAAGCAACTTCTTAACCATGTTTCATTTGGTTTATTCTATTGTAGTGAACTCAACCAGTTCAACTGGGAGCACCGCTATGATCCGGACCAACTCAAGGCAGAAGTGGCCAGTGCCAAAGCGAGAGTGGCCCAGATTCGGAATGAACTGCATCATATGCAAGCCAAAGTACAGTCACAAGAACAGGGCATCGCTAGTTTAGCTCAGTAAGTGCAGGGGTGTACATACATGTACATTTCTTAACTACCTCCTTCTGATTTATGGATAAATGATCGTCTTCTCCCAACCTGTGGATAGTATTCTGAAATTGTGGA
This sequence comes from Amphiura filiformis, assembly GCF_039555335.1. Classification (NCBI taxonomy): domain Eukaryota; kingdom Metazoa; phylum Echinodermata; class Ophiuroidea; order Amphilepidida; family Amphiuridae; genus Amphiura; species Amphiura filiformis. The sequence continues at coordinate 21,439,279 of NC_092636.1, forward strand.
ATTCTATTCTTCCTGAAGAAATTGATTTAATAACTGAAGAATATTGATGGAACTTGTAGAATGGGAGAGAGAGAGATATTCTGCATTAAGGAATTTGGCTTCATGTAACAAATAAGCTGGTTTTAAGGGTGCACACCAGTAAATAGCCCCCATCAACTTTGTGTACAAACTGGGTCCGGGAAAACGTCACTTTCTTGACTCCAGAGCGACTCAGTTCTTCAAAACTTACCCTTCTGTGAGTCGAAGGTCTGATGAAGACATCTATTGTAGAAATTATATACGGAGTCCAGCATTTTTTCCCAAAAAATGCCGACCATATAGCCCATACAGCGTACGCCACCTCACGAATAGCTTGGTGTTTCTGAAATGTAACACATTTTGAAAGTTTAGCCAAATCGTCATAAAAGTTAGATCCTGCTCATTTTTCACAGACAATCTATATCCCAGGCCTAAATGAGGATTGAATATGAATTAGGGCCTAATAGTTGGGTTTTAAGCCTTTTCTAATGTATTTGATTTAGTCGTGTTGCACATTTCCTTGTTTGAAACACTGATTTTTTCCTCCCAGGGTGTAGGAGACTTGTATTTACTGGTGTGCACTCTTAAATAGTAGATTTCCAAATATGACTTGGCATAAAAAGGTAGGCATGTCAACCCATTTCAACCAAAATTGTATGATCCGTTGCCTTTTGTGGCCTGTTTTTCCAAAAATGTTGAACTCTTTGGTCAAATTTGTATGACATAGTTTTGGAACGAAAATATGTCTTTGTTTTGACATTATTACTATTTCCCTGTTTCCCGATATGTCAATTGCAATTTATTTTACTTGAATATCAGAAAGTTTATATCGACTTTCATTGCTTCCTGTTGTTGATCAATATCAAATATTAATTTGTGCTTTAAGACTTACTAGAAATATTTCTTTTTGAATAGATGAAAAATATGTGTTACAAGAAAGAAAATACAACAAAAAATTAAAGAGAATTTTGATAATAATCATTGGAATTTGTGACATTATTCGATAAAATAGAAATGGTATTGCCCATAAGAATAAAATGAGTATCTGGATTTTATCGGCCCAAAGACAATTACAATACATGATTAATTGGTATTACATGTAGGATGTACATGCATGAAAATTATCTTTGATCGCAGGATATAAAGTTTTTCACCCAAGGCATCAGTTGTTGATGCTTTAATTAACCTTTTTTCAGAAAAAATGATTCAGTTTGGTGATCATGTTGACAACTTTTTACCTGTGATAACCAAACTGGATTGTATAATTTAGGTAATTTGTAGAGTATTCAACAGGGGCGACGGGCGTAGCCAGCTTTTTTGGTCGGGGGCAAAATAAAATTTCGGGGCACAGACGAAAAAAAATTACAGTTGCATCATATAATACATAAAGACTGTACATGTATGTCTTCGAGCTTCCAAAAAGGCTTAACTGGGGCGATGTGCGTGCGTTGTAGCGCGCAAAAATTTAGTATTTTACACTATTTTCGCCCATTATCAAGATAGAAAGGGCTTTATCTGTACAATGTGCGTGCGCTAAAATTGTGCATTTTACACTATTTTGGCCCCTGATCAGGCTGAATTTTGGTAGAAAAGGGGCTCCTTGCTCCTTTTCTTTTCCTTTGCCCTCCTGATTTTCTCTTTCATTTTTTGTCAGAGGGGCACTTTTCTCTTTCACTTTTTGTCAGGGGGCACTCTGCCCCCCCCTGCTGGCTATGCTACTGGTATTCAATTCTTCTGCTAAAGCTGCCGAGCTGTAATTTTACATGGCAGGAAAAAGTGGGCAATACGGGAAGCTTGGTGCCGAGAAATTTTTGGTTTTTGACCAAAAAAATAAAGAAATACATAAGGGAAATATGTCAAACTGGAGGGAAATTCTGGATTGCTTGCAGGGAAAAAACATTTTTTCAGCCTCTGTTTAAGTGAGCAACTTCATACTGGGGTTATTATTTCCATTATAACTCACATTAGTAACATTTTAGTTTTGTATGCATATATTCCAAACTCTATACAATAGTCATATCTCTAAACAGGCATTTTAATACTAACACTGTGCATCATTTCCTTCTTTCTTAAAGTGTGTTACCAAGCTTTGCTGATAGATGTAGCCCACCATACATACTGTACGTTCTCTCTGTTACAAAAACATCTAGTGCTGTGAAGTTTGGTGTTTTGCATGTACAGTTTTTCTTTTTGTTTCATATGCAGCTTACATTGTAACATGTCCATGTTGTTGAAGTTTTTAGATAAATAAATGTTCCATAACATGCTTTGTTTGTTGGACAGTTAGCGTGGTTGTGGTAGCAATTTTAGGTAGTGTTTGAAATAGGTTTAGTAGTCTGGTTGCCCTAGACAACCAAAATTAATTGTGGATAATCTAACTTAACATAGTGGTTTTCTGGAGGACCACCAAAATCTGTACACTAACTTTATGTAAACACATTTTATTTTCTCATTGCTATTAATGAAAATGGATCAATGGTAATGTTCAATTCATAATCAGATTAAAAATAAAACCCCACAAAATTTGTTGTGGGCAACCATAACATCTGGTGGGACAACCAAAACATGAGGTCAAGTTGTCCGTTGGGCACCCTTCATTTGTCCTTATTTTGAACACTCATTTTAGGGCTCTATGCAGCCCTCGAATTAACCATGGCACCCATGGCATTTTGCTGTGGGTGCCCATCCCCACTGCTGTAATGCCCGCAAAATATGTCCTTTACCCAAGGTAGTCACTTGCCATGCCCCAGCCCTGCCCCTTCATTATAAAATCATCTATCTATGTTTGTGTGTGCTTTCTTCAATTTTGAGAAATTGCCTTGGTGCCTTTCTCAAATTTATAACAGTTGCCATGATGCCCTCTTAAAATATTACAAACTGCTATGCTGCCTTGCCTTTTCAGTGAAAATCCAAGGGAATTATCAACTTGCCCTAAAAAAGTTGCTGTGCCCCTTCAGATCCTTAATTTGAGGGCTGGCTCTATGTAGTGTGTGTGTACCTGCTTCACTGACAACAACTCACAAATTCAGTTTAAAAGTAGATAGACTTAAATTTGTTTGTATTGTTTCCAGCAGAATAAAAATGATCATAACCTATGAAAACAAACCACATATCTAATTGGGAAATGGTGTTAAGGGACCATTCACAAACACTTATTAGGGGGGGGGGCTGATGCAAAAAAAATTCATCGTGAAATTTTTTGGCCCCCCCCTTTACAGATCTCAAAAATGTCAGGGCCCCCTTTTTGACATGAAAATTATGGGTCAACCCCATAGAAAAGCATATAAACTCAATTTTCCCAGGAAAATTTGTGGTCATTTTTTCAGGCCCCCCTTAGGAGGGTCAAATTTTTCAGGGGCCCCCCCTTTGCATCAGGCCCCCTAACAAGTGTTTGTGAACGGTCCCTAAAGGGGCAAATTTTTCATGTTCTGTTGTCGAACTTATATTGAGGCCTCTCATTGAAACAATATGTTTCTAAATTTGTATTTGTATTGCTCCTGCGGTTTTGATTTGAGAAGCAAAAACGTGTATATATAACAATGCCCCATACATTTCTGGTGTGTTTACCACAATTCACTACATTTTTGTTCACATCATCTAAATAAAACTAAATAATCTCAGGCATTAAATTTTATTGGGGTAATGAGAAAAATATGAGCTTTCTTCAGATATCAAAATCTCAGTTTTGATGAAGAAAAAATGAGATGAGGTTGTCCATTGGGTCATAAAATTATTGAAGCCTATAAAATATTAATAGTAATGAGGCAAAAAAATAACATTTAAGCTTATTAATTTTTGCCTGACAAGAAATTTATTTTGTTTTACTATGTAATATGCATGTTATGTTTGATGTTCTTGGTTGCATGCAGTTGTTGCTTGCCCATGTGAAATTGTATGTGAATGTTCATGTGTAATAGTTGCATAATCTAACAAATTCAGCAAGATGTATAATGATTCCAATATTGATATAAAATTGGATCAATTGAGCCCATATTTATTAGTCGAGCTATGAGTTTTAAAATATTGAATGAGGCGTAGTCGAGTCCAATATTTTAAAACTCATAGCGAGACCAATAAATATTAGCGTAAAGCATCAATTTTATCATTATTATGTTTTGGATCCAATATTATCACAACTTGGATCCATCAAAACATAATAATAGTGACTGAATTGATTATAAATAAGTACTAATTATTGTTTTGTATTTTTTGTTGCATTCCTTAGGGTAGAGCAGAAGATGTGTGGGGGCGCTGCTGGGCAGCAGTCCCAAGAGGAGATGCGCACAATGATGACAGAATTCCAAACTGTCCAACAGTCGTTATCTATGAGTGAGAAGGAGAGGGCAGAGCTAATGGAAGTAAGTTACTAAATTCAAATATGCTGCGCCAATAAAGTATCCTTACACTTGGAAAAATATTCACAATTTCAAAACTGAGTAATATCGGGGTAAATTTGTTTTTTTAATAGATGCACTATCTAATCCTGCACATAATGACACCACATTCAATCCAATGTGACCTCAAGAAGTAAAGTTACAAGCAATTGAATACAAAAGGTCCAGTTTTGAAAGTGACAGACTGACCTATACAAGGCGCAAAAAGATTCCAACAAGCGCAACAAAGAGACAACACAGTTTCTTCAATGAAGCGTTATTTAAAGCGTTCTTTTCATAACATTCATTTTATTTGTCAGTTTGTTTCAGTTTTCTTTTGTTCCTTTTGTTTTAAAATAAAGCCAAAAGCATGAATTAGCCATTCACCACTCTCAAACCAGATGTCTAGTCTGTGGAGTTTTGAATAGGCCAGTTTGTCACTTCTAAAACTGGACCTTCGTCTAATCAAATGCTTGTAACTTTGCTTCTTGAAGTCACATTGGATTCAATGTGGTGTCATAATGTGCAGGATTAGATAGTGCATCTATTAAAAAAACAAATTTACCCCAATATTGTTCAGTTTGGAAATTGTGATTATTTTGTAGTAAACTTAAATGCATACTACAGTTTGTCCACTTTGAATAACAAACTAAGGTACACACATTTTGCGTAAGCGTATCATACGTCACATATTAAGACGCTCATACATTTGGGTGCACCTAGCAGCGTGTGGGTGCACCTAGCAGCGTGTTAATTCCTTTTGATATTATGATGCGCAGAAACTGCGTAATTTACTGCGTATTCAAAGTGGTCAAACTGTATAAGGAGACAAACACCAAGCTTACACAGAGCTTGCCGAATTTTTGTGGACATAGGGTCATTACGTTCTGAACTTGACTTCAATGCTCCATCTCTAATGACGACATGTGTCATGTTTGTTTGTTTTTTTAATTGCGATTTTGCATTGTAAGTAAACACACAATTGTAAGTTGAGTTCTCAGGAAGAAAACAACCCAAAAGTTTGATAAAGTTCTACATGTATGAACGATAGTACTTTTGTTGGGAAGTTGGTCCCCTACCTGTCTCTGAAAAAAGTGGAAAATGTTGAAAATTCCAACCCAAAAGATCAACTTTGACCGCTATTTTGACTATAGTAGGAATTCCAATGGATGGACGCAGCTTTCAACAGCTGTACTCGATCCAACCGCGATCATATATCGCGTATTTGGATACAGTGCTAGCCAATCACATGTGCATTGGCATCATGCGGTTGAATTCATTCGCGTTGCTCACGCACATTCCCCCACACGCTGGCGTACATCGCGCAGTGTACTCAAAAATAGTCACACTATTGAAAGCTGCGTTCATTCAATTGGAATTCCCACTATAGTTTGTTTACAAATGTATTCAGACTCTTTGATACCCCTCTCCAACGAAAGGACTTTCGTTTATAGGACATCATCAAGCTTTTGGTTTGTTCCTTACGGGCGATATAATTTTGCGTGTGTTTTACTGCAAACTTTGATCACCCTTTCCATGGTCAATTTTGGTACATTATGTACCATAAAACTCCATCTACAAGCATATATAGTGTTTTTTGTAAAAGCTTAATTAATTCGAAGCAAGCGTTAATATACCAATACAATAGATCGGTCTTAAAATAATACTTGTTTGTATATGCTTGGATCAGTAATTTATTTGCTCAAACTCCATAATGGTGACTGGATTAATGTAGCTTCCATCAGAAGCACAGTATATGCTTGTAGTCTGGGTTTTATGGTATATGTACCAAAAATGTCTGCAAAGTGTTTGTTTCAATTTTGACAAGAAATTTTGTAAACCCTCATACAAATTATAATTTTATCATTCAGTCAAATAAGCCCCCCCACACACACACCCCCACACCCCCACTTTGGGAAGTTGTACAAGTTTTCTTGTTGTGCATAATACCATTCCCAGTCATTTTTCAGTCAGACACCTTTTTCAAACATGTTTCTGCTACTGTTTGTAAGTATATATTATCATGGTCGGGTTCATTTGATTTTTTCCCAACTTTCCGGTAGTATTGGTTATACAAATATCATAAGTCACGTAACAATTGTGAATCCAAATCAATTGATCAATACAATAAATCAACTTTGCTTTATGACTCATATATTATTGTTGATTCCAACAGGGACTTGATTTGTAACCTCACATTTGTTGACCTAAAAATTTGTATAAATGAATGCTTAGAATGGTGCTCTATGCTCTGTGAGGAGTTAAGTTTTGGGAAAATTGCCCCTTTTACTCATTGTATACATGTAGTAGAAGAAGTAGTACTGCATAGATGAACAAAACTGCTTTTAAAATTTGTTCAAAACAAAGAATTTATTTTTGTCATATTTACCAGGCCTAAAGAATGCACAGTATCCTACATGTGCCTGCATTCTTCTAGAAAGAATTATCAAGCAGAAAAGGATCAAGATGAAGGAAAGACAAGATGGAGGAAAGAAATCAGAAAAAGATTTACAATTAGAAAAATTGCAATAATTGTGTGTAAAAATATAACTCTGTCCCAATACAAACAACTTTCATAGAGGAGTCAAAATTCAAAATAACCACTGCCCCAAATACCACGGGATCAAGAAAACAGTCAAATTTGTCGATTCATTCCTAATTAAAGATGCATGTAATAATGATTTAGGTTTTATAAAAACAATTAAAAGGCACAAATTGTTTTAGTAAATAAATGCATTTGTGTAAATAAATGCATTTGTGTAAATAAATGCATTTGTAGGATTGTAGAGCCAATGCTTTCAAACATTTTGCTTCACAATGAAATAGCTGTCACTACTTTAGCTTTGTTGATCATAAGTGATCTTGTTCACTGCCTTTCCTGCAAAACTTCTTGATGTGTCCTGGTGGTGTTGATGTTTTGATCAGTGAATCGTATAGGCCATGTGATCAAGAGAAATGAGACCTTCATCATGTTCACATAATTATTATATATGATACACTGATCCAACACAGTGCTGTACGGTGCAAAACCTGATTGAGGAGCCAATGGCTCGTAACTTTATAAATTTAGGCGCCCAAATTTTGCTCCCAGGTAAAAAATCTGAGGTGCCAACTGAACACCCACGTGCGTTGAATGTTCATAGCTGCTGTACTCAATCTACATATTCCCATTGAACTACATACTTCATACACAGCATGTACAATGTAGGCCGATATGTTTTCCAGGAAGTCTCCATTGAGACATTATAAATGCATATATTCATAGCAATGATAGCATACATTCATACTCTTGAATGCTACATTACATACATATATGTATTGCATTTGCTGGCGATTAAAAGCTTCAATAGTTGGTCGCCATTGGCGCCAGGGATTAATATTTAGTCGCCATCAGAAAAAATCTAGTCGCCAATGCGCATCAAATGGTCGCACCGTACAGCACTGATCCAACACATTGTCACTTTCGGAAACATCACAAAGATGTTTCACTGGAAATACAGTGGACCAGATCACTTACAAGTGAGATCAAGACGTCAGGGCAGATGGCAAAAGCTTAGCCGCCTGAGCACTACCTGCCGATCTAACATGGCCTCTTATTGGTCAATTACATGATATCTTCACTTTAATCACCAATCAGAATAGAGCTTTGCAAATAAGTCACCCCAATTTTTTGTGTGGTGAAATTATTCTAACAATGTTGCTGATTGGTCCAATTGATAATGAAAACTCCTTTTTTGGCCAATCGGCAGGTAGTTCTCATGGGGTTAAGTAATGAGTACTATTTCATTGGATTTATCAAGGACAATTTTTGAAATAAAAGTTATTTTAGAATATATAGAAAAAACTATCAAAAAGGTATAAAGAGTGTACTCTAAGAAGTGTTTTGTTAGATCAACATTTTCACTGCCATCCCAGAGCAAATTACAAAAAGTGTAAGGTGACTTGCTCAACAATTTGTGATATACCAAATAAATAAGAAAGTGAATACAAAACAAACAACTAGGTTATATCACACACACCCATAAATCTAGAATAACATGTTGATGTAAAGGTGACAAATGTGAAATGGGGCAGGTAGTGTACATAGGATGAACATGAGTGCCCTTGAAAATCAATGTCAAGGCCTGGTGTTTCAGCATTTCAGTACAACTATAGCACGTAATGCAGCAAATGCACTTCATGCAAGGATAAAGTATGACCCCCTTCCTGAAATGGTTGTGCAATGAGTGCTGGAAAATATGCACAAATGCAACTAATTTGTTAATATCAAGTTGAATTTTGGTCTTATAATGGCTTTTCAAATGACTATATATGTTTGCACACAAACATTTTGTCTTTCACAGCTTGGAGAGGGGCGCAGAGGTGATGAATTAGTTGATTCTGCCCCTCCTAAGACGGGGCCAAGGGTACCCCTTGTCCCATCATAGCTACGCCACTGCATAATATGCCTATTTTGATATTGTGTGCAGACAACAGAAGTGTCACATTGATGTTCATTATTATGGATATAGTCTGATTACCCTATTGATACTTTTGATAACTTGATTTATAGATTGAAGGATTTAGGATCAACATAAAAAAGTATAAGTATATATTTATTCTTTACTTGGCTGGGTATCAATGAATGCCTGCCTATAAACACCATTCAACCATATTTTGTAGGTCAGGGTGGCATGATGAGACCGAATTGTCAAAAGTTTTGTTTGTATAATCCCCGATTCAAGGTTAAAACTGAAATATAATGTGAGAAAAAATATTCTACATATACATGCTATTGATTTCGTTCATTCTCTCTTTGTTCTGATGGAACTCCAGCACCCTACACTTTGTTTAGCTTCTAATTGTTACTTAAAGACACATATAAGGTAAAGGTAGAGGAGACGATCCTACATAAACAGTGATCGGAGTGCCCATCTCTCTTTCATTGGCGATTGGGCAAGACTCCTCCATGTAATGTTGCTATAGGGGGACCGCTACACCTCCTCTACAGCGAGTCTGTTACCTTCCCAGCATTTAAAAATACGGGTAGCCATTTAAACACCTGGGTGGAGAGGAGTAATCAAGATAAAGTGCCTTACTCAAGGGCACAACACGATGGCGTCGCCGGGGCTCGAACCCGCAACCTTCCGATTATGAGTCAGTGTCCGTTCCCCCCGGTGGGGTCACTCCCTGGTAGGGGGGACGCGTAGGACCGTTACCACAAGTACAAATTACCCCCTTTTCGTAGTCGATTTCAAGGATAAATCATGAAATTTTACCCCCTTTTTAACTCCAAAACATGGACAAAATGGTACTCTGAAACACCCCTATTTTTTAGATTCCGAGGACACATTTACAATTTTGACCCTAATTTCAACATTTCAAGGATGAGGCTTTTATGAATGTTTTTTTAGTAATTAACGGGGCATCACAGAATTTCACGGGATCAAGAGAAAATAATAAGAACCCCTTTTTTCAATTTCAAGCGGACATTTGTGCGATAAAACACCCCTATTTTTCCAATTTCACAGACAATTTTGTCCACGGACAAGCCAAAAAAATATGAATGGTTTTTTTAGTAATTAACAGGGCATCACAGAATTTCACGGGATCAAGAGAAAATAATAAGAACCCTTTTTAAATTTCATGGACATTTGTGCGATAAAACACCCCTATTTTTCCAATTTCACAGACAATTTTGTCCACAGACAAGCCAAAAAAATGACCCCTTTTTCCGCGATTTTGGTAACGATCGTGCGGTCAGTATTGCAAGTTGAGTGACCCCACCGGGTCCGTTCCGCTAGGCCACAGTGCTCCCACCATGCTCCCACACATATAGAATCATATATAATGTCTTGGATGCAGGTGGGTGCAGCACCTACGCTAGGTGTGCTTTGCGTAATGTGTGAATGATGCGCAATTATGTGGATAATTACTTAAGCGTAAGTTGGGACGCACACACTAACAAATCCGAATAATTTTGCCAATTATAAACCAAACATAGTATAGAACAAAAACATTTTTGGATTAAAAAAAAATGAGGCAATAGGGTGTTTCTCTTTTTCATTTTTCCTTTCTGTTCCCCCCCCCCCTTAAGTTATATTTCTTTATGTACTCTTCAACAAATGACAAGCCAAACTATATTACGTGTAAATGAACAGCCATACTTCAGAGAGCACTTACAATGAATTTAGGTGCTTTGTTAAATAAACATTGATTGATTGATTGATTGATTGATTGATTGATTGATTATTGTAAATTGTGGACAAAAGTTTCCCAATATTTAGAAACAAGTTTTGTTTTTACAGACACTTGAACAGCCACTTTTGTTGAGTTGGGAACAGTCAGTATGGATATGTGAAGTAAGCGAATGAAATGTGAATGAAATATAAAATATGCAAAAACAAGAATTATAAATCTTTGTTGCATCATCATCATCATCATCATCATCATCAGTATTATTTTGTAGCAGGCCATTTGTGTATCTGTTCTTGGATCATCATTGGATTTAATGTGTGAAAGCATGCTGTTTGGCATGCATTTATAATATGTGATGCAATCAAGCAACATCAGTCGGATGTCGCTAATATTGGTTTTGAGATATTGGCAAAGAAAGTGTTAAAATTCTTTTGTTTTATATTGTTTTCAGCGATTGATAAATTGACGTAACTTCACAAAGAAAAGTCGTATCAACATGGGGTTTTCAGTTTCTGAAAGCTCTAAATGTCCTCTTTAGAAACATTGTAATTTGCATTGTTCTGGCATGGAATATAGGTTTGACTTGTATAATGCTATGGCTTGTTCATTTGGCTCTTGATGCTGTAATTTAAATATCATGCAGTTATGATGGAATGACCCTGTGTCTTGTATATTTTGCATGTTAATGTACAATTGAGACAAATCTGATGCATTTTAGCATTTCAAATGATACCATCAGCTTATACTTTTCTTTTCATTTTTGTGTCTTTTATCACAGTCATTAGCCAGATTAAAAAGCAGTTTTATAAACAACCAGATTCCTGTATCACCCACATCCCCTCTGTCATCAGCTGCCTCTTCCCAGCAGAGGCTAGACACATCTTCATCGTCACAAGACCTTCATGGACAGTACTTTGCAACAGATTATCCTGGACAATTTCCAAGCTCCAGGCTGGCTGAGAAAGCAAGGTTGAGACTACAGTATGATGATCTACAGAGAAGGTGGGTTTGGTGATAATTTCAAAAGTTCTTGTTTAGTATCAACTACACTGCATGTACACCTGGTAGAGGAGAATGGCACGTGTTTACATTTTGACAGGGCAAACATAGAAGTGAGGATTCTCAAGTAGCCTAATTTTTTAAGCTTTCAAAAAAAGCGCCCAACACCGGCTATTTACCCAAATTTAGAACGCAAAACACTCAATTGAGCGGAAAAGTACTTGACTTTAAAACTTCCGGTACTTACTTGGAAATTACTGACCGATCAATAAATGGTCACAAAACCCATTGTAATTGCACTTTGAAGCTTCAGAGACTCAAAACCTTCATAAATCAGCTAAATTGAAAGGAAAATACATCAAATTACTGCCGCGGTCTGAGACTGGCAAAAGTAGCCCAATTTTAGGCAAGTAGCGGCATGCTTTTTTGAGTAGCAGCAAGTGATCGCCAAGTAGCCCAATTGTGCGCCTAAGGCGCGGCGTTGGCGTCACTGCACAACAGTGGTGTCAAATGCAGTGGATATTTTGTTTTCAATTAGGCTCAAAGGACTTGAATACTAGACTCAATATTGATTGATAATGATATGTAATATCTGGGCAAAAGCTTAAGATGTATAGCTTATCTTTGAGCGTCATCAAATAAATTTCACTGTCACTTGTTTCATACTTGCTGCTATCACCACAGAATATGCCGGCTTCAAATCCAGCAAGCCGAGTTGGACAACCAAGTCCCCATGGGTCAGCATGAAGCAGACAAAGACAGACTCTTACTCATCCAAGAGAAAGAAGATCTCCTCAAAGAACTTAAGAATAGAAACACTAGGAAGTGGAGTGAGGAAGAGAAGCTAAAACATGAGGATGATATAGATTATGTGAGGGCACAGATCAGAGAAGCACAGGATGATGTACAACGAGTAATCACTCATAGGTAAGGTTGGATTATGTGTATGGTACTTGGGCATCTTGAAATTAAGAGATAGTTGTTGTCTCTGTCTTTTCAGTATAAAAAGTTTCTTTTTCTGTAGCCTGCCTGTACCATTTTCCACCCTGATGTGGCAGTGACGTCAGTGCGTATTTCTTTAGGTGTAGGTTCAAACCGCTAGCATTCACTCACTTCACTGTGAGAAAGCATTTTTAGCATTGAATCCCGCTAATCATGTATCATGACATTTTAGGCAAAATTCCTACGCTGTTAAGGGATGGCGTATGAGCGTTTTTGGACAGTATTTATTGTGGGACATCAGAGCACATCAGACATATCGAATTGCATTCTGAATACGAAGAATGTCCTTCTGATATCAAATAATTTTGATATTTTGGAATTCGCAATGTAATACACATTTTATGGCAAATGATTAAAAATTGACATTTTTGATATTTAACAGTACTCGAAGTAAACTTTATAAATCTGATGATTTATACTTAAAGTGTATATATGTGGGATGAAATGGCGACGATCAATTGAAAATGTTGACCTTTCGTGTTGAAGATATCCAGGATTTTTTCCCCAAAACACCAAAAAAATTAGGTCTTTTTGGGAAAAAAATCCATATCTTCAATATTAAAGGTCAAAATTTTCAATTGATCGTCGGCTTTTCCTCCTAGCTGCATGCACTTTAAGAATATATCATTAGATTTATAAAATTTACTTCGAGGACTGTTATATCAAAAATATGAAAAATATCAAATTTAATAATTTGTCATAAATTTGTATTATATCGTGATTTTCAAAAATGAAAATTATTTGATATCAGAAAGACATTCTTCGTATTCAGAATGCAATTCGATATGTCTGATGTGCTCTAATGTCCCACAAAAAATACTGTCGAATACTGTCATTCCAGATCCCTTAAAGGAATTGCAGTACTCTTGTCCATCTAATCGTTAATGCTTTTTCCATTAAATTTGTATGCCTCCACCGCGAGGCATACTGTTTTTGCAATGCTTCCGTCCTTCCGTGCTTCCGTCCGGACGCTATATCTCGGGCATGGATGGGCGGATTGACTTCAGATTTTCAGGATAGGTGGGTCATGGTCAAAAACTCTGGCTACTTTTTTTTGAGGTGGGGTTCAAGGTCATATACTGAGGTACATTGTAAAAGGCCATTTGAGGTCAGGGGGTCCATTTTCCTTATTTACCTCTTTTCTCGGAGACTAGGGGTCGCACGTTCCTCAAACTTGGTGGGTGGGTGCATCTTGACCCCAGGCAGAACAAGTTTGTATTGGTTAGTGGGTCAAGGTCACCCGAGGTCATCCAGGGGTCATCTGAGGTCAAATGAGCAAAAACTGTCGTATGGCCATGATACTTGGTATGTACAGTCAACATTTAGAGCCAAATTTTTGGAAGGTCATTTTGGGGTCATCTGGGGTCATCCAGGGGTCATCTGAGGTCAAATTAGTAAAAACTGTCGTATGGGAATGAAACTTGGTGGGTACAGTCGACATTTAGAGCAAAATTTTTGAAGGTCATTTTGGGGTCACCCAGGGTCATCTGAGATCAAATTAGTAAAAACTGTCATATGGGCATGAAATTTGGGGGTACAGTAAACATTTAGAGCCAAATTTTGGAAGGACATTTCGGGGTCATCCGAGGTCATGCAGGGGTCATCTGAGGTCAAATTAGTCACAAACAGTCACATGGGCAGGAAACTTGGGCATAATCAACATATAGAGCCAGATTTTTGGAAGGTGATTCTGGTGGAGGCATCACGGTCGACGCCAAAGCGTCGAAAACCATGACATCCGAGAACCGCGGTCCATCTAGTTCTTCATTGGTTTACTTCTTTTTCCTTTTACAGAATATCTATGAAACTACTAAAGTTGTACATGTTTCACGATTGAGATAATTTCTTAAATAGTTTTCCCCCATGATTCATTGGTTTCCCCCACATATTTTGTTGGTTGTATGTGAAGAGTAGTTGATTTGTATATAGTTCATCTCAAATTTTGATATATGCATTTTCAATTATTGCCCATGTTTTGCTCTTATGAAAGAAGAATGATTCTGACATTTTTTTCCTGAAGGTTAAAACTGAAAGAGAAGAAAGATCAACTAGCAGCTCAATTAAGTGAAGCCAATAGGCAAGCGTTACAGTTAGAATCACAAATGAAGAGGTAAGGCTTGCTGCCAAGTTTTCATTTACAGACTTCAATAACATAATACATAATGGTATTTTTCAAAAGATGTATCAATAAATAAAAAATAAATGTTGGTACATGTATTTATACAGCGCCTTTCACATGTGCACATGTACCAAAGTGCTTTACATTTATTCCGCTGTCGTTAAAATATGTCAGCTGCCATACAATGCCCAAGGCATGCTCATACCTTTGGGTGGCGCTCAATGGACAGTATTCATAACAGCTTCCCATTTCACCCTTGGGTAGAGAGAAGCAAGTAAGTTAAAGTGCCTTGCCCAAGAGCACAACTCGATGGCACCGCCGGGGCTTGAACTCGCAATCCACCGATTGCAAGGCAGAGACTGTACCGCTGCGCCAGCAAGGCAGAGATCGTACCGCTGTGGCAGAGACCGTACCGCTACGCCACCGTGCCCTATCAGTTAAAATTACAATGATCAAGTATGTCTCTAGCTGTTTCCATGATAACGTTGGAGCTCGGCTGACAACAAGGAAGTTCCTCAAAAGCGCACCATGTGAGCCAAATAAAAAAGCAGTATTGAAGTACCGTAAACGTTCGCCTAATGGTGCACCTGGGCTCCTTTGCCTTTGCGTAAATGTTATGTACAAATAAAGAGCTCCCTCCTCTAAAAATCCCAACAAGAATTAATGGTATGTGCCCTTATTTGCTGGTGGGATTTTATGGGAGGGCACTTTTAGTTTGTGTCTAAAATTCCAGTTATGTCAAGGGAGCCCATTAGGCGAACGTTTAAGGTATAGTTTTAAATAATTCTTAAAAATACAATGGTTTTTAACTTACTATGGGAACAACTTTACCTAGTGTGGTACACTGTTTCTCGCCACAGCAGCTGAAGGAGTATCCCATTATGCTTTATGGTACCATTATATAACTGATTGTGCCATAGAAAATGTACACAAAATCCCACACTTCAACTTTCAATTACTCTCTTAAATCAGGGAAGCTTAGACTTTTGTTTGAAAAATATCACCCATAGAGTATTGTGAATCTATCAATAGCTCTCAATATCTAAGCGGCTCTTGTTTATATTTTATATACATTTGCTATGGAGCAAGCAGATATACTGCAATGCATGATGGGATACTCCTTTCAGCTGCTGTGGTTTCTCGCTATGTGAATGACATGCAAACACCACACAACCTGCATTTACAAGTTGTATGCATTGATTGTAATAATTAATATGCTATTTTTTTTGTTTTCTTCAGTTTATCAGGTAGTACATTATCATCAATCTCCAGTCGTGGATCACTTCTGAGTGCATCTAGCCGAGGCTCTCTGGCTTCCAGTAAAGGTTCATTGAACAGCGCCTCAGTAATGCAGAAATAATCACTCAACACTCATTAGATTTTAATCTTAGGGATATTCAACAAAGGGTGAGTTTCTTATTATTTAGGAAACATGAAAGATTTGTAACCATTGCCATCATCATCATTATTTTTGGCATTGCAAAGTATGCTATCAACTTGGGGCAAACAAAAAATTGTTGTATTGACCTCAGCAACCGACCCTTAAACTTACACAAATCGGGTTTTATTTGTTATTTTTATCCAAAGATCTGTTAGACCCCTTAACCTGGCAGTTGAGATAGAGCGATCAAACCATGTCAGCCATCAGATATATTTTTTGCCATCAATTATAATTTATAGCCCGCATATGGAATGCTCTTCTCGCACATCCCTGCTTTAAGATCATATAGGCTCGCGTCAGTAAGGGGTTAATCTTCTACAAGATGCTAGTTTCTTGCTTTAAGGAGGCACACAGGATCACTAATTAGCAATTATTATTCACCTCATAACTCGAAAACTATTTATGTAAAGTATATAAAAGTATACATTTTTTGAACGGAAATGAGCTCATAAATCCATTTAAAATGTCAGTTTTGGGTCAAAAAGTACAATTTTCGAAAAAATCACAAAAAAAACGTTTTTTTTTGACCAAAAATTTTTGGTCCGCCATAAAAAAAAATTATTTGAAAATCAAAAACATGAATTTTATTAATTTAGACAAATAAATCTAGAAAGTGTTTTTTTGTTTTTTCGAAATTTTGCCTAGTTTTTAAAATATAGGCAAAAAATCAGTAAAAACGTGTGACCCGTGTTCAAATTTTTGAATCATGGGTGATAAAAAAAGTTCTAGGCTCTAATTTAAAAAAACGAAAAAACACTATCTAGATTTTGGCCATATCTAAACGTTTGACTTAAAAACTTACCTCAGTGATGCTTCATTTAGACGCTATGGCGGACCAAAAATGGTTAAAAGTGGTCAAAAGTGAACTTGCGAAAATCGCGATTTAGAAAAATACAGCGGATTTTAGGTCCATTTTTGAAGATTATTCCCTAAATATATAATCCGTGACTTGTGACGTTTGGTCAAGTTAGAAAATGAGAAGAAGGCGCCCAACTGCAGCAGATTGGCATATTTTGGTGATTTAGAAGGTAAAATATACAATAAGACAAAATTATCCATGCACATTCGGCAGATGTTTTATCCACATGGTGTAGCCATTTTATTTACTGCAGTCTTGTTTCCATGGTGCAGCAAAGCTTCCGGCAAGGTCGCGCGGCGTCGCGTCGGCGTTTGAGGAGCGACAGGGCGCCATGGACAGACAGACAGGTTACGCGAAAGTTGCACAGTGCATGGTCGTGTTGCCGCGAACGAAACCATGATTATTTAGCACAATTTTGTCCTGTTCCGTATAAAAAAAGATCATGCTCTGTATTAAAATGTGCGGACATCAGAATATTAAAATTAGCATAGAATAACTGACAAGCAATTATTTTAGCAGATAATCAGAAAGTTTTATGAAATGAAGAATAAATTGAGACATAAATCATGATAATTGCGATTTCTGTTTTGTACTAATTTTCATAATTTTGCTTTAAAAATGCAATGTTTTTAATTTATCGGTTTTGGTGATTTTCTTTCTTTTTTTTTTTTCTTTTTTTTGGTGTTGACAAATATTGCATTTTTATGTTCATTGTCCTTTTCTGAACCGCAAACATGATGTTGTTACTACTCGTTGCTTTTTCTTTTTAGTTGGTGCTTGAGAGGCACCACAGCGGCCTGTCCGCGCCAAATATCGACATTTTTGACATAGAGTTGTAGGCCTATGCCTAGATGGTCGATATGATGTATTGAAATGTCAACGTTTTTGACATTGCGTTAATGGTCAATCAGGAGTAGAGAACGTTTGAAAACGAATCATAAATTCGTGTTTTAATAACACTTTGAAACATTATTCAGGGCCTTAGGTATCCTAATATAGGCCTACCGGTAGTAACTACTTGCCTATTTTTTATGGTCTTCAAAATTAAAACGAGACTGAATGACCGCAGAGTCTATCGTATCTACCAGATTGCGTCATCATTACAGGGCTAAATCTTACGGGTAACTACTTCTTACAGATAAATTTCATCTTTTCAAGTTCAGAATGAAACTTGAAAAACAAAACAAAAACAAACAAAAAATTCACTATTGTGTTCATATAAAAAAAACCTATAATTTATACCACTATATCAGCACTTTTTTGGCGAAATTTATCGAGTAGGCCTACTGATTCTGGGACAGGGACGGTGGTGGTCTGTCGGCCCGCAGTTTCGCAATGCAATGGTGCAAGCTTTACCTACCTTGGAAGAGATCAATACGATAAAATACGGTAGTGATCGCGATTGGCGACTCCAGCGCCTCAATCAGTAATCACCTCGCCCATCCAGTTTACCATGTGTGCGTGTCTTTTGCTGGCTATCGCCGTAATAATACGCGTTACGAGAACGCGATTTATTATGGAAAACAATGATTTATTTGCTTTTGCATTTTGACAAATTTTTAATGAAAAGGGTCTTTAAAATAGCTTTTCTTATGGTTCAAATTTTAAGATTTCTTTAAAATCTATTAATGACAAGATAAAATACGGTTTGAAGATGACATTAGTGATGAAAACTCAATTTTGGCCATGTAACACTTCAGTGATCCTGTGTGCATCCTTAATGCCTAGATATGCCTTGAAATAAGAAAAACCCAAAACAGGTGTATGTCTCCTTGTGTCGTGTCAATGCGTTTGCATACTTCGCAGAAGCTCTGACCTTGGTGACTAGCGACTTAAAGAGGAAGCCCCGGCAGAGCAGTTCTTCTGGAGTGAACCAAACCTGCCTGGTTATCAAATTAATCAGTGACAAGGTTATCTCTGAATTTGACAGGTGCTATTTGATGTTTGAATGTTGTTGCATCAATTAGCACCTGTCAAATTCAGAGATAACCATGTCACTGATTAATTTGATAACCAGGCAGGTTTGGTTCACACAGAAGAACTGCTCTGGTGGGGCTTCCTCTTTAAAAGCAACATTACCTAGTGTGATTGGTTTAATTGTTTCGAGTCATGCATAGTTTAAATGTCATACGGTTGTGAGGTGCGCCCTCGCTTTCAAATGTACATGTTGTGTCAGAGAAATAAATATTAGGCAAATGGACAAAATGTAACCGAGTTTACCTAATTCTATATGTTCTTGATTTCAGGTTGATGCACTTTTGCACGGTGGAATAGAAAGTCTTCAACCGGAGATACATCATATTTAACTCCATTACCACAACCAAATCCAATAGAACACATAACACAAGTTCCAGTGATAACGAATCATAAACCACCCCCAAGTGTGGATAGACTCAGGGTTGGTGGTGAGGCATCAAAATCTGTCACATCTCTCTCACCACGGTCTTCATTATCCTCCCTGTCACCACCCGCATCACCCAGTGGGGCGGGTGTCGACTTGGAAACACTTGTACCGCATCCACCTTACGCTGGAGCGCCACCTACATACCAAGACTTTGTCAACGTACAAAGACAACAAAGAGAAACAATTTCGTCCTATCTGAGCTCGGACGGTTTAGTCGACACGTTGGACGAGGAACAAATGGCTGCCTCTTTAGCACAAATGAGCTTGACTCCTCAAGACTCTGTGATGGCGATGAATAATGTTTCATCACGGTTAATAACCCACATGCGGGTATGTACAATTTGATGCTGGCAGGTGATAATGGTGTTGTGCACGGGGCAGGGATCCCTGTGAGAGGTGGTGCAGGAGGATTAAGGTTAAATGTGGATCCAGGACTAATAGAAAGTGATTATGCTGCAGAATTCGGAAATACTCCTTTGAGTCCTATCAACGAAGGGATCGCAGGTAAGCTTTCAGTTTCTTGCTGCTGTTTGTAACTAGAAAATATTTCTTATTTTTATTTGGCTAACTTTTTGTGACTCTTTATTGGATAAAATATGATAAAATATCAATAATTTCAAAAACAACAAAAAAACTATTGTTTTACGAGAGATTCATTCATAAAGTTGTGTTTAGCTAAGTATCTTTGGACATAAATGTTGATTGAATACACATTCAAGTCACGTGAGTGCAAGAATGTCACTGTCCGGAGATGTTTTACAAAGAACCCAAGAACTGTCATCAAATTATCATGATTTCTGATTTATCCCATTGTGAGGTAGACTTGCTACAAGTCCTCAGGCTTTTCTGTAGTTTTAGAGAAAAGGGATTAGATATAACCACTATTAATTCGCTGGTGAAACAACTCCCTAGTAACTGGATCATGCCCCTTTTGTAATGTTAGTACATGTGTTAGATAAAATTATCATATTGTCATGAATTCTGCATGGACGCAAAAAACTATTTGTCCCATAGTGAGGTAGACTTGCTACAAGTCCTCAGGCTTTTCTGTAGTTTTAGAGAATAGGGATTAGATACCACTATTAATTCGCTGGTGAAACAACTCCCTAGTAGTAACTGGATCATGCATCATGCAGTCTACACCTACAAGGCTTTATCCATGTTCAAGGGCCAAAAGTACATATGAGGTTTTTCCCGCCCAGCGACGATATATAATTTTTTTCATAAGTACTGTCCACATATGTTGATGATCAAATCTTGTGTTGTTTTGCAGGTGTAGATTTAGCTAATCTTGAGGGTCCATTGGGTATAGCTGATCCAAGGAGTGTATCAGCTGCAGTATCTGATGAATCAGTAGCAGCTGATAGTGGGGTTTATGAAGCATCAGGAAAAAGGTAAGCAGGCGTGCAAGATTGTCCCTCACTGATAGCAAAGTTTTGCACTCGATCAAGAGAGGCAACAATTTCTCAAAATACAGAATTTCCCCAGGTGGAGTACCACTTTCAGTGTCATTAATTTATGGAGCTGGAACTGTATGTTGTAAAATTTTAAAATTAACAATGCATCTGTCAATGTTCAAACCCTCAAATTTGCAAACATAAGGTGGTAATATTTGACTGAATCAATTCCATATGGTCTCAAAGTACATGTACATTCCATGAATATATTCACTGTAGAACTAGTGATATAGTGATTAATTACCATAACGATGGGTTTGCACTATTTTTTAATGTATTGCTTTGCACTAGAACAGTATGATTGCACATAGACACAGGTGATGAGTGTAGCAGGCTTATAGTGCAGGGCAATACACTCCAAAATAGTGTAGACCCATTGCTATGTTACATCACTACTTCTACAGCAAATTTTATTGAAAAAGTCATTTAGCTTTGATTATTTGTACCAAAGTAATCAGGTGTCTTGAATAAGATTGGCACAGACTTAAACATCAGAAAATCCATCATTGAGAGGAAATTGCGCTACTTTGGCCACATTGTAAGAAAGGATGGTGGAGTTGAGAAGCAGATTCTTCAGGGAGCTGTGGAAGGCCATCGTGGAAGGGGACGTCCATCAACATCTTGGACAAATGATGTGAAGAACGTTTCATCACACGGAATGTATGGTGCAACTTTTGGCTTTTGATAGAAGTAGATGGCGTACTCGTGTGAAGACCACAGCAGTGCAATCCTGCACCATCTGACCCAGAGAAAGAGAGAGAGCATCATGTGTATTGTCTGAATATCTTAAAATTGTACAGATGCTGTTTAATTAAACACAGTTGTTTTCTATATTTCAAGCTTTGAGTCCGGTTACCTTTAAACTGTTGCACAAGTTAACATGCTGTCGTACAATCTTTACTCCTACAGACCTAGCGAAGTTGGTGACGAGGTATTTATGGTGGACGAGGACACATTAGAAGCAGCTCAAATCCAAGTAGCCTTCCAGTATGATGTGACGGAATCCACCTTGTATATTACATTAGAAAAACTCAGAAATATCAAAGCCTTGTTACCTGAACAAGGTGCTAACTTGTAAGTATAACACATTTTAGGTGTTGGTGCAGGAAGCACCCATCTGCAATTGCTGCCAGGTGTCATCATATTTTTAGACACTGTACAAACTAGAATGCAGATTTTGTCAAATGTCTATAGGACAGCTATTGCAGATAGGGCCTTCTTTATCTAACCCCTCAAATTAATGATTCTTATAGATGAATGTGTTTTTTATAATTGTACTTATAAAAATATTTTGAAGGTTTGTTTGGTAGGATTTGTTGTCAGAATTCTGTTAGCACAAGATTGTAACTTCATCAGGGCAAACCTATTATGTTTGACAAAACATACTTTGCTCTTGTTATAATTAGACAACCTGGTTGATCGAAAATAAGCTTAATTGTGACCATCCACCACAAAGTGGTAGTAAAGTCGGCTCTAGGTCATTTTCTGTTTATTCCAGATTTTGAAAGAATTCACTTTCAGCTTTAAAATGACACCTCAACCAGCTTCATCGGACATCTGAAAGTGAAGTTATGGTTCATCAAAGGTCAAATTTCTAATATATTTTACATAGAAATCCATATACTGTTTTTGATTTATGTCAAAATGGAAAATGCCGACTTTACGACCAGTTTGCGGTGGATGGGCACAATTTAGTAGGCACTCCCACTATAGTATGTTCCCATTATAGTATGTATGCCTTGACTGCCTTCCTCAATGCAGTAAAGTAAAATCAAATTTTGTACTGTAAAATCAAAGTTTGTGATTTTCAGAAAATGTGCAATTTTATATACTTATCATCATTACGTTTAGAGATACAATAAAAAATAATATCTAAATTACTGCCCGGAGGAAGTCATGTGACACGATCAAGGGGAATGAGTCACATGTCGGCAATTTTCAATTAAAAGTTTTTACATCATTTTCTGACAGTTTACAAGTGCTACATTTTGATGCAAACCCCATCAAAATCGGACATCTGGTTACTGAGTTATGAGCAATTTATTAATGGCTGAAAACAATATGAAACAAAAGAATTTGAACACTGTTTTTGCCAATATCTCAAAAACGATATTAACGACATCCGACTCATTCCCCTTGATCATGTCTCATATGAGCTATAGGGGAAAATGAGCCCTATGAAGGAAACTTGTGTTGTTGAGAGGGAGGAGGTCAAAAATGTCAGGTACACTATTTAAAAATATCAATGTTATTTTGACCCACTTCCAGCTCACGCCAGATGGGAGGCGATAGTGAGCTTTGCAACAAAACTAGTTACATTTATAGGGCTTTGTTGATCTTTTGATTTGTTTCCCTAGCTTTAGCTATTGCCAGCTTCATTGGGCACTTCCAGATATTTTTGGCCCTACCCCTAAAGAAGACATGGGATTGGGAAAACTCGAACTTTTTTGGGAAAACTCAAACATTTTTGGGATTCCCATGTCTTCTTTAGGGTAGGTGCCATTAATTTCTGTAATGAGTACAGACCACTGCAGCAATTTATCATCTTTATTTTGCTTCTAAATGTAGTGCAGGATTTTAGTAGCTAAATGCTATTGGTACTTCATGTACTTTCAGTAACAATTAAGTTTGCATACATTTCTCTTTGTTCATTTTTCAGCTATTTTAAAGGAGATTTATTACCATGCCCACCAAATGCTAACTTCAGTTTTAAAACAATAAACTTCAGTGATGTGAAACTAGAAATATTGCACCAGACCTTCAAGATGTGTTTACTGGGTAATAAGGTGACAACAAAAACATTGGAAATCCATGTATGTAGCTGTACACAAGATGGACAGGAGGAAGTAGTGGTAAGAAGAATGGGGTTATTCCATTTATTTTCCTAAATGTTTAACGCATCAGTGATGCATGCTTATAACGTATTAACACGCATTTATCCAGCCCTGTCTGGCGGCAAGATTTCATGAATATACGATAGGTGCGGTGCACCTCGCAAAACCGGAATTTCTAACAGAATATGTTAGTACCAATGGCGCCGTATATAAGGTAAAATTCGCGAAGTCAACGGCCCAAACATGTCAGAAACTATGCATTATTTCGACGTATTTATAGTGTTAAATAATGAATGTTTTGAGCAAGTTTCATGTAAATTATTAAGGTCGTCTTCAGATTTTGTTACTTTCAACTGTTGATTAGCATTGAAAAATGGAAAATTGAAGGTTGAAAATGACTTGCGTGTCACACGTCTACCACAATTGCTAAACGTTTAACGGATCATGCATGCGTTTAACGGTTCATGCGTTTAACATTCCCATGCCTAAAGCAGATTGATAAATCAAAGTCCTACATGTTAGATCATCATTTCAATTGATCATAGATTTGGCTGAAGTTACGATAAAGCACATTGGACCATGTCCATTGCCCAAAATGAGGGGTAACTTGTTGGTTAATCCGAAGGTATGATAATCTGAAGGCCCATCATTATGCATATATTATAGTCTTAATACAGCAATTTCCTATGGACTTTCCAAGCTTAATTCATATTCAAAATGAACCCTGGACTTATTGAATAATTTGCAGTAACATAACCAGGCTGGTGATTGCTGTCAATCTCGAATCACAAGAATGATTTGCCTGGGTCCCTTGTTCATACCACTACCATAACAATTAAAGACTATTATGCTGGTGAACCTTACAGGAATTTCATGTGCTATGTGTAAGAAAGAAGTTTTGTCGGCCTTTTTTGATTGTTTACATCTAAGGGTACCATGACAACTAAGTGTAAGTCCTCCAAGTACATTTTGAGATGGAAACCATATTGAATGTAGAAAGCAAATTTATACTTCTACGATTCTCAAATTTGGTACACTCACCGGAGCGCTTTCACCGGGTCAGCCGGCGTCTTCAGCGGATGTTATTGCATATTGAATGTGTTATGCAAAAGTGCTGGAAGGTAATAAGTGCCGATAGTGTCAACCAGACCTGCTTTAACCATAATTTTGTCAACATTTGTGAACAGGGAGGAGTGCGAGTAAGTCTTGCTGATTATAACCCCATGCTGCCATGCCGACTACGATGGTACAACATCCTCAATCTCAAATTTCTACAAGCGGAAACACAGCGCTGCAACAGCTCTCTCAGCAGTACGTCGACGGAGAATGGCAACACATCGTCTAATAGTAGTGGGGTGGTCGCAAATACTGATGCATCTCAGGAGCGTATACGTAGAGCCTCCACAGGGGATAGGAATACAGAGATACAGTCTAATGCTGTGGCTGCAGAATCTACTAATATAAGGTAATTAGGAACAAGACAGAAAAGAAACTAATGTAGTACGTTATTGTGCTATTTCAATAGAAAATCACACTCACTTTTGGAATTCCAAGCAAATTTGCAAGTTTTAGCTATTTGAGATTCTGCATTTTCATCCAAACATAGCATAAAAGGTATTGAAGATTTTGGAGTTTCAACCAAAATCACTTAAATAGGGAGGGTCCAAATAGGGAGGGTCCCATTTGAATTCAAATATCTTGGGAACCGAAGAGAGTAAGACTAAATATAAACACAAGAAAATAAGTACAGTCTTTTAATGCACAACTTTCACTTGTTTTTCCCATTTTCTTCAGATTTCGGTCATCCTCATTTGACAACTCCCTTATCAACCGTCAAAATAATCTGAACACTATGTCCACTGTTCCAATAAGCGCTGCCGACAGGACAGCGCCACCGCCACAAGGACCACCACCGCATTCTCAAATTCACAGTCTTCAATTCAGGAATGGAGAACCGTATAACACTGCCATACCTTACAACCATTATCGAAATCCTAACCAAGTGCCTGGTCTGCCAGGTCAGCTTAGAAAAGCGTCGTCTGCTGCGGCATTAGCCGACAAAGAAACAAACTCTGAGTTTTATCATATGGCACATGGAGGTGCAAGGACCAAAGAGTTTCAAAGGGGTGCATCTAATCATTTGAGAGTTCCATCTGTGACAAGATCAAAAACATTCTCTGTGAATCCTCATTCTCAGCATATGCTTCACTCATGCAAGGTGAGTTATGGGGTGTAAGGCAATAGAAACAAATTAGTTCGATCTTTCGATTGACCGTCGATGCTTGGTAAGAAGCTGTTCATTTCACCCTGATGTTAAGATAAGCATTAGGGTAAGCAAATTATCCAATTCTCGATCATGAAAGCCAACTTGGGTACGCACAGATATTTGCATCGAGCGTAGTACGCAAAGACCACACACTTACGGCGCAAGCACATCTTTTGAGAATTGACCATGTCTTTGGTCATGCGATCGTGGTGTTCAACGAAAAGTATGCTGACGTAACGGTACCCAGAAGGTACATCCTCTCATGATCGAGAATTAGATATTTTGCCTATAGTAATTATGTTTATGGGTAGTTTAAAGTTGCTGCATCATGTGAGCTTGAACAAATGGAGCTAAACAAATTCATATTTCCAAATCTGTTTCTTTTTCTCATTTTTTCCAGCTCAATCGTAGTGACAGTGACAGTGCCATGTGTCACAGAACAACAACAACCCCATTCCGTAGGAACTCTATTGAGAGAAGAAGTTTACGATGGAAGAAAGTTCAACAAATGCGATCTGAAAGAGCTGGCAGTAGTAGCAGTGGTAGTAGTATTAGTGGAGGCCATCAGCAGGGCAAGAGTTCAACCGATTTAGAAATGAATTTACATGTGTCTAGAGCTAGACAATCGCAAGTGTTACAAGAGATTGAGAAGCTGAGAGAGATTAAGAATTGTATGGAGGATGCTAAAGCTAAAGGTTAGTGCTTTCCTGCTCAAAATATGAAAAAATCAGACAATTTTGGTGTCAAAATGATCTATTAATGATTTCAAAATGCATTCAAATTCAATGCATTTTGAAATCATTAATAGAGTATGACATGAATACAAATTATCAATTTTCATATTAAAAATACAAAACATCTTGAAATTTTTTTTTTTTTTTTTTTTATTTTTTTTTTTTTTTTTTTTTTTGTTTTTGTTTAGTGACACTACAAAACCGAAAAAATTAAAAAATTAAAAAAAAAGCAACAAAAAAAACAAAACAAATTTTTTATTTTTTTTGAAATTCAAGTATAGTCCCACCCCCAATTTTGAAAAATGTTCACCCAAAAGCGGGGTGGGACTATACTGGCCAGTCATCTGGTAATTCTGACTTTGGAAATTCAAAAAGTGAGCTAGAAATGCCATTGGGCTATTCCAGTTGAAGTCAATATGCCCCCTATGAAAGACATGATCTTAATCTTCCATACAGGGAGTGTGAATTTCAAATGGGGTTACCTTAATGGAGGACTCCATCTGAAATCTATGCCATCTGTGTGGGAAATTAAAGCCATGTCTTCCATACTGAAGAGTGCCATGTGTATGGATCAAACTGGAATAGCCCAATTTGTGTGAGTTGCTTGTAGTCAAGAGTGAACATAGTATTTATTTTAGAGATACAATATAGTAATGTGGATTTAGGTCTGTGCGGTTATAAAACATTTATAACATTTGATGGTTTGAATCTCAAAATATTAGACTTCATCATACACTTTTTGTTATGCCTAGATCTTGGTCTTTAAAGAACAGGTATATTTGAAGCAAGCAGTCCCTTTGTAACTGAGAAAATTGCATTTGAATAACGGTCATTTTACACAGTAACATAGAGGGGGATGTATTGGTGGTGTGGACCATAATAAGAAGTTTTATAAATCAGGGTTGTTTGATTAAATCATTGATTTAAATCGCGATTTAAATCACTTGAGATTTTTTTTTTTAAATCACTGATTTAAATCAACTTTCCCCCCTTTTTTCACCATTTTTGATCAATGTAAGTTAATTTCTTGCTTAAATTGACCGTTTTACTTCATTCTTAATGCTTCTACATCTTTTGGATACAATTAAAATACCTCTATGATATCACTTTATCTATTGCTAAAAATTCATATTCAAGGTGCAGAATTCAGCAGGTTTGTTCCCCATGATTTTACCAAATTTTTTTCTTTGAAATTTTCACATGTAAAAACATATTTTGATTTTTTTTAAATACCTGGTAGGATTGTGCATATGACTAGCATTCCACTGGTACTCTTTTGACTTTATCATGGGGTATAGCAGTTCTTGGAATAAAAAAAATCAAATAAATCGATTTAAATTAAAAAAATCCGATTTAAATAAAAAATTTATTTTTGATTAACAAAATTTTTTTTTTAAATCAACAACCCTATTATAAATTACTTTGCAGGTGAACGAGAGCTGCCATCAATATTGAATGAGAGTGACATCTTGCGACGTCTTCTAGACTGTGCAGAGAAGGAAGCAATGCTGAGACAACAGGCCCAGGAGAAGGTGATGGAAAGACAGAGACTACAGAGAGTCTCTGGCACCAGTAGTCCAGGGCTCCCAGAACACACTTCAATCAGGTAAGGAGTGAGAAATATCAACACACATGCATACTTGTATTGGATAGTCAACAAAGGACTGTAAGACACAAACTTGATATACCGTATTTAGTCAAATAAACGCCCCGGGCGTAACATTTTCCCAAGGGGGGGTGTTTCAATCCAGATTTTAGCCAATTATTGGCGCTTATTTTTGACCATGTGGGCAACTTGGTAAGCTTACTACACAATATAGCATGGAAATATCGTCATTTTTGAAACATCTTGGTTGAAAAAAGTGGTGGGGCGTTTATTTGAGGGGCGACTATTTGACGAAATACGGTATACGTAGACATGCAGTCTAAGCCACAACCTTTTACACCTGGATAAATTGTGGACTTTCTTTAATAGGCTTTTATGATTGTAATCGTATCTTCAGAGCCACCATTTCATCAGTAGATAAGGGCAATTTGCTTATAGATCATTGGGCACCTTACTGTGATTCCTGGTGGACAAGTAGGCGAGGGATAAATTACCGTAACCACTCAGGTATAAGCCCACCTTCGGCTATAAGCCCACCTCCTGTTTTTCAAACCATTCGGGGAATAAGGGTGCACTCGGGTATAAGCCCAGTAGTCATTTTGGCTTACATTCCATACTTAAATTTTTTTTTAAATTGACAAATATGATAGAAATTACTGATACATTGGGCATATACAAAGGGCGAAGATTTTTCTTATTTTTAAATTCTTTTTAAATTTTTAAACTACTAGTTATAAGCCCACCCCCATTTTTGAAGTGAAATTGCCCATCTAGGGGGGTGGGCTTATACCGAGTGGTTACGGGTACATGCACAACTCCTAACAGTTTTGTCCTGCAGAAATCAGTGCTAAATAATCCTGATGACATCTTGCCGTTTCAGATTTGCCAGATGGCAAACCCTTTGAAACCCTCTTTGACTTCGTTGAAACCCTCTTAGACTTCGTACTGCCGAATATCATATCCCACCTCTATACTGATAAAAAAGCATTTTATAGAAAATGCATTTTTGTCATCATGTTGGGAAGCACGGTAGCCCAATGATTAGGGCGTGAGCTTCATAATCGAAAGGTTGCAGGTTCGAGCCCCACCACGGCCAGTGTGTTGCGTCCTTGAGCAGGATAGCTTAATTCCCAATTGCTTCACTCCACCCAGGTGTGAAATGGGGAGCTGCTGGGGTAATCACAATCCAAGTCGCTGAGAATACATGCACATCAGTTGCTGACTCTGTGAAGCAGAAATGATTCTGATATATCATAATGGAAGCGGAATAATTGTTTTGTGTGCGCTGATAATTAGGTCTTGCCTAGCTGAAACGCATGTAAAATCAAACAACATTTTTTATTTATTTATGTTTGACACCTGTTCTCAAACAAATCTTAATCAGAATTTATGTTCTGTGTTTGCAGGGAAATGATATCAGAAGTACCGCCTCCAGGAACAGATTCACCTGTCACTCAACCATGATAAAGCAAGAGCATCCTCTCTCCAGAATGAATACCTGCCAATCAGCAAATGCATCATCTATTACAAGTTAACTTTGGATTACACTACTGCTCTCTTTCTCTCTTAAAATGGACAATCCAAGCGATAGGGTTGTACTCTTGAAGTTGGAACTTCTAAACGATTTAAGGTGCACACTTTATATTATGCAAATTACATGAATATGCTATAAAAATACTCACTTTGCCTGTGAAGCAATCTTTAGGTGTTGGACATTGTAAGGCTGACGTAATGTACTACTGCGCTGTGCCAGAGGAGTCAGATATTTTGACTTTTCGTATTTTAGATCACCATTTTCATTGGTATTCAATGTAGTGATTCATAATTCACTTTGGTATTCTCAAGTCTTGTATTGAATCTAAGTATTCTTGTCAGTATTTCAATTGTGTAGACTTGAATGAAGACGGGAATTACAAAACAGGCAATTATTGTTTGTAATTTAAATCATGATTATGTTCATTGGGTAAATGGAATTCTGTTAATAATGGGCTATTCTAGTTGAAATCCATACACCCCCTGTGGAAGGAAGACATGACCTTAATCTCCCATACAGTGGGTTGATTTTAAATTGAATCACCCATTCAGGTAACCCCACTTGAAATTCACACTCCCTGTGTGGAAGATGAAGGTCATTTCTTCCACACGGGGTGTATGGATTTGAACTAGAATAGCGCAAATTAATTTCTCTGTAAATAAGTCAAATCTAATCTTCTCATAATATTATTAGTAAAAGGACTATTGCCATGTCAGTGCCAGAAAGGCAAATCACAGATGGCAGCTATTATTGTAGCCACAATGGTCCTGCCTGTCTTGCACTCACATGACAGCCTCTCTCTTTAACCTTGATAACTTTCTTGATTGAGCTGCCTTATGAAATGTTGTGCCCATTTTATCAAACAAGCGATGAAAAAACTTATAACAAATATATTGATCTAAGGACAAATCATAGTTTTGACACAAATAATATACTTCTTAATCTTAACTATTATCCAGAGAAACATTTTTGTCCCTATTTATGTACAATTAAAAAAAAAAATTATAATAAGTTTTGATAATTTTTTAACTAAAATCAGTGGCTTTTTATAATATAATTGTTTTATGGTTTGACAATTTGTATTTCTATAATTGGAATTTGTTCTGTAAACAAATAGAAATAATAATTAATCACAAATGTTTGAACAGAATTCAAATGTTTGAACAAAATTGATCACTTTTACAACATGAGCGTGTGATTGGAAAAGTGTGACGTGGCAAATGAATGAAGAAAATGTGCCATTTTAGATGTACATGTGCATTATTGCAGTAAATTTTTTTGTTACTTCCATGGCTATGCTGTATGCCAAGCACACACAAGCGTAAACGATAATCACACTGATTGGCTGATCAACGGTCTTGACAACAAGACAGTTGATCCATTGGTCATCCGCGGGTAGAAGGGGAAGAGACCTTGACAATGCTACATGATCGCCGATCATCAGTGCGTACCCAGACCACATAAGTACTAAAAATGAGTAATACACATGCACCTGCACTGTCCCGTCCAAATCAAGTAACCCCTCTGTGAGTGCATTGACATGGATGAAACACAATTGTCATTCTGACTTTATGCAGCGATAAGTGTCAGTCTTCAAACCAGATGTGCCTAAACTTTTATCTTTCTAATAGATTTTGTATGTCTTATAATAAAGCCTGTATAATGTGGTGACCTATACTAGAAATGAATGACCTCAAGTATAGCATGCATCAGTTTTCTGTTGTACATGTATTTTGGATGATGCAGGCTATACTTGAGGTCAGTAAATGTTGATTGACTCTAAACCTGGTATATCATAGTATGCATTTGTGAGATTCTTACAAATAACCATGCTCCTGGGCCATAACTAGATACCAAATCTCTTGGGGGCAGCTATTGACACAAAAAATCATCACGCTATGTCAGGTTGTGTTCATTCAATTGAAATTTCCACTATAGCTTTGAATTGACACCCTACTTTAAAATTTTGGAACTATGATCAAAAGTAGCACATAGGTGACCTGTCCTGATGAAGCCCGCCATAAGTCGCACTCGGCCATTTTGAGATACGGAGGGTCGAAGTTGGGAAAGGGGTAAAAACCTTGCAGATTTTGTTTTTCAGTTTTTGTTATTTTTTGATTCCATAATATGTTTACTTTAACCTACCATTGAAAACAAAATATTCTTTTACGTCTAAAGCACCCAAATCTAGCATTTTCTGAGCCAAACCTAGTCCTTAAACATGTAATTTTATAATTTTAAAGCCATTTTTCTTGCAGTTGCCTTTTCTTTGTGTGTCGCTTCCCCCTTCCCATTGAAAGACTGTAGAATGAGGACCACATGTCCTAGAAACATAATTTTGGTATCAAATGAAAGCTGAAAGCTAAATGATAACATCAAAAACTCAATCTCAAAATTAGTGACTTATGTCTGGTTTTGTAGGAGCGGGTCACATATTATCTACTTATTTTCTGTATATTGGACTAGTTATATACTTGCCTTTATCTCAAATTGAGAAAATGAATATATCAGTTTTTGCATCTGAATTCTTCATAAAATAAATAATGCAGCTATGAGGAAATGTGATTTTTCATGATCCAGGATCATAGTTGTAAGTCAAAATCTCACAGAAGCATCATAGTATTGCATCTTTATGGTTTTGTGAAATGTGAACAATTTTGCATACTTCATTGAAGAGATTCATCGGGATTGTCTATATAAATTATTACTAGAGTTCTCTTAACAAATCCAGGTACTCACAATTAGTAGTGACGTTTCGCAACCTTACTGGCTGGTTGCTTCTTCTTGACTGAGCTGTATCCAATACTAGCACTTGCTGTCTTAGCTGTTGTATTGGTTGCGTAAACGTCACTACTAATTGTGAGTACCTGGATTTGTTAAGAGAACTCTAGTAATAATTTTGCATACTTGTATTGGATTTAACAAATGAATTATAATAAGCTTTTTGTCTCTAAGAGTCTATACACAGTATACGGGCATACAAAGGTTAACATATGAATACAAAGCTAAATTACCTTTTATAATAAGTGTAAACTTTTTTGTTGAGTACTAATTAGTGCAAAAATTGAATGTGAGCCTTAAATACAAGATAAATAGCATGTTTTATTTGGATTAGGCCAAAAAAAAAAGTTTGTCTCAAAGCTCGCGCGCGCATTTGTAAAATCGTGAGATTTGGAAAAAAAAAGAAATGCAGAATTTTTTTATTTCAAAATTTTTTTTTTTTACTTTTTCCAGAAAAATTAGTGAAAATCAAATTTTTTCTCCAAATACCATGAAAAAAGTCGGAAAAAAAAAAAAAAAAAAAAAATCGCATTTCGCATTTTGTTTTCAAACTACTTGTGAGCTTTGAGACAAACCATTTTTTTTTTTGGCCTTACTGGAAGTTATATGTGCAGCTGTCCAACTCTAAAAATGTTTTGATATTTTATGGTACTTGTTAGATGACCAAGTTTTTTTAAGCAAAGAAAAGTCCACAGTACATTTATTCACTGCCGTAACTTGTTTTATGGCCCTAGTCTGAAAGATATGCACACAATTTTAATCAAAATGTTAAATTTTTTAGCCAAAATTGTAATTTTAAAACTTTCGAAAGTAAAAAGCTCTGCCTCCCTGTACAAATTGTAAGTATTTGTTGCTAGGTTACAGTTGCTATAGCAAAAAATAAGGAACATATTTATTCAGATCATTTTTTACCTTGATGGATCTTTATAAACCACTTGATATTTTAGGTATGAGTTTTCTTACGATATTTTGTCATTATTATTATTGTTATTATCACAATTTTGAGTTATGTGTGTTTCATCAGTATTTTATCCATATTTTTCTCATACTGGTATTTTCTTTTAGTGGAAATTTGTATCATACATTTTTTTAAAGTATTCTACTGCAGGTGAGATGTATAAGAGCATTGTACAAAATGTTGTCAACAATAATATAGAATCATGTGTGTAATTGGTGTACTTGAAATATGATTTTGTGTTTGAATTCTAAACTTCAAAATCAATGGAACTTTGGCTAAAAAACAAGTTTGTTTCCGGGAGCTGGCCCAAAATGCAAAATGTGTTTTATTTTAATTTTGCAGTGAGATTTATGGTAACATATGTCTGAAGTCACAAATATTTATTGTCGAATCAGTGCAGAGTATGTTAAGATACAAAAGAATAGGTGGATTTTCATAAGATTGATTGATTTCATTCAAATGAATGAGAAAAAAATCTTTTGAAAAATGTTGTCATTCAACTTTCGCTGGATTTTTTTTTCTGGATTTGTGGTAAAATTTCTCCCAAAAAAAAGCCCGAAATGCATGCGGCGTATGGGAAACAAACTTGTTTTGTATTGTAGCCTTATGGAATTGTAGATGGGACAACTGCAAAAGACTGTGAATTCAAAACACCCTATTGCTTCTATAGTTTATATATCTACCTCCAGTCAGCGGCACTAGCTTTGAAGTTCAGTGTGTTCTGTGTTAGCTTAGCGTTACTTGGTGCATGTACATACTTTTACGCGCACGATCAAAGTGACGCATATGTACGCGCAAAAAACAATGCTAAGCCAACGCATCACATACTGAACAAAGCTAGTGCTGATGACTGGAGGTAGATATATAAACTATACATCCTCTGCTTCAATAAGTGTGTTGCTCTTTTTTCCTAACCAGTTTTCAGTCATACGATGTAATCATTGTTACATTTTATATTAGAATATGTCCAAGTGCCTTTTTACGCCTAAGTGGTAAATATTATTCAGGCTCATCTTGACTGTCAAGATAAGTTGCCAAATGGGTTCATTGTTCAAATTTATTTTATGAAAACCCAGAACACCTGTATAATGAAACCTTGGTGTGATGATCTCACAGAGACTTTCAAACCTTGTGCCTAAAACTATAGGAAATAACATGGGCCTTAAAGTGGTACTACACCCCTTGATAAATTTGTGACTATTTTTGCATTTTTCTCAAAAACTAATAAAACACTGGTAACAAAAGTTGTGTATATTATAGGGGCAAGGAATCCAGTTACTACACTGGAATTTCAGTGACTCAAGACAAGTATTGATTTATTGATCAAATTTGGTTTTCCCTCATTTGTAACTCCACAACTGTTGTCTGTGCTGAAATAAAAAATTTCAGTGCAGTAGTTGTAGTCCTTGCCCCTATAATAAACATATCTTACTTGTCACCAATGCGCTATAATTTTTGAGAAAAATGCAAAAATAGGCACAGAATTGGCCAGGGGTGTAGTACCACCTTTTATTTAAAGGGAGCGTACTTGTCATCTTTGACAACGATGTTTTTAGTAGAGAACAGATTGATGCTGTAAATGATTTTATCATGACATTTGTAATGATTTTTTTAAAGCTGATATAGGCATATAAATCCTTGTTACCAGTCATATGCTTGTAACTACTTCACCATAAATATGAGGGAGGTGGTTGAAAGATAATCTGGAATAGTTCTGAGAGTTTTAGAACGATAAAACAATGGTGAGTTTGGACAATAGTTAATATGTAAGTATACATATTTTAATCAGCCTGTTAAAACCTACACAGAAATGGTCCACTGCTAAGAATTATTATGACTGTAAATTGTATTCTAAAGCCTGAAATGACACAGATTTTGTCTAAAATACTATTTAATAATTTTCAGGTCATTTACAGTTATTGTGAGCACATGAATCTGTTTTTCACAAAATGCCAAAATCTTACTCTTTCATGTAAAAAATCACCAATAGTAGTCTAGTATGAAGACTTCATTGAGGGATTATAAGCTTTATTCTGTAATCTTTCATCCTCAATGAAGTCTTTGCCCTAGTCTAACTCGTCATGTCATACATGAAGGAAACACCCGTAAAATGTTGATAAATGATTGATCAAAATTCTGTCTAGGACTAGATGGTTGAGCCATTCAAATAAGCAGCAATTGTTGAAGCAATTTAACATCACCTCTGAACTCCCCAAACTTTCAATATTACCTATTGTAGGGAACAAGCCAAACGTTTGATGACAACCTATAAATGTAAGGTCTTTCGTTAGGGGGAAGGGGTCAAAAAGTCGATTACATTTGTAGCAAAAACGAGTTAAAGTTGTATAATGATGTATATTCATACGTAGCGGTAAACTTAAATAGGAAGCAATTTAAGACTTCTATGCTACTTAAATTTCACTCACTAGAGTTAAAGTTGATCTTTTGGATCGGAATTTTCCAAATTTCAAACTTACAGTAGATGGAGGGAGGAAGGGAAAGGGTCAGCCCCCTAACGAAAGCACCTTCGTTTAAAGGATGTCATCGAACTTTTGGTTCATTCCATTATTCAATGTAATGTACTCAAAATATTCTGTGGTTGGCTGGTCCAATATATTATACAGGATAAGGAATGCTATCCTTGCATTCTGTTCTAGCATATTGTGTTTTTAAATGTAAATTAATTTGACTGGAGTTTTATCATTTTGTTGTGTACCAAATCTCCTTAAATGCTGTCATTTACTTGTAATATATATTATATATATTTTTCTTGTTTCAAATGAGGGGTAGTGATGATATTAACATTTGAAAATGCTCTGTGATGAAAAACAAATGAATTGTATGGAAGTCAGTTTTTTGTATTAATATTGTTATTATTTCATGAAATGAGATGCTTGGTAATTGCTAATTACAAGACAATTAGTGAGAGTATGGTATTGAAAAAGTGTGGTCATTATAAAAAAGACACACCAACACTTAAATCTAAAATAACACTATCAATAACAATACCGTAAAAACTTGATAGTTAGCATATGTGCTTGCTATCGAGCGCTTTTAAAACATGCAAACATGAAGAGCCCCATCCAAAAAAGTGTAAAGGGTTTTGAGCAAATCATCGATACACATAGTTATATACGAACAAGTAAACCTGCAAATGGGCATCTCAACCCCATTAGCTCAGTTGGTAAAGCACCAGACTTTCATACAATTTCAAGTTTTTACGGTACTGATATTAAAGAATAACATACAGCAGAAATGGTGTATATCATGTTTTGCGCACAAACTCTTTAAACACTTATTCGTCTCTATGCAGAATCAAAAGCAGATTGGAATCCATACATCGTATGGAAGATGTAACCTTAATCACCCACACAGGGAGTGTGAATTTCATATGGGGTCACTGTTCGGGTAACCCCATTTGAAAAATTCACTCCCTGTGTGAAAGATTAAGATCACATCTTCCATACGATGTATGGATTTCAACTGACATGGCCCATTGCATCAATAGAAGTTATCTGTGTTCTATAAGCTGCATATCCTATCAGCGACTGCTATACCTTGTTTAGGATTTTCAAAAAAGGAGCCGTAATGTGCAACCATGACTATTTCAAAATAGCCGCCTAAGTCATGCAGGTAACTCCGAAGTCATGCATTGAATTGGTTTGAATGAGGAATACTACGGGAATCTGCGCCTTTTGTTAGAAGTCACACATGAGTAACATGGATAACCTCTATCGGAACTAACTTAAGTGACTGTAACCTTAAGCCTTGTATAAAACATAACCTTGAATTAACTGCCTTTCATTAGCTTCAGAAATCTGTTAATTTTCATTCCACCGTTCCCAAACAAGATCCTATAAACAGACCAGTTCCTTCTTTCTATATGTAATATTACAGATTGACTCCTATACAGTACCACATTCCAATAGAGTAATGATAGTAAGTACTGTGTGGAAATACTGGTCTGGAGTGATATATCGTCACTGGGCGGTAAAAAACCTCATAATGTACATTTGGCCCTTGAATATGGATGAAGCAAACCCTTCAATATAAAGTCTACACCTATAAGGCTTTATCCATGTTCAAGGGCCAAAAGTAAATATGAGTTTTTTCCTGCATTTACTTTGGCCTTTGAACATGGATAAAGCAAACTCTTCAATATAAAGTCTACACCTACAAGGCTTTATTCATGTTCAAGGGCCAAAAGTACATGGTTTTTCCCGCCCAGTGACGATATAGTCAAGTTGTGCACATTTTGTGTGCCTGAGTTGAAATTTTAAGTTTATAGGAGTTTATCCTGGCTGTGATGGTTTATTGTGGTTTTATTAGGATATGAGCTTCAAACATATGGATTACTGAATGGTACTAAATAGTGGTTTATGTAGTGGCATGGTCTACAATGATCAGCAAAATTGTGCAACAAGTGCATAGGTCTTTTAAATTTGGCAGAGTAAAATGTGACACAATCTGGTCCATGGGGTCCAAAGGCGGCATATTTGAAACTGAGATAAAGGTAAAAATATGGAGGAAAAACAATAAAATACATAAGAAAATAGACATCAAAACACCTCATAACTTGTGCATTTGAGGTATCAATTATGCAGGACATGTTTCATTTGAAGAAATCTTTTTTTTTCAAGTGTAAATTTGGTTAATTGCCTTAGCTGTAATTGTAATGAAAGTTTTTTTTTTTTGTGTTTGGTAATTTTAATGACAAGTTTTGTGAAATAGGATTACTAATAATCCCTCAAGAATGGGCTGTACCAGTTGAAATCCCACACCTGCTATGGAAGACATAACCTTAATCTTCCACGGGGGATTTCAAATGGGGTTACATTTGAAATCTTCACCCCCTGTGTGGGGGATTAAGGTCATATCTTCCATAGGGGGTGTATGGATTTCAGCTGGAATAGCCTAATGGGTACAACTTACAACCCTTCCCATTTAACCCCATGAGAACTACATGCCAATTGGCCAAAAAGAAGTTTTCATTATCAATTGGCCCAATCAGCAACATTCTTAGAATAATTTCACCACACAAACAATTGGAGTGAATTATTTGCAAAGCTCCATTCTGATTGGTGATTAAAGTGAAGATATCATGTAATTGACTAATCAGAGGCAATGTTAGATCGGCAGGTAGTGCTCGGGGGTTAACTGATATCTGTAATTATTCACATTGACAAAACCAAATCTTAACTTCCCTCCTCTATTTTTAATAGCAATATATGCATACATTTTTGTAAGTGATAATAGTAACTGAAGGTTTTTGTGGTTTATTCAAGTTTTACACAGGAGATGTGAGAAATGATGAAAAGTGTACAGAATTAATGAATATTCATTTTGCTACCACAAACAAACATGTTGTACATGGTTGAAATGTGGACAAGAGAGAAGAGAGCAAATAAAATGCATTGTTTATATATTTTGAATATATAAAATATTTGTCTTGTAGCATTTTTAAATTGACGTGTCTGGGTGGTGAGATTTGTTCATACAGTTTAGTTGGAAGGGGATATTGTGCCCCTTTGGAAATCAACATTTAATTAGGGACCGTATATAAAGGGACTAGAAACGGCTTCCATCCATTGTACCATGCAAGTTGCTGGTTTATAAAATATCCTCAGTTGAGCAAGCATGCATAATGCGTTGATCGATAACCCCCCCAGTACAAATCCAAGCACAGTTACCACACAGCATGTGGCTTGTCTTGCATATCGCAAAATGAGTCTACATGTTTTCCTGTACTGCTACACTAGAAATGCCAACATAAATCATCAAAGAACATTATTTTAAGAATTATTTCAGTATCAAAATCAGTAGGAATGGAAAGCGTACGGTGTACACATCCCAGAAAATTGTTTTAAATGTGCTTGTTCTAGCATTCTGTATCTCCACAAAATGATCACATTTTTTTCCTCCAAAATCCTATGTAAATGATTTTCAACCCTACACAGAATTTATGTTCAACAACTGATAGACATTTTGCACAATTTGACATAACATGTTTTTTTGGTATTTTGTAAGGCAACATGAGTAAATATAAGAAATCAAACATCGCGCCCTTGGCGCAACTGAACTCGCATGTAATCGAAGGTTGTAAAAGATAATCTGATAACAATAGCTATCAATCCGTTTTCAGTCCCTTTATACAGTCTCTGATCTAATCGACGTCTCTTCTAGATCAGAAAAAATAGTGTTGAAAATGATAAGCTATGTTAAAAAATTCAAACAATGTCTCTAGAGGTCAAATTTAATACT
This sequence comes from Amphiura filiformis, assembly GCF_039555335.1. Taxonomy (NCBI): domain Eukaryota; kingdom Metazoa; phylum Echinodermata; class Ophiuroidea; order Amphilepidida; family Amphiuridae; genus Amphiura; species Amphiura filiformis. The sequence goes on from NC_092636.1 coordinate 21,479,102, forward strand.
ACCGGGTTAAAATTTCAAAATTGCTCAGATGTTTTTCAGCTGAAAACTGTCAGCAGAAAAACATTTTGCCACAAGTTTTTCCTTTGGTCAATTGGCCCAATCAACAACATTGTTAGAATAATTTCACAACACAAACAATTGGAGTGAATTATTTGCAAATCTCCATTCTGATTGGTGATTAAAGTGAAGATATCATGTAATTGACCAGTCAGAGGCAATGTTAGAGGGGCGGGTAGTTCTCAGGGGGTTAACTGATATCTGTAATTATTCACATTGACAAAACCAAATCTTAACTTCCCTCCTCTATTTTTAATAGCAATATATGCATACATTTTTGTAAGTGATAATAGTAACTGAAGGTTTTTGTGGTTTATTCAAGTTTTACACAGGAGATGTGAGAAATGATGAAAAGTGTACAGAATTAATGAATATTCATTTTGCTACCACAAACAAACATGTTGTACATGGTTGAAATGTGGACAAGAGAGAAGAGAGCAAATAAAATGCATTGTTTATATATTTTGAATATATAAAATATTGGTCTTTGTAGCATTTTTAAATTGACGTGTCTGATTTTACATGTTAAAGGTGGGTGGTGAGATTTGTTCATAAAGTTTAGTTGGAAGGGGATATTGTGCCCCTTTGGAAATCAACATTTAATTAGGGACCGTATATAAAGGGACTAGAAACGGCTTCCATCCATTGTACCATGCGAGTTGCTGCTTTATAAAATATCCTCAGTTGAGCAAGCATGCATAATGCGTTGATCGATAAACCCCCCCCCCCCAGTACAAATCCAAGCACAGTGGCTTGTTTTGCATATCGCAAAATGAGTACATGTTTTCCTGTACTGCTACACTAGAAATGCCAACATAAATCATAAAGCGTACGGTGTACACATCCCGGAAAATTTTTTTAAATGTGCTTGTTCTAGCATTCTGTATCTCCACAAAATGATCACATTTTTTTCCTCCAAAATCCCGAGCGACTCAGGCTAAGCATACCATGACTATCATATGAGATACCACAGAGTTTCTATATTCTACACATTATTACGATTTGTGCATGCTCTAGTACCCCATATGATGTTTCTATTACAAGAAAAATTGATTGTTTTCAGGTAAAACCAGGGTTTTGTTTCCAGTACACTAACTCGAAAAGCAATACACTAATTAGTGGGGCCTTGCAGCTTGCTGTGGATATCTTTTACTGCATTTTATAAGTAAAGATTTTGAAATCCAAAGTAAAAATTGTGATATATTTAATTTTGAGAATTACAATTATACTTTATAGGTATAAAGGAACATGTTTAGCCCATTCAGTTAAGTTCCAGGTGCAAGTCCTATAACACAATGCATATGTAAACTTTCTTTATCTGTGTCAATAATAGAATATTGATTTCAGCGGAGTATTGAGCTGTATGGAAAATATATTTATAATACAGGGTGTTGACACTGTGTGTCTGTGATCAAAGATGTATCTGTAGGGTGCAGTCACTTCACCCCACATTGCACACTACAGATACACTGCCTTGGATCGTGTGTATATCACACATGAACACCACTCGAGGAAGCGTAAGGCCATGGGAATTGAAGTAGTAGATTTGCGTCCAGAACTTTTTGAAATCCCACACGGCTTTTTTTCATTATTCATTATTTCTATTCTATTAGGCACAAACGAACTACCCCCATTCACGCTGTACAAAGTAAAGGAGCCGGTTAGCACACCAGGCACCACAAAGCATGCAAAGTGCATAGCATCGGAATTTTGGTGATCCCCGTCATCTTTTTTACCGTTTGAGGCAGTATCGCGCTGCTCATTAAATATTCATGAATCCAATCACGTCACATTCACATGGTCTTATTGGGTAGGTCGGAGTGGTTGGGATTGACCAGGCACAGTGTCGACTTCCTATACGATAAATATAAATTTAATACTCCGTTGGTGACAACGGCCGACTGGTATTGCACCGAACGCCAGAAAAGAAGATCTATCTGATTGGCTAGCAATCGATCGCTTAGGGCGCTTAGTAGTCAACTACAAACTCAAAACTGAGCATCGTATTCAATTCGATTGAAATCGATATTCTATTATTGCCGTAGATAAAGAGAGTGATAGTGTGTCAATAATGTACATTGTATTGCAGCTGGATTTTACATGCATTCTTTTATATAAATTTTTTCTCAAAGAGTTGAATATGATCAAAATTTTTACTCAGGATTTCAAATTTTTACCCGCAAATTGCAGTTAAACATATCCACAGCAAAATACCGGTCCTCACTAATTAGTGTATTTAATTTCCAGTTAGTGTATTTAAGATAAAACCTGACAACAAATAAAATTTTCTTGCAATAGAAATATCATATGGGATACTGATATGGTAGGCCGCAACCGCCACAACGTGGAGCTGCTACGCGTAGCTGACTTTTTGCTCCGTGGAGCCAAATTGACCAATCATGATCATGTTAGAGTTTTTCATTACTCGGAGGTAAAACTGACCAATTAAGTCGACTTACTCATTACGTGAAGCGAATTTATTCATTAAGAATTTGCCAGACGAGCGTCACATAGTTGCAAGATATCCTCGGTCACGAAAGTTATGATTCAAAAAGTAGTTTATGAAAAGTACGAACTGATAAGAAACTCATACAGTATTGTACATAACTATATAGCTAGGCAGAGTGGTGGTAAACTATGCACACAGTTCTGCGATCTGCAGTGTATCGCCGGGAGCTAATTTGTATAACTTGCGCGGTGTCCCCATGAATTCGACCTTCAACAAACTGCAAACCAGTTCGGATTTACTTTATATACTAGTAGTAGGCCATACATACTGTAGTTACTGTCCGTTTTCCTATACACAATACTCAGTGCGCTCACCATTGACGCGTGACCTCTACAAATAGTGTATGTTAGAAGTATAGGCCAGTGCCTAGTTGACGTCACTGTGTAAAAAATAACCGGCCAATATTTAAAGTATTCTCTGAAATTCTAGAAAATATAGTTTTGTAACATGTCCTAAATTTTTAGCTAATTTATGTGTTTGGAAATATTAGTACTTTAGTGTTTTAGGAAGGATATGTAAACGACAGATAACACCAAAAAATATGAAGATATTATTTCTAAACCGTGTTAAGTCATTAAGTTTCTCATTTTCAAGAACGCTGGTTAACAATAAGCAGACTATTGTCTCATTTCGTAAACAAAAGCCCACAGTATTGTTACCTTGCGTTAAGCTTTATAATCGTTCACCCAACTGAAACTATAATACCAGCTCATTGCTCATTGCACAGGTAAAACAGACACAAGTGCAGTGTGTATTTAACCAGAGAAGATCTGATGTAACATAGTTGAGCTGTTTTCATTGAGTGTTATCTTGGTTTAATAGCTTTTAATAGGGTTTAAGTCCTTCAAAGGTCGTGGTGAGTTCTACTGTAGACATGACTGCATCATGATTATTTTAAAGTCAACAACATTCAACAATATGATCACCGCGATAGTATGAGAGTATCAGTACCGTGGGTGTCAGTGATCCTGGCCTGACACAGTAGACAAACAAACAAACAAACACGCCACACACATGACACATGCATGCAAGGTAACATTGACTATACACTAATCAAACAATGGTATTGATCCTGTACAACTGGTCGTGGTTTATTTACAATCGATTCATTTAAAATCCCCATAGTAAACATTAATTTTGGCAAGAGTTTTCTCTCTCTGGAGCGAGGATGCATCCACTGGCTCCAGCGTAATGAAAAGATCTAACATGATTGGTCAATTTAGCTCCATGGCGAAAAGTAAGCTACTGGCGTAGCAGCTCCACGTTAGTGGCGATTACGGCCAGCCATATATTGATCATGCGAAAATCGTAAAACATAGAATAGAAACAGTGTGGCGGCTCTCAAAATCTCAAATTGTATGCTTAGCCTGAGTCGCACGGGCTATCTCGAACAAATTCACCATGCGTAGTTGTTGAAAAACGTGAGGATTCATCGTACTATCACGGCAATTTTTAACACGAAGATATAGGGATGATGACGGTGTGCCAGGCATGTTTTTATGAATGAAATTGTGACCTTAACAGGGGTCAGGCATTAGCATATTCATGTTTTTTTTTCTTCAATATGGCTGCTGGCTACCGGCGTTGCCTGGCCTGTCATGCTTGTTGTACTGAACTACACGCCCAGGACTCGCGGTGCACAACCAACACGGGTGATGAACATCATTGCAGACTCATTTTCACGTTTTTTACGACTGTTTTACCAACTTCAAACTTGCTGATTCTATGTTTGAAAGCCATTTTTTCTTGTTTCTGGTAAATAATGAAATTTTTTGTAAATAATGAAAAAATATCACGGTAGGTTTTAGAGCATGCAGGCGGTGGACGCAAATCTACTACTTTAATTCCCATGGCCTAATGATAGGCAGTAATAACAAAATTTTCATTTTGTATTTTAGTCAGAGTGGATCAGATTGTGTCACATACATGTATGCATCAGCATCTTCACCTCACAAAAATTCACACAATCTCCTGGAGAGCAATAAAGACATTCATCACAATATTATAACTGTCAGTTCTGATGCAAGCATTTATTAAACAAGAAACATTATTTGAGTGTCATAATCTACATTCAGTTTACAATCTCAATATCTTTTACAACAGAATTTCAGTGTATAAACTATATGTTTTTGTTTCATCTTATTTCAACGATAACATAATTTCAGGATATTGCAGTCTGCTGCCTGGACAACCAATTCTTTAGAAATGCTTAGTCGCGCTAAAAGTCGATCGATACATGTAAAAATCAGCACAATTCAGAGATACACCTTTTTGCTATGAAATTAATTTTCTCGGTCAAATATAAAGCAATTTTTTTTTTTTCTTCAGTAATGTCAGTTAAAAACTTGGTGCTTGGATATACATTTTTTTAAAATCCTGGTGTTAAAATTAAGCATCAAATTGTGTCTTTTAGTGTGATATTTTGATTTTTATAGGCCTTGAATTAGCCTGCGAGCTTTTTACGGAATTCATGTTTTAGCATCTCAAACTAACATAGTTTGCTAAAGAAAGATATTTCCCACCTCTGTAAAGCACATCGTGTGGGTCTATATGTTATAGTTTTGTCAGAATTTCCGTTTTTGTTTTACCCTATTTCCATTGATGCTCGAAAATGTCAAACTAAGTAAAAGTAGGCAATGGTGAGTACTTTTATCTCGAGAGCAACCAGCAGAAATAGTCGATATTTCCTTTGTTGTTATCCAGGTCAATTTTTCATTGAAAGCAAATTGCCCGACCAGCGATTAAATCCCCAATTGGGTGTTCTGGTTAAACATGATCAGTAGGAGCGCTATAGGTCTGGGAATTTCTTTGGTATATTGAAGTTCTGGCAACACTATAGCCATGCCGGTATTCCTATTAAACCCAGGGATATCGATCCACAATGCTAGTACTAGCCTTTAGATTTCACGTGTTGATTTAGAAATTTTTTCAGCCGACAGTGAAAGATGGTGAAATCAAAAGCGGAAATTCTGACAAAACTATGATATATAGCTCACGGTGATGTGCTTTAGAAAGTTGGGGAAAATCCTTCATTAGCGAACTATATTACTTTGAAAAGCTAAAAGGTTGATCAAGAAAAAGCTGGCGGGCGAGCTGAAGCCTATAAAAATCGAATATCTTACACTAAATGACTGAATTTCAGGCCTAAGTTTAACACCAGGATTAAAAAAAATCAGTATCAAGCATTATAGTTTTTCCAGCCAAAAAAAAAAAAAATGAAAATTATTGCTTTTCATTTGGCTGAGAAAAAATTTTACACTGAAAAGGTGTAACTCAAAATTTTGCTCATTTCAACACCAATTTCGATCGTTTGTATTGCCTCATTAAATGACTGAGTGAGCCTTGCAGAACAAAAGAATCGGTTGTGCAGGTAGCTGACTGATTGGTTTAAGGGAAGGGGTATGAACGTTTGACAGTATTTATTGTGGGACATTAGAGCACATCGGACATATCAAATTGCATTCTGAATACGAAGAATGTCCTTCTGATATCAAATAATTTAGATTTTTTGAAATTTGCAATGTAATACACATTTTATGGCAAATGATTAGAAATTGATATTTTTGATATTGAACAGTACTTGAAGTAAACTGTATAAAGCTGATGATTTAGACTTAAAGTGTATGTAGGTGGGATGAAAAGCTGACAATCAATTGAAAATTTTGACCTTTTGTATTGAAGATATGGATTTTTCCCCAAAACACCAAAAAAATTAGGTCTTTTTGGGAAAAAATCCATATCTTCAATATGAAAGGTCAAAATTTTCAATTGATCGTCGGATGATTTTCCTCCCAGCAACATACACTTTAAGAATATGTCATTAGATTTATAAAATTTACTTCGAGGACTGTTATATATCAATTCAGTTTGCAATTCGATATGTCTGATGTGCTCTCATGTCCCTCAAAAAATACTTTTGAAACGCTCAAAACGCTCATTCCAGATCCCTTAAGTGATTTTCTGTATGAAATGTTTTTGTCTATAACAACATCACCAAATGACCAACAATTCAATGTGACTGCTTATGGGTTCGAATTTCAACCAGCCTCATCATGAAGCTCCCGTGGCCCAGTGGTTAAGGCACAGGTCTCGTAAACCTGAGGTCCTGGGTTCGATTGCCAGACGGGATCACTTTTTCTACTTGTCTCCTTTATTATTTGCGACGGCGAACCTTTATGTTTATTTAATTCAATATAGGTTGATTTGATCACATTGGGCGCTTCCAGAAATTTTAGGCCGTACCCCTAAAGAAGACAAATTAACACATCTGATCTCCTAAATCATAAGACAAATGAAATAAGAAAAAACAAAGAATGAACACAGCCAGCAGTACATAGAGTATAATGCCTACAGATTTCATCATATTCTTACCTTAGCACGCTGGTAAGCAGTATTTGAGATGGTGTTAATCGAGAGTCGATAATCAATCAGCTATGGATTCTAAAAATAATTGTATTGGATTCTAAAAATAATTATTCTAAAACTAATCTAATTGGATTCTAAAAATAATGATCAGATGTTCAAAAGTGTGTGTGTGTGGGGGGGGGGGGGTGTATATAGCATGTTGGTGCTCGCAATTGCTGAGGACAGCTTTTTACCCCTAAAGAAGACATGGGAAAACTCAACTGTCTTCTTTAGGGTAGGTGCCGTTAAATTTCTGGAGTAGCCCATTGGATCATGTCTATTCATGTGAAGTAACAGCTCTGAAAGTGTAAATTGCTAATCTTTCATCATGCTTCAGAAGCTTTGACAAAATCTCATTTTTGTAACTTTGTTTTATAAATAATACAGAAATACACACCCTTATCACCTGACCAACAGATCTTTGTCAAAATAAAATAGACACACATTTTCTTGATGAGCAAACCACCAACAGTTATGTGAAAGCGCACATACTGTGAGACAGACCATAGTAGAATTCAATCCAGCTCTGCAATATGCAAATATGCTATCGTGGATAAAAGTGTAATATCCAATTTCCTATGCGTATGTACCCTGAGTTTGGTCAAAACCCTTAAAATAAAATTCTGCTTAGCTACACAAGCTTTTTTTTCTTCCCGAATTCATAAATATAAGTACTTGCACCATGATTTCTTTTTGAGTATTAGATTATGTTACAGTTTATTCAGCTTATAACTGGCGAAAAAACAAGGCTAATAACATCATATACATATATGTATTGATATAGAATGGTGTGCCCGCAGTGTGGCGCAACACTATGCCAGTGGCTTAATGTAAGACTGGCACATGCTTATGTGAATTACGTGAGCGTAAAAGGGACTTTATTGAGGCGAGCAGTAACAAAAAGCAATTTTCACCAATTAAAAGCCAACCAAATTTTGTACATCTTATATTTTTCTCCTCATGTGATATTGAATTTTAGTTTAAAAAATCAATATCTCAGTTATCTTGTAAGTTTGTGAAAATGTGTATGGCTTCTCGCTTATCTTACCCTGATCCTGTCCCTCAAAGAACATGAGATGTGCATCCATGATCTATAGGTATTAGCATATGATTGAGCAGCTTGTGACCGACTGCCTGATGATGTTATGACAAGGGTTCAGTATTGAATTTGAGAGCATCATGGCATGGATGACCCCAAGGTAATGCCAAGAGCATAATGAGTATGTCTGAAATTCTTTAAGTGAACCCTGGTACATCATTTTGGTTCTTATTAACCCATAAATAACATATACAATCTTCAAAAAGTAAACTCTCCCACTTATACTTCCCATCCACAGTTATTATCCCGAGTAGCTGAGCAAAAACAATATTTCTGGCTTACTTGTGACATAGAGTATAGACTGATTGCATACAAACTATTATAATAGTTTTATATAAACTTCTATAAGCAAAGTCATCCTTATAGCTTATGTCATTTATGTCTGCAATATTAATATTATTTTGACAGATATATTAATATTTCTTCACATAAATAATTTGTCGACAGCTTATCCTCAAAGTTGTTCTTCCTGTAGAAGCAAACCACGTTGCGTAGTATCTTAAATATCCTTAAGGCTGTGGTTATTGCACATCTTTCAAAGAACCTCCAAGTCTACATGTCTGATTTCTGGGTTGAGTTTCTGTTGAGCAGAAAGAAATGTTGAACAACTTATAAATAAGTAACTTAATTTAATAAACAACATTTAATAAGGTGCCTTTCCAACTTGATCAAAGCCCCAATTAACCTTCTAACATGTCTAACACAGACAAGTTAAGTTACTCTAATAAAATAAATAATAATAATAATAAATTTTGGATTTATATAGCGCCTTTTTCCAGCTAGATCTTGAAGGATTCAAATCGCTGTAATTTCGCTGCCATGGTGAATAATCACAATCAGATCGCATCATCTAGGCCAGTTGCAGCCGAACCTCAGGCGCAGACCTATCTGCACTTAGATTGTAACATCCACAAATTATCTGTGCAGCTCCCCAAATTCCATTGGGTGAAGGAAGTTTTTGAAAATCAAATAACTAATCACCGATTTTTGAAAGCAGGAGGAAACCGGAGATCCCAGAGAAAACCTGCGAGAGCGAGCATGGAATCGGGATAAACCAAGTGCATGTGAGTCCTTGCACTGCACCAGGGTTTGAACCCGGGACCTCAGTGGTGCAAGGCGAAGGAACAACCGCTGCGCCAACTCGCTCTCCCATATCATACAGATTGAATGCCTCTTACAACTTTACAAGAATGAGATAATGTAAACTTTTCCATGGTAATTCATGGATATCTTGTCTCTCATATTTCATTTATTTCCAAATGAAACAACAGACTCGAAATGAAGAATAAATATTGTGGGGGGTGGGTGATATCAAGCACAATTTGTACCTGTACGAACACTTCAATTACGTGCGCCAAGATTAATTCAGCAAATTTAAATTTTGGCACTGAGGAAACAAGGCCACAATTTGTATAAACATCAACATACCTTAATGTCCTTCTCTATCCTATCAATATGGAAGCCTAATAGATCAATCACCTTCTCCCCATGACTCAGCATAAAGGTTTCAAGTTGCTCTGGTGTTTGCACCTTTTTCAACGTCTAGAAAAGCAAACAGAATGTGTCAAATTGTTATTAATATGTTAGATGATATTACAAAATCTACTTTTCTAACATTTCCTTGGGCAGTGTTTTATCCTTAGTGTAAGATGATTAACGATGTCAGGATAAAGATAAATAAATCCTCTGTAATCTTTACATCACAGTTCTGTGCTCTTACACGAAGCATAAACCCAGAAAGACTCTGCGTGTTTACACTGAGCACTCTGTATTTTTACTCGGTATTACCCGGTAACCCACAATCCGATTCAGGCAACAACCACCACGTTTCTACAGGCGCTTAAAATAAGGGTTGCGGTGTGTACCGGAAGTACTGAAAGTATTTTCCTGACCCCAAGCTGCTTTTAAGGTCACGATGTGATACATGAAATCAACATAAAAGATGTTCAACACCCAGCAACCGTTTACCGGTGTGTTTCCACTGGCAGAAATCACACCACATCGTCTACCTCATGAGGTGGATCACGGTTGCCGGGTGTCCACACCGCATCACTCTGAACCGATCTGTTTCCACTGGGTACATTAACCGGTAACACTCTAAACTAAACCACATTACCCGCCAACCGTTCCCCAGTAGAAACACGCAGAAAAATAATGTGCGGTAAAACTGTCTATCCAACGAAGAAATTGTAACTTGTAAGGTTGAACTATCATATTCGCCATAGCCAGCCTCTAAATTATGCTATTCAAGTTGAAATCCATACATCCCTATGGAAGACATTACCTTAATCTCCCACATAAGGGTGTAGATTTACAGATGGAGTCACCCATGCAGGTAACATCATTTGATAATTCACAATCCATGTGTCAAAGATTAAGGTTATGTCTTCCATGGGGGTATAGAATGGGACTATCAGAATCACACTACACACTATTTTAAATACTATTTTGTATGCACAAACAACAATTTTCCCGATAGGTCAAACAGCAAAGTGTCCCAAAACTGCAAAAACTGTCCCACAATGCATTGTAAATTTTAATGCCGATTTGGCTTATTCCTTAGTTTTTGTGATGACTAAGCTTTGAAGAACTTTCTAACAATAGAAGTTATCCGTGTTCTATAAGCTGCATATCCTATCAGCGACTGCTATACCTTGTTTAGGACTTTAAAAAGAAATACCTGCATGTGTAACCATGACTGGTTCAAAATAACCCGCCAAAGTCATGCAAGTAACTCCGAGGTCGTGCATTGAATTGGTTTGAATGAGGAATACTACGGGAACCAGCACCTTTTGTTAGAAGTCACACATGAGTAACGTGGATAACCTCTATAGATGATAGAAACTCAGGGTTTTCAGAGAAATCAATGCAGACTTTGATTTAAGTCAACTTGAGACTGATTTTGCTTGATCGCCTATGTCATAATCCCACAAATTTACCTGTAGTAATGCATCCAAGTCTTGTGTATCTAGATAGGCTCTTGTTACTTCCCTACCATCAAAATCTATCTCTGCCTTGAATCGATCATGACCTACACCCATTACTGTAGCCTTCACATCATGTACACCTCTGTGGATGCATGGGAAAAAGAAAATAGTGAATAAATGCCAGGAATATATAAAGACAGATAAGGCCAAAAAAAAAAAGTTTGTTTCCTGTTTTGTTTTTTGACGGCTTTTTGTCTTTTTTGATTTTTTTTTCATTTACAATTAAAAAAAAGAATAAAAACCTGGAAAAATTGCACAAAAAAATATAACACTACTGGAGTAAACATTTACACATTACACAACAAACGAGCATAGTGAAAAACTACTGCAGGTTGAAAGGGGGTCATAGATATTCTTGAATATGAAGAAATATGATTTTTTGGGTGTCTGAGAAACCCACTGTAAATTCCCATTCCAATTTGCAGCGAAAAGGGTATTTTTTCATTGCAAGAATCGCATTTCGCATTTGACTTTTTGGACCTGCTACAGGAAACAAACATGTTTTTTTTTTTTGCCTAACACACAGTTTCTTCAGTATTTACTCTCCTTATTATCTAGACTTTCAGAGGTTTCCTGAAAATTTTTTCATCCAACTATTCCAGCAGACAATAAAGAATTCTTTACCGACCAATTTGTTCATAACATCTCATGTCTATTTCATAAAATTGCAAACAACTCTAAGTGTACATTGCTATCAACAGTGTCAACTGCTAGAGTCTGTACATTAACAATGGTTTCTGAATTTGTCTGCCTCACTTGCGCCAATGGAAATGAAAGAAGTACAGACATACGTTTATTTATCTTCATTTTCGTGCAAGATTTTGTCTTCATCAAATTGCTTTGACTTTTGTCATTTACCCACTTCATCAGCATGTCTATACTTGTTCCAGAATGCAAAAATCTGATATTTTATGAATTTGAGGGTGTTTTGGTTGCACCAATCACTGATAATCCTTTTAGGTAATTTTGACTCAACATTTGGAAACAAGTTTTGAAGTTGACACTAAGTGCAAATTATATACGGTCCACAACTTATAAGTTTCCCCCTAATACTTTTTAGAATAAGTCAAAAAATATATTACGAAATGTAAAAATGTAAAAAGATATGTAAAGCCCTATTTGTTTTACACATGTGAACCAATTTATAGCGTCACACAACATTGCGTTCAGTTACAATGGTTAATTGTGTAAGAAAAGAGGCTGTTTTAAAAGTTGCACCTGAGTCCATAGCAATCAGGTTTTCTTTAACACATGAATAGACCTGCTCTACTACTGTATTGTTTGAGAGCTGACTCCTATGGACTCAGATGCAACTTTTAACGCTATTTAAAATGGTCTCTTTTTTTTACATAATGAACCATTGTGACTGAACGCAATGACGTGTGACGCTATAATTTGGTCCATATACCGTATTTCGTCAAATAGTCGCCCCCCCCTCAAATACACGCCCCCACCACTTTTTTCAACCAAGATGTTTCAAAAATGCCGATATTTCCATGCTATTTTGTGTAGTAAGCTTACCAAGTTGCGCACATGGTCGATAATAGCGTAAATAATTGGCGAAAATCTGGATCAGAAACACGGAAGTGAGCCAGAAGTCAGTGTTTCTAGTTCATAGTTCGTCATTTTAGCGCGTTTTTAGTTTACCTAATGATTTTAACGGGAATTATCGTTCTAAAATTGACCTTGAATAAACGCCCCCCCTTGGGAAAATGTAACGCTCGAGCGTTTATTTAACTAAATACGGTATGTAAAACAAATACGGCTACCCATACCTTTTTACAGGTTGCCATTTTGTCAAATATTTTTTAATATATGCCAAAAGTTATTTACGGGGGGAACTTATAAGTTGTGGACCCTATATCTTACCTGACAACCGGATCATTCACCATCATTTCAGCTATCTTAGTGAGGTCTTCTTCTGGAATTGACCTCCAGATTAAAGATTGGGCATTGGAGTAGATTAGAAATGCTGACACTGAAGCTGCATATCAGAAAACAACAAAATATCGTCACTGGGCGGGAAAAACCTCATATGTACTTTTGGCCCTTGAACAAGGATAAAGCCTTGTAGGTGTAGACTTTATATTGAAGAGGTTGCTTCATCCATGTTCAAGGGCCAAAAGTACATGTAGACAACACCTCATTTACTTTTGGCCCTTGATAATGGATAAAGCCTTGTAGGTGTAGACTTTATATTGAATGGTTTGCTTTATCCATGTTCAAGGGCAAAAAGTACATATGAGGTTTTTCCCGCCCAGTTTATTATGTGGGTGGATATTCATTACAAAAAAGTCTTGTAAATCTAATGAAAAGTTTCTAACATGAGTGTCACTGTATCAAATTACTATAGAGGATTCATTCAATACTAAATGAGAATTTAATGGTCTTACATTCAGGCAAATTGTTCAGAAAATGGGGTGTAACATATCATCTAATATTGATTTGTCCAAATATAGTTGGTTCAATGTTGTTTTGTCCACATACATGCACCCGTCATCCAAAATATTTTGGTCTAAAAGATATTTCATCCATGTGTACTTTGATTTTGGTCCAACATTATTTTGACCTAATATTTTTCTTCCATGCGTGAGACAATTGTGACACGATCAAGGGAAATGAGTCGGATGTCGTTTAACAAAAAATTGGTCCATAATTACCACATAAACCCAGATATGATCATGTCACAATTGTTCTGTTGGCCAAAGATATATGCATGGGCCAAAGATTTGAACCAAGATATATCTGGGGACAAAATATGGTTGGCCGAAACTCAGTTGGACTAAAGCCAAAGTCCACTGGAGTACTGGACCAACTGTTTTTGGATGGAGTGCCACTTGTCCTTGCCACTTGCTTTAACACCAGCCTGACTATGAGAATACAGATGCAACTTACTTTCTCACTGCTATGGATGAAAAACATAGTTTATTTGAGGGCCTGCTTGAAAAGCAGTGCTTGTCATTGAAGCAGTATAACCCTCAATAGAGAATAAATAAATAAAATAAATAAAGTAGGTAATGGGGATACGCATCCTGCACAAGAACAAATAAACACAATGGGGAACGATTGCTTGCTACAAGAGGAAACTGAATATATTTAATAAGAAAGAATGAACAGTTTACCAACCCTAAGTGTTACAATTAAACATGGCAACAAATAAACACAAATCCCGACTGGCACACAACCCAACTTGAAAAAAAAAGCAGGGGAATGTGCCGGCATGGGAATCGAACCCACGACCTTCCAATCTTTAGATGGATGCCTTATCCATTAGGCTACCTACCAGCTCCCACTGATAAACGGTGGTTAAAACTGGGTCTAATGTAAGCAGTCGAGGTATACAATACAAACAAACAAATATTAAGCAAATACACAGGTGGCGGAGATCATTACTGATGTTTAATCGTTTCCCCGGCGTCCGTCTAGAGGTCAGAAGGTTGTGGGTTCGATCCCCATGCCGGCACATTCCCTTGCTTTTTTTTCAAGTTGGGTTGTGCGCCGGTCGGAATTTGTTTATTTGTTGTCATGTTTAATTCTAACACTTTGGGTTGGTAAACTGTTCATTCTTTCTTAAAATAAATAAATAAATTACAATCAAATTAAACTTAAGCACTCTAAACAAGTTCATTAGGAATGTTAATTTCAACTGTAGATTTTGTTCATTTTCACAGCTATGATACCTTACCTAAAATCCCTCCTACTGCTATACAACCCAATGAATCATACATAGGATTGCCTGTAAAAGATGTCAGTCCCATACATGATGAGGCTACTAACACACCTAGTACCGCTGCAGCATCTTCCAAGAGCACCACATTAACACTGGGATTTCTACTCCTCCAAACTGAAACAAATAATGATAATTAAGGTACCATGTTTAATTTGGTCCTATATGACTATTGGTAATCTATTTACTGTAGAAGTAGTGATGATTACTCCCTATTCCAGAAAAATACAGCACTAATTTTTTTGGGATAAAAAAAATATTATCCTGTTTTGCCAAATGAAACATAGCTAAATCCTAATCCTTTAGTTAGTCCTAACTGGCAATAAAAGTAAAATTTTATTATTTGGCCAATTTTTGGAAATAAGGGCCAAAAACATGCGTTTTTAGGGTGTTTTTCGTATGCTGTGACAATCAAGCTCAAAGACTTGTACTAAGACTAATTACAGTTTATGCATTCTAGTTTTGGAAAAGACATGTTTAATTTTTATAACCCATTATTTAATTATAGTAACACACTAAAATGGGAATTAGAGCAAAATTGTGGCATCTACTCAAGATTTTGAATGCTTAGACTTGTTCCAAGTCTTTGATTTTTGTGACTCGATTGTCAGAAAACATGACAAAAATGCACGTTTTTGGCTCTTTTTTCAAGAAATTGGCCAAATATTAAAATTTTACTTTTATTGCCAGTTAGGACTAACTAAAGGATTAGGATTTAGCTATGTTTTATTTTGCAGAACTTGATCATATTTTTTTAATCCCCAAAAATTAGTGCTGTATTGATCTGGAATGGGGAGTAGTTACCATAGCAATGGGTTTACACTATTTGGAATGTATTGCCCTGCATTAGATGTAACACCGTTCCTCTGCATTCCACATACCGTAAACGTTCGCCTAATGGCTCTATGGGCTTCCTTGACTTGACATAACTGGAATTTTAGCCACAAACTAAAAGTGCCCTCCCATAAAAATCACACCAGCAAGTAAGGCATGTACCCTTAATTCTTGTGGGGATTTTTCCCTATTTTTACATGAAATTTACCCCAAGGCAAAGGAACCCAGGTGCGCCATTAGGCGAACGTTTACGGTAGATTATCAAATAACAGGGATAAAGACCTGAATCGTAATTACAGACTACTCATCAACCAACTTGAAAATTTGTGACTTGTGACTCAACTTTTCCCAATAGAGATAATACAATACCGTAAAAACTCGATAGTTAGCATATGTGCTTACTACAGAGCACTTTTAAAACATGCAAACATGAAGAGCCCCATTCACAAAAGTGTAAAGGCTTTTGAACAAATCATCGATACACATAGTATCAGACGAACAAGCAAACCTGTAAATGTGTGTCTCAACCCCATTAGCTGAGTTGATAAAGCACCGGACTTTGGTACAAGTTCATGTTTTCAAAAGCGCTCGATAGTAAGCACATATGCTAACTATAGTGTTTTTACAAGACCAAACTCACTTACCATATTGAAAGAATGACATATTCTTGGCAAGTGCTTCTTTTTTAATTGCATCAGCAGCAATCATCAGAGTAGCTGCCAACAAAAACAAAAAACAAAAAAACAAACAAATAAACAACACATATTAGCGGATTAAAATAAGAAGGTAGCCTGAATGCTTCAACCTATATAGGTGCAAGATGGTGCAAGACACTGCAAGATGGCTGATTTTTTCCCATTTTATTTCTTAAATTTTCAAGGTTGTTTTTTAAATTATGAGAAACAGCTGACTTTCAAGGTTTATTCCCGGGGTTTATGTATAATTTCTGTATAATCATTCAGCAAGTTGAACTGAACAGAATATGAGTAAAAACTCATATTCTGCACAGCTCATCTCAGGCATGAGAATGACCTTTTTGAAAACTGCCTGAAAAAGTGTGTGAATTTGGCCTTAGGAAGGCCCCAAACAGGCTGAATGAAAATAATCATGCGTAAATTTGGACAACAAAACCACCTGTATTTAGGCAAAAGCCTGAAAATTTTCATGCCTGTCATTATTAAAGGTTATTTGTTAAAGAGACAAATTTCATATTTCTAGTCCAATAAAAACAGCACTTACTGTGGATGTTTCAAAATCTGTCAGATTTCTTTATCAACACTGATGTTGTTGTGACAACCTTCTGTATACAACTTGTTTCTATTTTCAATAACAGTCCTGAAGTACATGTTCAGTAAGGTTATTTGTGACACGATCTGCTCTATGGGGGCCAAAGGAGGCATTTTTGAAAATTGAGTTACTATTATTATCACCATATATAAACATGAGGCTATCATATACTGAAAACACCAAATGTCAAGCATACTTGGTTCTAAAGTTATGACGTTTTGTGATGTGGATTTTCTTATGTATTTTATTGTTTTTTACTTCATATTTTTGCCTTTATCTCAATTTCAAATTTGCCGCCTTTGGCCCCCATGGACCAGATCGTGTCACATTTGTTAAATATGTCTGAATTCTTTATTCTTTCATTGTTTTTTCCTTACCTCCTTCTGTGAAGAGAGCTCCGGCTAATATACAGTAGGACAAAAATAGAGATTCTAATGGTTCTGGGTGTATTAAGCCCACGATGCCATGATACACAGATAACCCAGCACCGACACAGAAAATAGCGACACCACTGATGAGGGAAGATACATAGGGCATATTGGTAAAACCATACCTGAGGAAGAAAACAATGAAAAACAGGCAGCAATTAATATCAAGTGTAAAAGAATGGGGATCCGAGCGGTCAGCGCGTGGGCTGGTTATTTAAAACCAATTTAGGCTAAAATAATACACCATGCAGAGCATGAGAGAAGAATTTAAAAGCATGTCATTCTTTTATATAAATAACAACATTGAAAATAAACCACATAACCACCTTAAGCAGGATAATGTCTGAGTTGGCTACCTTAAAAAAATTTACCTGCGTCTGCCACCTTAATAATACCATAAAAATACCCAGCAGGAATAACTTACTCACTTACAATACTTTTTACTCACTTTACATACCTACTCGGTACATACTCGGTACTTACTTAGTAACTTTAATATAAATCTTAAGCACACATAATTAGGTGGCAAACCTTAAACACTCTTGGTTTCAGATCACATCAGCATAAAAAAAAATAGGGCAAACTGGTAGCACCACGCGGCTTAATAAAAGAGATACAGTTTGCACACACAATTACTGGGGTCAGTAAACATGACTCGGGTGCATAGAAACTGTTATGATGATTACTTAAAATATGAAGCTGCCTTTAAATCACATTAATTTACAAATATTTGGAAGACCTCTTTTTGACACAAAGTAAGGCAAATTTGGTCAATTGACAAAATACCGTAAAGGTTGGAATATAAGCCACAAGAAAATAGAATTTTGGATCTATAATGGCACGCTTCAAATCAAAATGTCAATTAATGGTCAGGCAAAAACCTTTCAATGAAAGATCATGGATCGGTGCACACTACTGGACTTTGAACATGATTGAATTGAATAATTTGGATAAACCTGTATGCGAATGATCAGATTTGGCCTAATAAAACATACACCGGAAAAGTTCAAAGCACCTGTAAAATTAATGCACCAGTATAAAAAATAACCTTTCATGTTCCTGTAACACGAAAGTTGCTTACGCTTGTAAACAAATACACACTCTGATTTTTAAAGCTTAAGGTGGTTATGACACATTCTTTTAACCTTATACAATTTTACACAATAAATATTATTAGTACAAACACACTTTTTCGGTGGCCACCTTTCATCATAAATCCACACAATGCATAATTTGGATGGTGGAAATTTCAGCAATAATTATAAACCAAAATAATGTGAGTCAACCAATGGTGTGAGTTCTATGTGAGGTCAGCGCAATTTTTATGAATTAATCATTAATTTAATGCGAAATGGGAATCGAACCATCGTAGTCACGCGTATGGAGTCTGACGGAAGTTTTACCTCAGGGCAGTAATGAATAACGGTACAATATTTTTGTCATTTTTGGGACATAGGTTACTGTCCGGTTTCCCCCACGGTATGAGTTCTTATTATCACAAATTTAAAATTATTCACATGATTTAGACCACATGAAATATTGACGCACACATCCCACGAAGCCTGGGCCTGGTTCCCTGGTAGCTATAGAGATTGAAGCCTTGGCCGGGTTCCCTGGTAGCTAATATAGAGATTGAAGCCTTGGCCGGGTTCCCTGGTAGCTATTTATTATTTTATAGGATTGGTATCATAACTGGCTTCGGTATAATATATCACATAATTATGCTGATTGTGCATATTATCCATCTATTACACAACGTGTGAACGTGTCTTTAGACTTTACAGTCAATGCATGGTCAAAAATCACCCTCATAGCGATGCCAGTTGGTCATGACAGCGCATGTAAATGTTCAGGGTGATAGATTACTGCCTTTGGACAACTTCCAATGTTCAAAATATAAATCAAACGGTGGATTTACGGTATCATGTCCATATCGAAATCTCATTTAAAACCCACTCGTTGCAGTTTTTGTTTATCGTCAGCATTTTCTTTCTCACGTTTTTGACCTCTGACCTTAACCTCAACATGTCGCGCGATATTCCCACCAGGAATGTACAATCTTAAAAAGGATTTTGTCGTGTGGAAGGGATTAGTAAAATCCTTAAGGAACATTATTTTGTAATTTATAAAACATGAAATAAAGAATAAAAAGGTCTTAAACTACACAAATAATAATATGACATTAGCAATAATGAGTACGAGGCAGCAGGTCACGCACCTGGGGTCACCTTGTCGGCTGCTCCTGATGTTTGTGCAGAATCGGCGATCAGCTGATTTACTCACTGCAGGTTTGTGCTGGTTTTGACGCCATATGCGGAGGTAAATAAACAGGTGGGTACACGGCAAGTAAACACAAAATATATCCATTTAACAGCTATTTGTAGCGAGTTACTGAAGGTACCGCTATCAGATCCACGAAGAAATCAGCATTTATTATTGATTAGAAACAGAGTCCCATATCTACCTATGGACTCTCATACTCAGCTCCGACGGCATTCATTCCTCCATCGACATTCACCGGGCTTCACTCACCGATCTTCAATTAGGCCTATGCTGAAATCTCGCAGAATCTGTCACCCTTCAGCGCTGGTCAAATTTCGCTACAGAACCCCCTCCTCGGACGATGCCGTCCACGGCATGAGGTGGTCTTCTGCAGACGAGCGAAATTTGACTCCTACGTGTGGCTGCTACATATTCGGTGCTACACCTTATGTTATTTGGATTAATAAGTAGATAATGCCATACTACACATACATGTTACTTAAGCATAATAAGTGTGGTTTCATCCAAACACAAGTAGAATTGATGAAACAAATTGGTACATAAAATACATTAACTGCAGAGAACCTGTACATGGCATAGTACAATAGAAAGGCACAGTAAATGCCAAGTATCCCAGACTGGTTATTGAAGTAGCTGTTAACATTATGAGTTCACCTTTACACACAGGTAAATGTTAAGCACACAGTACTTAAAGGTATCAGTTCTGGTTGGCACTACGGAGTGACTCCATATAACTAAAGGTGCTAGTGCTTGTCCACTCTTCACTGTCACATAAACTGCTAATCCACTGGATCAAATTGAAGTTTCAGGTCATTGGGTGGAATCTCCATAGAGCTGTCCTATTACCATCTGGTAGCGCATTCAGGATCCCTCGTCGGAAGTAGGCTGGGACAATCTGGTACATACGTCTTCACAGCGGCATAAGCTATCGTCGCATCAGCCCGGAAAGACCCCAGTCTACCGAAAGAATCCAAGAATTCTTCCTATCCAACCGATGTAATAGCTTAGCTCGAGGCTGGGATTCACACCATGTAGAAAAGAGTTACTGTAACTGCAGAATTGTTACTACACCATTTATGTAACGCCATACGGTATTTTTATCTGCAACGGAGAATACAGCAGTGAATTTTCATCAGATTTGGTACTATTGAAAAATTTCAGGCAGGAAAATCGTGGATGCAGAAGTTTCATCTGATCCCTCATAAACATGTAACTGTCAGTTCGTTTAGTCGAAATCTGGCAGGCAACCTGCGATCCCTAGCAGGATTGCGTCTGGCACTGGGTTGCTTAGACTCGCCATTACATGTATTGTCAAGTTCCTGTTCACTGGTAATTTTCACTGGCAAATCTGTATCTGGTACTTGTATGGCAGTATTACTGTTATCATCATGCTGAGAAATGTGGGGCTCCTGGTCACCATTATCTGCTACTGTTTCAGATTCTTTATGATCTGATTTCTCTTCACCACTGAATTCTTTGGTCGGTGCTGGCAGTTCATCACGATTCTCAACAGATGTATCTGGTTCTTCCAAGGTTGGTTTCACAGCAGCTTTAGGTTCTCTTACTGATTGTTCTGATACAAGACTCTCAGAAGTCTTTTGCACTGTATCTTGTCTTTTGTCCTTTTTGGGTTTTTCAGCTTGATCTTTTGGATCTGAAGCTGCATTCCCATCTGCATTAGCTTCCTTGTCTTTATTCTCTGGGTCTGTCACAGGTGGCAAGGTACTACTTTCAGTTGGGGCTACATGTATAGTTGGAAGTTTCCAGGGCTGAAGCGGAGGACCAGCATATGGTTTCAAATGGTCAGCGTGAACCACTTTGGACTTGGATTTTGCTGACTTCTGGATCCGAACATGCACATCCGAAAACTTCTGGACAACCAGATAAGGTCCATCCCATGGAAGTCTCAGCTTATTAGTCATACCCGGTTTTCTTGCATGGATGTATAGCCAGACAAATGACCCTTCTCCAATGGAATCTCCATGTGCCCTTCTGTCATACTGCTTTTTCTGTCTCTTTGCACTTGTACCAAGTACTTTTCTGGCATGTTCGTGGGCTGTGCGCAACTTCTCTCGTAACTCCCAAGCATAATCTGTAACTAGATTATCTTCTTCGTCTTCTTCAATATCCTCTTGGAGGGGTTCTATCATGAGGTCTACTGGCAAACTCACTTCTCGTCCCATCATTAACATATTGAGTGTCTCCCCAGTGCTTTCATGCACTGCACTTGATACGCCATGCCAACATAAGGAAGTTGCTCATCCCAATCACGCTGGTGTCATAATGGGTCGAGCATCTGAGAAACCATATTCAGTAATGTCCTATTGAAGCGTTCCACCATTCCGTCACTTTTTGGATTATATGGAGTAGTTCTTGTTTTGGATGCTCCCAGGAGACGAAGAGTTTCTGCAAAGATATTTGACTCGAAGTTACCTCCTTGATCGGAGTGAACTTCTTTTGGAGTTCCAAATCGGCAGACAAACTCTTGGTGAAGGCTTTGGCTACTGTCTCAGCGGTTTGATCAGGTAATGGTAGAATCTCCACCCACTTGGTGAAATAATCTGCTATCACCAATACATATATATATTTCCTTTTTCAGTCTCAGGCAGGGGACCGAGAATATCCATGGCAATTCTCTCAAGTGGGGCCCCTACTCTGTATTGTCGCAATTTGGCTCTTCTTGTCTTTGATGGTCTCTTTCTACGAGCACAGCCGGTACACTGACGCAAGTAAGATCGTATGTCAGCAGTGATGCCTATCCAGTAGTATCGGTCTCTGACTCGGCGATATGTCTTGAAATAGCCTAAAGGTCCACTGCATTTAGTACTGTGTAACTCTTGGAAGCAGACTTGGCGCAACGCATGGGGAAGTATAATTTTCCGGGTGAAACTCTTCCCATCATCTGCTATCCATTGTCGACACAAGACACCATCTTTCATATATAAAAGGTTCCATTGTGCTCGGTAGGCCTTCAAATCTGGTGCTTCAGCAGCAACAGTCTTCCAGTCTGGCCTGGTTTCTTCACTTTCAAGTATTCCTATGATAAGATTCATACTTGGATCTTTCAACTGTTCTGTACTGGATATCTTGCAGTGTGACTGCTGGTGTTAATTCTTGCACATCAGCTTGGATACATGCTTTCATATCTGGCTGTTGAGAGTTGTCAGCGTCGGGCTGAACATCAGAGGACACAATACATGCTGTGGGAGCATCAACCTCATATACTTCAGATGTATGTACGTCCACCGAAATCTACTCTATGTGGGCTTTAATTTCCACCCTGTCCTCTGGTACTGCATTTCGTACTACCTGTAGTAGTCTGCTGATCGGGATGAAAGGTCTCTGGGTTATCTTGGCATTGAAACAGACAACTCGCCCACATTGATGACATGGGTGTCTGGAGAGGGCATCTGCATTTTGATGACGGGTTCCCGGCCTATGTTCTATCTTGATATCATATTGACTCAGGATCTGGAGCCACCTGGCTATCTGGCCCTCTGCATCTTTGAAATTGCATAGCCATTTCAACGCAGCATGGTCGGTTCTGACTATCACGTGTCGTCCATACAAATAGTGCCGAAAGTATCTCAGAAAGAAAACTACTGCCAAAAGTTCCTGTCGGGTGACACAGTAGTTTTTCTGCTCCTTACTGAGGGATTTGCTGGCATATGCGATAACATGCTCCGCACCATCCTGAAGTTGGGACAGGACAGCACCCATGGCAAACCCACTGGCATCAGTGTCCAAGATGTACTGGCCCTCATCTCTAGGATATGCTAATATTGGAGCAGACACTAGACGATTCTTCAGCTCTTGAAAGGCTGCTTGACACTCCGAGTCCAATCAAATGGAGTGTTCTTGCGTGTAAGACGATGCAGGGGCCGTGCAATGTAATGTGTGCAAATTGGTACACAAATCTTCTATAATCTGAAGCGAGTCCCAGAAAACTGCGAACTTGGGTGACGCTTGTAGGAACTGGCCAATCTTGAACTGCTTGGGCTTTACTTGGATCTGTCTGGATGCCTTTTGCAGAAACCACGTGGCCAAGATAATGCACACTGGATTTAAACAGAGAGCACTTGGAGGGCTTCAACTTTAATCCAGCACTTTGGAGACGTTGAAATACTTCTTCTAACCTGGAAGCAGTCTCGGAATAGCACTACCGAAAACGCTTATGTCATCCAGATACACTAGTAATGTTCTCCAATGAAGTCCGTCCAACACACGCTCCATAAGGCGTTCGAAGGTTGAGGGCGCATTGGTGAGGCCAAAAGGCATCACATTCCAGCTGTAAAGGCCGCTCTGCACCACGAAAGCTGATTTCTGTTTGGCGTCCTCGTCTAGCTCCACCTGCCAATACCCCGCAGCTAAATCAAGAGTACAAAACCATTTCGCACCGGAGAGATTGTCCAAGGTGTCGTCGATACGTGGCAGAGGAAAAGCATCCTTAACGGTTACTTCATTCAGGCGGCGATAATCACAACATAAGCGCCATCCTGAGCCTTTCTTCGCAACCAAAACAACTGGTGTTGACCAAGGACTTTGCGTTGGACGAATAAAGTCATTTTCCAGCAACAGGTTCACTTGACGATCTATCTCTGCTTGTTGTTGTCTAGGTGTCTCACGAGGGCGCTGTTTAATGGGCGTGCATTGCCTGTGTCAATGGAGTGCTTGACTAGATCGGTCCTGCCAATGTCTGTCTCCCCTGTAGAAAATACAGTTGAATAGCGGTTAATAAGGTCATTCACTATCGGTTGTTCAGATTGCGGGACTTCTTGTAGGGCACTAGCCAACATCTCTCTAACATGCTCTGGAGGTGCATTATTAGCAGGCTGGTCCTCGTCTAAATCACACTCAAAGATCTCAGCTTCCTCCAATGGAATCATGGTTGCTACCACTGTGCCTTCTTTAAGCGTTTGCTTTTTGTCTCCAAAATTACACATTCTGACACATACTGCATTCTGGGTGTCCACAACACTTCTTGCCACCATAAGACCATTTTTTAGGTGAAAATTCATGAGTCAGTGGCTGAACTAATCCTAACCGGAGAAGTGTCATTTGATAAGCTTTGCCTGGTAGTACTGTCTCCACAACCATTTCATGACCAGCAGGAATTTTAGTGGTTCTGGCAACGGTCAGTCGGTAACATACAGCAGAGGCGTTACCCGGTTCTTCAGGCGAAAAACAAGGTATACGTTCATCGTCCAGCACTAATTCCATATTACGAAAATCAATTTGAGCACCCGTCGCCATCAGAAAGTCTCTGCCCAGAATGCACTCCGAGGTAATATTGGCAATGATGACATTGAGGATCCGGGAGGTCCTGCCAACTCTCACTTCCATTTTAGCCGCTCCCTTCACATACACCGGTGAGCCATCTGCCTGATTCATTACAATTTCCTCCGATGGGCTAAGTTGTACGGATTCCGAAAACTTAGGCAGCTGGCTCGGTGGCAATATCGTATGTGAAGCTCCCGAATCCACATGCATAAGGACTTGAAGCTTGCCAATACTACCTCGGACATGTAGTCCACTGTCACTCGTGGCGCTGTTAATTAGAATTGGCCCCATCTTGGTGCTTGAGGCCTTCCCTGGGGCTGTGCGGTTGGCCACCTGTAGTTTCCCTGCTGGTTCTGTCTTTGTTGCCGCAGCCTGGGGCACCGTGGTCTGATGTGTCCCGGTTCATTACAATACCAACAAATAATTGGCTCCCTTTCTGCTTGGGTCCTGGGCTGAGAATTAGAAGGACGGTACTGTGAAGTCCACTCTGGCGGCGGTGGCGGTAAATACTCGGGGTCTGCTGGCCTCCGTTCATGGCGTGGTGGTAGACGCCCTTCCGCTTGTGCTGGAGGGGGAGGAGGAGGCGGCCAATCTGTTTGTACTGGAGCAGGTGGTTGTTGCCATGCTAGTGGAGCTTGAGCAGGTGGTTGTTGCCATGTCAGTTGTGCTTGAGCAGGTGGTTGTTGCCACGCTGGTGGTGCTTGAGCAGGTGCTTGCCACTTTGCAGGAGGTTGGTGCCATGCTGGTTGTGATGGAGGTGGAGGGGGTTGTGACCAGGGATGAGTGGACCCAGATGAACTCGATGCAGTCGAAATCTCACCCAATTGCGCTGCCAACTTCTCTACCTTTGCCTCCAATAGCTGGATCTCCTTTACAGATCCTCGGCTGGACCTTGCTCGTGACTTTTCGCTTTTGACAAACATTTCAACCTCCAGCGCTGCCTGAACAGCTTCTTCCAATGTATCTGGCTTCGCTCTAAACAAAGCTTGGCGCAGTTCCCCATCGTCCACTGCCTCCTTAAACTGCTCCCGGGCTAAACGGTCCGTGGCTTCCGGAGGCAACTCAGGGTATGCCAAACCCACCAAGTCCCGGATGGCTTGCCCCAACTCCTTCAGGGTTTCCCCGGTTTCGCTTCCGCCCTAAATTCAAAGGCGTAATTGTCCGGGCCCTCGGATGGCCCATAAGTGTTGAGCAAAGCTTCTCTAAGGTCAGCATATGTTGGATAATCATCATCCAGGATACGGTCGCTGCCCCCATTAGGCGAGCAGCCAACCACTCCCGTGCCATCCTGCGGTTCCAGCCATTAAGTCTGGAACAGGCCTCGAAGTGCTTGAGGTAGGCCTTAATGCTTCCCTGGCCATCATACTTTTCCGGTACCACGTCTTTGTTGCCCGCCTTGGATTTACTGCCGTCTAATCCCATCTCATGCTCTAGATCGATGATCCTCATCTCAGCTTCCAACCGAGACTCTGCCTCTTGTCGTAACTGTCGCCTAAGCTGCAGTACCTCATCTGTTGTAGGCATGGGAACTGAGCGACGGGGCCGGGGAACCCCCTCCTCATCGGAGCTGGTATCCCGGTAGCCATTCATCTTGGTACAGTAATAAAAAAAATGCCAAATGATCCCACTTCTGACACCAATTTGTAAAAGAATGGGGATCCGAGCGGTCAGCGCGTGGGCTGGTTATTTAAAACCAATTTAGGCTAAAATAATACACCATGCAGAGCATGAGAGAAGAATTTAAAAGCATGTCATTCTTTTATATAAATAACAACATTGAAAATAAACCACATAACCACCTTAAGCAGGATAATGTCTGAGTTGGCTACCTTAAAAAAATTTACCTCGTCTGCCACCTTAATAATACCATAAAAATACCCAGCAGGAATAACTTACTCACTTACAATACTTTTTACTCACTTTACATACCTACTCGGTACATACTCGGTACTTACTTAGTAACTTTAATATAAATCTTAAGCACACATAATTAGGTGGCAAACCTTAAACACTCTTGGTTTCAGATCACATCAGCATAAAAAAAAATAGGGCAAACTGGTAGCACCACGCGGCCTAATAAAAGAGATACAGTTTGCACACACAATTACTGGGGTCAGTAAACATGACTCGGTGCATAGAAACTGTTATGATGATTACTTAAAATATGAAGCTGCCTTTAAATCACATTAATTTACAAATATTTGGAAGACCTCTTTTTGACACAAAGTAAGGCAAATTTGGTCAATTGACAAAATACCGTAAAGGTTGGAATATAAGCCACAAGAAAATAGAATTTTGGATCTATAATGGCACGCTTCAAATCAAAATGTCAATTAATGGTCAGGCAAAAACCTTTCAATGAAAGATCATGGATCGGTGCACACTACTGGACTTTGAACATGATTGAATTGAATAATTTGGATAAACCTGTATGCGAATGATCAGATTTGGCCTAATAAAACCACACACCGGAAAAGTTCAAAGCACCTGTAAAATTAATGCACCAGTATAAAAAATAACCTTTCATGTTCCTGTAACACGAAAGTTGCTTACGTTTGTAAACAAATACACACTCTGATTTTTAAAGCTTAAGGTGGTTATGACACATTCTTTTAACCTTATACAATTTTACACAATAAATATTATTAGTACAAACACACTTTTTCGGTGGCCACCTTTCATCATAAATCCACACAATGCATAATTTGGATGGTGGAAATTTCAGCAATAATTATAAACCAAAATAATGTGAGTCAACCAATGGTGTGAGTTCTATGTGAGGTCAGCGCAATTTTATGAATTAATCATTAATTTAATGCGAAATGGGAATCGAACCATCGTGAGTCACGCCGTATGGAGTCTGACGGAAGTTTTACCTCAGGGCAGTAATGAATAACGGTACAATATTTTTGTCATTTTTGGGACATAGGTTACTGTCCGGTTTCCCCACGGTATGAGTTCTTATTATCACAAATTTAAAATTATTCACATGATTTAGACCACATGAAATATTGACGCACACATCCCACGAAGCCTGGGCCTGGTTCCCTGGTAGCTATAGAGATTGAAGCCTTGGCGGGTTCCCTGGTAGCTAATATAGAGATTGAAGCCTTGGCCGGGTTCCCTGGTAGCTATTTATTATTTTATAGGATTGGTATCATAACTGGCTTCGGTATAATATATCACATAATTATGCTGATTGTGCATATTATCCATCTATTACACAACGTGTGAACGTGTCTTTAGACTTTACAGTCAATGCATGGTCAAAAATCACCCTCATAGCGATGCCAGTTGGTCATGACAGCGCATGTAAATGTTCAGGGTGATAGATTACTTGCCTTTGGACAACTTCCAATGTTCAAAATATAAATCAAACGGTGGATTTACGGTATCATGTCCATATCGAAATCTCATTTAAAACCCACTCGTTGCAGTTTTTGTTTATCGTCAGCATTTTCTTTCTCACGTTTTTGACCTCTGACCTTAACCTCAACATGTCGCGCGATATTCCCACCAGGAATGTACAATCTTAAAAAGGATTTTGTCGTGTGGAAGGGATTAGTAAAATCCTTAAGGAACATTATTTTGTAATTTATAAAACATGAAATAAAGAATAAAAAGGTCTTAAACTACACAAATAATAATATGACATTAGCAATAATGAGTACGAGGCAGCAGGTCACGCACCTGGGGTCACCTTGTCGGCTGCTCCTGATGTTTGTGCAGAATCGGCGATCAGCTGATTTACTCACTGCAGGTTTGTGCTGGTTTTGACGCCATATGCGGAGGTAAATAAACAGGTGGGTACACGGCAAGTAAACACAAAATATATCCATTTAACAGCTATTTGTAGACGAGTTACTGAAGGTACCGCTATCAGATCCACGAAGAAATCAGCATTTATTATTGATTAGAAACAGAGTCCCATATCTACCTATGGACTCTCATACTCAGCTCCGACGGCATTCATTCCTCCATCGACATTCACCGGGCTTCACTCACCGATCTTCAATTAGGCCTATGCTGAAATCTCGCAGAATCTGTCACCCTTCAGCGCTGGTCAAATTTCGCTACACAAGCTTTAGATCAACTTTGAAATAAGTCTGCCAATCCTAAATGTTATCCTCTAGTACCCTGAACTCTAAACCAAATTAAACACCAAATACCGTACTGCCTTGAGTATAGTCCCACCTTCGAGTAAAGTCCCACCCCCAAATTTTCGAATTTTTTATATATTTTTTAAAGTTATTTATTTTTTCGGTTTTGTAGAATTTTTTTATAATTTTTTCGGTTTTGTAGAATTTTTTGAAATTCGAGTATAGTCCCACCCCCCAATTTTGAAAAATGTTCACCCAAAAATGGGTGGGACTATACTCGCGTCAGTACGGTACTATGATACAAGTGAGTCCCAATCCTTTTTAGGATCTGCATGCCACCCTTTATCATATATAGAATTAAGCACAGCTAGTAGGTGGCTCAATCTTTATCCTAATTCTAATTTTACTCTTGTCTGAGAAGCTTGAGAAGTTGAAATAACCAAAATAAAAATGTTTGGCTGTCTTCAACCGTCCGACCCTTCAGTCGACCCAAAACATTATTGTTAATTTTAAAATTTTTTTTAACTCTTACATACCAATATATTACTACATTATAAATTGAACACAATAATATTTTTCTTACTTGAATTCTGCTATGTAGTAAAATGTACACCAAATGGTTGCTGTTACACATGACGTCACACTTGAAAGTCAGACTATGACTTTGTGAGTTTAATTGTTGAAAATCTCCCTCATAATCTGGGTTGATCCTTCATGTCATGATTTTGTGTAAGCTAATCCTAACTCTAATCCTAACCCTAATATTTAAGTAATAGCTGCCTGTAAGCATTCCTCAAAACTTTTTCAAGCATTGCTATAATGTGATTGAAGATGAACTTCCACTTGAAAACATGTTTCAAAATGTCAGCACTGAAGAGTAGCATACAAATTCTGTATTGATTCATATCCACTTTGTGCTACTTGGAAGGTAATATCATGAAACTAAAACACAGAAACAATCATTTAGACTCACGGGTGATCCTTGTTGGCTTCCTTAGAACCAGAGTATATCCCCCATGCTAGAATACATTGGTTGAGTGTGTCAGCTAAAGAATGAATGGCTTCAGAAAACATACTGGCTGATCCAGAATACATCCATGCTACCACCTTGCAAACAAAATTGGCTGCATTTCTGAAATGAATAAGAGCAGGCAGTGTATTTACAATGAATGGCAATCATGAAAAAACCTGATAAATGCTATAAAATCAATTCATGTGCGCTTTGTACTACAAGCAATTAGCTCAAAAATAAGAAGATGCAAATATATCCCTTTTGTGGAAGCTTAGAATCACAAATTAAACATATATCTAAAATGGTTCAGCAAATGGGAAAGCATGACAAATTAATTGTTCAAAAATTTCACTTTTACAGTGTTTAATGTCATAAACATTTTTGTGTATGTGGAAAGATAATTCGTCCAATTTGGTAGAATAGTAACAACACAGCAGTTTCCTAAAGAAAAATACCGTAATTTAAAAGTTGCAGCTATTTGTATTGATTTGAAGTCAGTCCTAAGATAATGGTGGGCTTCATGTGCTACAATGTGTGTATAATAACCATTGATCGCTGTAACTGCAACTTTTAAATTTCGGGTATTTTTCTTTAAAAGCACTACTGTGTTGCTAATATTGAATGATATTAGACAAATGGGGTATCAAAATGCGTGTAAATACACCATCCTTCTTTCTATGCCAAAATATTGTGAATACGATTATTAATTATGACGCTATAATTATAACCGTATTTATAATGGCTGTGTTACTTTTTGTGAAGTCTTCAGTAAAACCAAGTCAATATTTAGTACACTTACATACAGATGGCAGAGAAGACTACATGACCTTCACGCTTGGCAAAGAAACCTGATGGTGGCTTTTCCTACAAGCAAAAACCAAAGAAAAGGACAAGAAAATATCATGATTGTTTTCTCATGTAAATATGAATTTTAATAAAAGGAGATAAATTACTAGAATGAAATAGTACTCCAGACAACTTGTCTTAAATTTTGAAGTAAATTGAGATGCTACCACAGAATTAGAGAAAGAGAACCGGGACTCCCTATATCGCCACGTACAATCGCGTCGTCAGCTATGGGGAGAAAATTGGGGGTATTCGGGTCCTTGCCGACGGTGCGCGGAGACGAACGAAAACAATTCTGCGTCTCATCTGAAGCGTCTTGGTACTGCGTGCAGGTCGCATCAAGTGCGTCTCTCAAATGCGCCCTTCCTCCATGTTGCGCTTGCATGACAACGAATGCCTCGAGGTCATTCCGAGGGAAACTGAATACCCCCAATTTTGCTCCATGCCTGTATCAAGATGGCGGCCAAGTCCCGATTCTCTATCTTTAATTCTGTGGATACTACTGACCTGTGGCTCACATCACAGGATATGGCTTACACAGTATGTTCATACATCTGTATGATGGACAGGTTTAGCTTCCAGACAGAATTTTTAGCCGCAAAAGCTCGAGGGGGGGGGGTGTATTAAAGGAAACAGCGATGCATTCTTTCATTCTCTTGTAGACAATGTAGACAATAAGTGAAATGAATACATTTTTCTGTTTTTTTTTTAATTTTTCAAGCTGTGTGTGTGCATGTTTGTTGGTTTTTAAAAATCTTTTTTAAGCATACACCTACTTCACTGTAGTGTGTACTGGTGATAACATTTAACTTATCATACCTTTTCTGTTGGTAATTGCCCATCAAAGGCATCTCTGTCTTTGACATATTCTAAATAAAAGAAAGGCAAGGCACTGATTAGTATCAATGGTTTATGACAACAAAAATTCATTTAAGCTTTTTTTTTAAGTAAATAAATAAAAAATCATGTAATTAAAGATTGAGAAGTTTACAAACATTGAGAAGTTTACAACATGTAACTTTGTAAAATACAGTTATCTCGGCAAACAAAAAAAATAGTCTAAAAAAGTATTGCTTATTTTTGATTTTCAGTTAAAACATGTTTCAAGTTTTGCATGAACAACAAGCTGCCATGTATAAGCTGTACTTACTATCTTTCTTGCGTTTTGCTTTCTCTCTTTCTCTTTGGAGAGCTTCTTTGCTGCCATGAACTTCTATTGCTCTGAGAAAATGTTAAACAAAACAAGAAAAAATATTTAATTGTAAACATAAATATCAGTCAGTATCCACTGTTGTACATATGTTTCTCATGTGTGAATCTATAATATAAACAGCTGTAGTGTGTTTTGTCTCAAGTTGAGAGTAACACCATGTTGGAATTCTTAGTGGCAGCTTTGAATTATGTGCTAAACTAATCCAGTGGTATTATACACATGCGTACAAGAGCTATTTGTCTTAACGCTGGTGACTTATGGTATGTCAAGCCACTTTCAACAGCTGTCAACTTGAGACGAGACACAGTATACACACACCCCTTCCCCCTGCATGTACCCACTGGCAAATGAAGACATGAAAAGCATGATAACATTTTTATTATCCAACTATGGACACATAGTCACACACGTATGACTTTTTTGCTTAACAGAGATGATGTGGTGAAGTTTTTACTCTCAAAGTTCCCTATTCCGGCAACTGCGTTCATACTTTCTTAAGGCAACTTACACCTAGAAACACTGTTTCTGTGCATTCACTGTTGTAATGTGGTTGTACAAAATGTGTCTTTGTCCTTGTTTGCCAGTGTTTACAACACTCACAACTCCCCCCCCCCCCACACACACACCATGCATACTCAATTTCCCCTACATTGGTGTCACACCCCTATACACACCCCACACCCATCCCTGGTGCCACACCCATATACACACCCCACAGCCCACACCCATCCCACACACCCCGCATACTCACTTTTCCAATACATCCCTCCTGAGATAGAGCTGTAACACTAACAGGGACTCATTGAGGTTGGTATTATATGGTGTCACACCCCTATACAGACACCCCCACATGTAATTGCCTCCAAACGTGGACGCTGTTGAGAACTATGCAAACGTGGTTGTCTGAATCCGAACTCAATCGACATACAGAGGATGTTTTCCGCCATTTTGTTTGTGTATTTTTGTGTGTATGGAATTCCTAGCAACTGCAGACGTTATATCTAATATAACAATAGTGGCCGTATTTCGCAAATACATTATACATGCATTTGTGATCGTTTGCATACCTCCAGGAACCGAGGACGGTCCCCATTGCATAGTGGTCCGCGGTTTGAATGTGAAGTGCGAGTGTGTGTCCTCGTTTGCTGGCAAACACCTACACACCCCATGCATACTCACTTTTCCTCTACATCCCTCCTGAGATAGAGCTGTAACAGAGACTCATTCAGGTTGGTGTTATATGGTGTCACACCCCTATACACAAACCACACCCATCCCACACACCATAAATACTCACTTTTCCTCTACATCCCTTCTGAGGTAGAGCTGTAATGGTGGCTCATTAAGGTTGGTATTATATGGTGTCCTGCGAGTCATAGCCCTTAGATCTTTTAAATCTCTATAAGAGGGTAAAATCACACAAAATTTAGTGAACAGAAAACGGCAAAAACTATTACACCTTCTATTTTATTTTTCTATGAGCCTGTCATTTAGTGTAATGTATTTGTTCCATTTGGTCATTTTAAATGGGCGGTTATTTTTTACATTGTTTTCATAATTCATGTGTAAAAATGCTTTTAAAAAAACCATGTTATCCATTTGAGTGCTATTAAGCTCCATGAGGGGTGGGCGGTTAATTCTATCACATTCAACAAGTTGAAAAATTGCTGTGTGGGCTCTTATTGGGCCATGGGTGCTTAATGGAACAAATACGGTACTTATTATTGAGATTTACTTCATTTATTTCTCTTCACATTTCTCTTTACATTATATACATGTACATTTGAATTCAAATATTTAATTGCATTATAAACAAACCAAGTTAAATATTTGGGATGAATCACAAAATCTTAGTGGACCAATGTCAACATTCCTATTGTAATTGAGGAAGTTCAAGTTTGCCATGACAGTTCAAGTTTGACATGGAAGTTCAAGTTTGACATGACAAGGTCATTGACAATTCCTTGTCTGCTGAAATCACCACTTAAGTTGTGGTGTGGACATAAAGAACAAAACAAGTAGAATCTGTCCAATTTTATTCATATGTTTTTATTGGATAAACACTCAAGCTGTAATTTAGTATTCAATTGGGCTATTTCTAGCAAATAAATTATACACTTCATGACAATACCACAGGCAAAGAAACACTCACTCAAATAATCTCCAATTTGTGCAAATGAAATATGAAGCATTTGATATATTAAATATCACTAACATTTTTGTCATTTTTACTGGACCAAATTGACACCTGGACTGACAAACAAGCAGACAAACATGAATACTCACGATGGTTTTAATGCATACTCCAGCATTGCTCTCATTTTACTGATGGTAATATTTTCTGTGTGTTTCTTGCTATAATCAACCTTCTTTCTACGTAGTCTATATGGTTTTTCTGTTGAAAATAAATAGAGAACAATCAAAAAGATAGTAACAAACTAAAAGTTTTGTTTTTGTTCAATTAAGATTAAGGCAAAGTCATAAATATAAATCAATAATGGAAAATATATAGATACCAGTACTAGAACATCACACTGGGTTTTTGCTTTGAACTTGATGGTAAGTTTGCATAATTTTTGGAATTTTCCTGGATATTTTTATTCAAAAACCTTTTTACATTAATTAAGGTAGATTTCATGGTTTCACCTGTTCTTACCATTCAACCCTTTAAATACTCCTCGCCTAAAAAATCTGAATGAGAAGACACCTTCACCTGACAGTAAAAGCTAACATTTTATACTAATCTATTTTTTATGGAAATGTTAAAATATGGCTTTAACTAAGTCGACCCTATGGACAATTCTGAAAATATAGCGAACTATAGTACCAGATAGCATGACAGTAAAACATGAAAAATATTGGCTAAATTTTGAAAAGCATGGTATCATAAAGAAGCAACTTTTTCAAATCAGTAAATCTCACTTTTGTATACACTTATTACATACGGTACCGGTAAAGTAACATTAATGAGGTACATTTCCCTGGAATGGGTCACATTATATGCCAATCAAACTACTTTGAAAACCTACAGACTGCAGAGATGCAAATTTTAACATGTATGGATAATGACAAGATTGATCTTAAAGTGCTTCATATTTTTATAAATACCTTCTGATTTCTTAGCGTCAGTTAACATCTGAACTACCGCTGTTTCTTTAGTCTTAGCTAGTAATGATGTTTTCTCTTTTTTAGAAGCTTTAATTCCAGCTGGTTTGATTATGATTGGTTCTTCTTCTTTGCCGGTTTGATTATTTGCTCGCTGACTTTGTGGTGTATCAGATTTGTCACCAGAAGGAGGTATGTCTTTGGAACTCAAACACCTGGATCCAAGAGGAACTGAAATGACAAGGAGCACACATGTATGTTAAATCTAAATGATTAAGTTCATGGTCAACAGTCTTGAATATTTTATGGGTCGGAAAAATACCAGTACCAGTACCATACTCAGGAAGATATTTGGAAAATTTCCCAATGAGGTGGTGACACATTTAATTTCCATTTCCATTTTCATGTAATTTCTTTACCGTTAATACAGCAAGGTCCTCCAGCATTGTCCTACCGGTACCACTCTTCCAGTTCCTGATTATCGCCTAAAAAGTATTAGGTCACACCTGGGCAATGCAACCAGTGTTCGATTTAGAGGGGTTTTACATGCACAAATGCATGTAACTTTGGCTCTGTGCATGTAGAATTTTGCCTGTGCATGCAAAATTTTGTGTTATTCAGCCCATTTTGAGGAAAAAATCAGAGTTGTGCATGTAAATTTTATTTTCTAAATCTAACCCTGAATGCAACGCAATAAATGTTGAAGTGCCGATGTGATGGTAATGTGATTCAATTAGCCAATCAAACCCCATACTATAGAAAAATTATTAAATTCATGTACATCGTGGAACATTCAACTACGCTTGTTACTCCGCGACTATTTAAATCACCCTAATACACGAGCGTACAACGCTACTCTGCGTGTCCATATATATGCGAGGTTATCTGCGTACAACAGCTTACTATGCACAGCCACGCAAAGAGTATGTTCCACGATGTACACAAATTAAATATTTTTTCTATACTACATAACATTGTGTTTAACTTCTGAATATATATTGGTCACCTATTATTTAAAAAGGGCACACAACACTGCAGGGAGAGCACCTATAATTACTGCGCCTATTTATTGCTGCCTGGTACTGAAAACCTTAGGCTTTGGCTATCGGTACATATGTAATAAATGACATTTTTTTTGGATGCCATCAATCTCAATTTAAGTGAACGTAAGTTGCAATTTTCTTCATATTTTATTGGTGCCAAGGGACTCAAACCCACAAACTTAAAGGGCCGTAATTGGTGACCAGGCCAGCCAAGCACCATATCTGTCACCAATAGCACCCATAAAATTTGACCTTATTGACCTTTTTTCTATTTCCAAGATTCAAACCTGTTTACAAGTTGTCAAATTCCTTATACTAGATCGTAAAAAATGCCATTATCCAATTATGAACACCTCCCTGGTGTATGTAGTTGGGGTGGTCAATACGGCCCTTTAAGCAACATACCTCACGAGTGTGAGTCAAAGACAGACGCCACCGTGCATGCGTGGATTGCGTGCCCGCAATTTTTAATATAATTTCATTCAGCATGTAAAAAAATATAGGCCTACAAAATTAAAACTTGATGGAAATCGTATGTTACAGCTTTGATTACATCATAAACTATGCATACTAACCTCTGGAAGCTAATCTGCAGTCAGAATATTGTGTGCGAAATGTCGGTAACTGTTTTGAAGACGAAAATAGCTTGGCCGTTGGCGTTGCAGATTTTGAGGTATTTCGATGACTGTGGTTTGAAAGTTTTATTGCACGTTGTCCGGTTAAATGTCTTACTGTATTCTGTAATGTACATGTTGTGAAAGACCTATGTAGGACACTGCAGCACTGAGATGTAAACATAGACCTACATTGCTGCTGTACATGATGAGCCAGCCAAACTGTCTCTTTCCTAGACAGCAAACGACTTGCATTTTGACTGGCTCGTACACAGTTTTTAGAGATCAAAATAGGCAGCCCTGTTGCTGACATTGTAGTCGATATGTTAACGTCTATAATTATGTCAAAATAGTTATAATAACAACAATACGTCTTCAAACATCTAACAGTCTTATGAACCCATCTCTACTCTTTGCAATCACTCATCAAAACAAGTATGGTGCCATCTAGCTTACTAAAATTTTGTTTTTATGTGGAAAATAAATCAGCAGTTACAGTTTATTATTTTTTATCATATTAGATGGCAAGTCTTAAAAATACAGTAATATTGAGCTCATTTTAAACATATTATCTACAAAATATATCAAGATCTAAAATATGAAAATAGGTAAAAATGAAAAAGCTAGGGGTCCTCACTCCTCATATTCAAAATGGCGACCTCCATGGCAAGTTGCGTGCGACGATCGGTCCCTTTAATTTTCCGTTGTCAGTCACGATTCTCACACTCAAGATCGAGTTTTAGCCCACGATTCATCTCATCGTACTCTATTGAAGGAGATCTAAAGGAACAAGTACCAATTTATACCGTGAGAAGTAAGGAAATAACCTTTAAGTGTGCTGCTGAAGCTACTTGCAGTCAAACCTGCCGAATTCGGAAGCATTTTCATTAAACATTCAGTAAATTTAAAGGCCTATTCAGTGATCCCAGCGAAATTGTGAAATAAAATAAAATTGTGTATAAATCGCTGAAATGTTTTAAAGATAAGTTGATTAAAATTGTCATACAATATCAAAAATTAACCTGATTAAAACCAAATTTGTTATTAATTTTATGAAAATTGGTTAGTAAACGTCGAACAACTGGATACAATGTAGTCACGATTATCGCACTTTCAGTTTCCCACGCGTTTGAACGGGAATTGGATTGCGTACTTTTTCGATGTCTAGTGAGCGAATTTTTTCAATATTTTGAGAAAATGATGTCAAATTTTCTATTCTGTATTGTTTGGTAATCATGTCTTTTGCCAATAGTATGTTTAAAGTTGTAATTTTGTGTTTTTGATCGCAAAGATCGGATATTTTCGTTCGATTGAATTCTGAACCCTTCGCATAAGGGTGCCGATTTCGACAGAACTTTGACGATAATTTTGCCTTTTTGGACACTAAAATGCTTTCGATCCTTAATTTTGTTTCAACCGAGTCTTAAATTAGCAAGCACAATACGGTTGGTACCACTTTTATATACATTGATGAAATTTTAAAGATTTTTTTTTCAAGTTTCTAACTTGGCGCAAATCGTTAAGTGTGTATTTCCCATTGACATCCAAAATGGGAAATACGAGTCTGATGGACATAGGAACGGCGTCCATGAGACTCAGCGAGTCTAGATACAATGACAACGTATGGAAAAATATATTTTTGTAAACAATTTGAGGTCAGTATGAAATTGATATTTTGTACAATTTGTACAGCTATCGAATCTACCCTATCACAAGCAAACGTACCTGTATGTAAAAAGTGCCCTTAAACAGGAAGCCCCGCTTG
The DNA here is from genome assembly GCF_039555335.1 of Amphiura filiformis. NCBI lineage: Eukaryota > Metazoa > Echinodermata > Ophiuroidea > Amphilepidida > Amphiuridae > Amphiura > Amphiura filiformis. The sequence continues at coordinate 21,517,695 of NC_092636.1, forward strand.
GCCAGTTCGCCACAGAAGAACTGACTTACACCTGTTACTTTGATGACAGACAGAACATAATTGACATAGATAAATTTTAACCTTGACTAATTCCCCAAGGAACTTGAACCAAAAGCGGGGCTTCCACTTTAAATACTGGACATCGCCAATATATTTATGACAAATTTGTGTCCAGAACACGAAAAGTGTCCAGACCTCACGCTTGCTCTCTCGGCTACAACAATGGCGTAATCCATGTATTCCAGCGGTCAAGCGTAGCTATGAATAATTAAGCAGATGACGTATTTACCAACTCTGATGATGCGTAAGGCTAATGAAAGTCAATGTTATGTTTAGCGTAACATTTTTTTCAAACCACAATGAGGCAACTTTTTCATTATTCATTATTCATTATTTTGCAACGTTTCATTAATTACAAAATAGCAGCCACTTCATCAACACTTGTCGCACTATATACCCTCCAATATTCTATTAAAACAACTCTAATCAACAGTAGGCCTTATTTGAAGGCATATGAACCAACACATTTGTATTAAAAATATTTTTCACCGTCCAGGTATTTATACCAGCTTTCTTACCAGTTAAAAGGCCATAAATTGTTAAATGACTGTCCACATTATTGGTCCCAAACCAGCCCTCCTTGGGGTAATGGCCAATTATAGTTCAATTTGATAACAGAATCTTGTTTTAGTTCTTTTTTTATGTTGGAATAGGTTGATTTATCATTGGCATTTGTGCTTGTGTCCCCACTGAAACTAATTGTGTACAAAATACAAAATAATGAACTGTTTTGGGATTTTGGCATCACAAACGCGGCCAGAAAATCCAAACGCGGGCGGGTGACGCTAAACATAACATTGACTTTCATTAGCCTAATGACCTGACCTTGTCAGACCGATGAGTTACATAGGTTTGATCCACCAGTCACTTTACTGCTTACGCACAGTCATTTTATTCCGCCATGTTTATTGTTTCGAGATCGGGGCCAAGGAACTTAGGCTACACAACGTGCACAGCTCTGACAATTTCCCACAATGCCTTGCGCATTTCCAGAAGAAGGCCTGGCGATTTCCTACATTTCCGGTAAAATTGTAAACAACGCCTGGCGTTTCGATAGGGAAAATGGAGATAGCGAATCGCATTTTACATCAAACAGCTGCAAGAGTAAAAGCGTTCTGAAGGATCGGTAATGATTAACAGCTGGTCTGGTGTATTTGAAGTTCATATTGAAGTTTGTAAGTTTGTGACTTCGTATATGTTATGTGCAATAGATATTACAGGAAGCTTAAATTGGCACGCTGTTCTGCAATTTGTCTGTCGCTTCCGAAAATGTATGTGAGTTCTGGACATGTCACACCGGAAGTGTGACATGACCTCGCTGGACATAATTGGTTAGCATCCTCTTTTCATGAAGTTTTTATGACATTTTTCAGTAGATATTCATAGTACAAGGAACTTATACGATGTCCTCATTCACAAACTGATACTATCTGTCCATCGTGTAAGACTGTTCCCATACGGCAGCGCGTTGAAGGAATATTACACAGTCAAGAATAGGCTCTATCTTCCGTTTGTTTGGATCCCTCACAGTCTCCCAAAACATGAAAAGTGTTGCACGTATACTTACTTAAGACTGTCCTTTTTCACATAACGCAGACAAAGTAGGGCCAACTTGCCTAGAAATGGTCAAATTTTGGCAAGAAATATCTCTGTGTAATCCTATCATATACCAGAACGAAATTCAAATTTGACGATATTTTTGCTAAACGAATTAATCTGCAAGAAATTTTTGGTACATAAACATTATGTAGCCAGAGGTTTCCAGTGGTATAAAAATCTCAAGTTCAACTTTTTTTGAAAAAAGTGGGGGGATGAGGCTGTGGATCAAGGCTTCCGCTAGCCTTCAAAAGCTCTGCGTCCAATCGGACGCACAACTGTAAAACCAGGTCGGGGAATGTGCGTCCCACAATATTTTTGTGCGTCCGTACGTATGTTGATGTATTGGGCAACAGGCAATACAATTTTACATGGCTTCTGTGCCGGTATTGCATCGCATCGCATCTCAGTTTGATGCAAATATTTGACTATTTCCTTCCATTTTTCTGATGAGATTTTAAAGATTTATGTAAATGTTATTCACTAATAAATTATGTGAATGTAAACTTGCTGACACTGTACGATAATTAAGAAATCTGTAATTTTGTTCTCATGTTTTGAGCTTAAGATCACACATGCCTTACCGGGAGAATTTCCATTGACAGACTTGACCTGACTCCGGAAGTTGTTCGCAAAATCAGTAGTCTCCACAGCAGCCAGTCTGGTTCCCCTCGCTCCACAAAATGTTTGTGTGGAGGGAGCGTAACCAAACTGGCTGCGTAGATTTTAAAAATATTTTCCACCAACATATCCACAATATCCAGGTATAACAGCCCAATTAATATCAGCTCTCTTACATGTACTAGTAAAAAGGCCATAAATTGTTTAGTGACTGATCGCATTCTTGGTCCTAAAGCAGCCGTCCTTGGGGTAACATGGATAATGGCCAATTATTATAGCTGAACTTAAACTTGCATGACAGAATCTTGTTTTAGTTTTATTTTATTTTGGAAAATAAATTAGGTTGATTTATGGTCGCATGTCATAAGGTGGGTACCCGGTACCCAAAAAAGGTGGAGGGATTACATTTTTGCCGTACAATTTTGATTGGCATTTCACAACCCCTTGTCCATGTCCGGTACCAGTAGTCTTTTTTTTTTTAATCTCATTCTGTTCTTGAATATTAATCATTTCTATTATTGTGTTAACATTGCAGGGAGCAAAATTACCACACCAATTCCACGCATCTCTGCAAGACATTTCAGTTCCTCCAATGTTGGTCATGAAAAAGCGGAAGGAGCAAACACAGAGCCAACTGAAGAAACAATAGATGTCCATCCTGAGACTGAGACTGCAGAGCCGGAGCCTGCTGAGGAAGTACATAATATTATACAGGATTCAGAAAAAGTTACTGGTAAATAAATCTATATGTTATTAATATGTAGGCCTATATATTATTATTATGGTACATGAAAATTGAAGTCCTGCATAGTGTTGTTTACACATGTGGTCATGTACAATGTAAAAGTTTACCTCTATGTTGTGGAGGCCTAGAACAAGATTAATTTGTTTTTGATCCCTAATCAATCATGGGCAGCATTAGATAGATTATGGTTTCATGTGAAGCATGGGCAGCATGAGACAGTTTCAGCTTCTTAAGCAAATAATTCTTGAGTCCGTAAATAAATTCATCAGGTTTGCAGAAATTCAGAATACAAAGTTCGTTTTTCAAAACCAATAAAATACTGTTTTTCACTGACCTGACAGTTTCGAGTGTCTTGGGCAACACTCTTCTTCAGAGTGATCTATGTCCACACACCTCCGGCGAATTTTGGCCTGTAGAGGGCGCACTGCTCGCGGAGATGATTGGGTCATAGATGTGACTTAGAAAAAAATAATAATTCTTGGTTTATATTAATGTTCCTTGATATTTGATTGTTGACTGCTGCTCCTTGGTTGATATGTTTTTCGGTACCATAAATTTACTGTGAGTGATTGAGTGAATGACCATATGACTGACTAAATGAATGAGTGATTGAGTGACTGACTTACAGATGAATTAATTGATCAAATGATTATTTATACTAGTGCAAAGCTTTATTTTTTCATGTTCCTTCCTTATTTTAGGTGCAGCAGAGCAGCATGACTTTCAAGCCGAGACAAGAATGCTTTTGGACATTGTCGCCAAGTCTCTGTATTCAGAAAATGAGGTACTGTACAATACTCTCAATCACTAAAGCCACCTTAATTAAAAGCCGAGTCTCAAAGCTTGTGAGAAACTGAAAACCTAATGCGGAATGCATTTTTTTTTACATTTTTTTTAATGTGTCAGCACATGCTTTGGGACAAGCATTTTGTTCAAAAAGTATCCTATGCTTGTTACAAATGTTGGAATAGTAGACAAATAAAGTATCTCTACAAAATAATTCTTTGCTGTGTTGAAAGCTAAAAGTTTGTTGAAAACTTGAAATCAAATAGGAATTTTGAATCTTATTTTTGGCCTAAGTTTTTGTTAAATAAAACAAAGATAAAAAATACAAATTTCTCGGTTTTCAAAGAGGATAACACGGACGATTTTTTTAAGGTGATCGGCATATTTGAGGCTCAAGTTTTAAGGTAGCCTATAAAGCCTACAGGGAGCTCTGAGAGCACCAAAAAGGTGCAGAGCTCCTAACTCAGAAGATCTCTTATACGAAAAAAGTATTCTCAGCGTGGGAGGAATTTAATCTGGGACCTTAGTACTGAGAGAGGACTGTATCATCTACCACACCAACATGACCCCCCGTTGAAATATTGTATTATCACAAGTCAGATTGATATGGCTGTTCCCTCTTCCCCCTGTTTCACTCATTTTGACAGGTTTTTGTACGGGAGTTGATCTCTAATGCAAGTGATGCATTGGAGAAGCTACGCTACTTGCTGCTCACAGACCAGACGATTGCCCAGGATACAGCATTAGAGATTCACTTAGCTACCAACACAGAAGCAGGAACATTTACCATACAGGTGAGAGTTGGCATGTTTGTACTTGGTCAACTTGCAAATGTTATTTTACACTTTGCCTTCATTTGATCTTAAGACTCATTTACAATGGTAAAGGCTGCATAACATATGTTTGAATCTCTGTCATGCTTGCATATTGCACATTTTGACAAGGCACTTTACCTCACATGCCTTACTCAACCTTGGGGTAATAGAGGCCCTAATTAAGCATCAACTTCAAACTAAGGATTTGAACTAGCATCCCCACCGTAATGCAGTCTACTCAATACTGTTGGAATCTGCCTATGGTGCATGGTAAAATAACTGGTGTGTGTGTGAGAGAGATTGGTATGCTCCTATTGAAAAGAGTTGACAAATCAGCCATTGTTGCTAACTACGTCACAAGCAGGGTCTCTATAATTGCATTCCTTGTGCTGAGATGACTCGCACCACAGTATTGACCCTTGATGAAGTAACATGACTGATTTGCCCGGGGGTGCCACTCATATACCATTGCATGTTGTCATCACTGACCAGACACTTTTATTTTTCACCCAAAACACTGACATGCCCAAGGGCTGAAAGGTAACCCTTACCACTGACCTGCTATGAAAAAAGGATACCCAAATCACTGACCACAGCCATGGTGCAAACAAAGGTACCCATATCACTGACCTTACATGTCCCAATGACCCTTTTCACTGACGAAGGTAGAAAGCAATATTTACCTAGTGTATTTCCAATCCCTTTACATACAATTTCTGTTATAATATGAAATAGCCTGGAATATCATCCTTAACACAAAATTGTGGTCATACACAACAAACAAGCTGCAATCATTTCATTGGTATCCAATTAGTACAAGTACATCCTGGGAAGATCATACACCAACAGGTTATTTGTAGTGGAAAAGTTTTATTTCCTATTCTTGGCAATAAATACATGAACCATATTAAATTCACAATACTTTTGCATGATGTATCTGAAATATAAAGCACTTTTTTTTCCCGTTTAACTTCGGTTTTGGGCGGGTGACAAACAGCGATGGCAAATGTCACTTCACGATTTCCAAAAGGCATGGTTCCTGTCATATCTGGTTCAGCAGTCAAACGTATGTCGTAATCCATTCCGATTACACAGTATCTGTACCTTGTACAAAATTCATAGTCTCTACGCCCGTCTCTACGCAGCCCGCTTGGCAGCATGCACAAACATCACCAAGTTTTAATCATGGTACAAGACCGGGCACAAGACTAATATATTACACTTACAGACCCGAAGTAAGAAGTTGTTTACAATCAGGAGCGAAAACAGCGGCTGACGTCAAATGCTGGACTTTGATTTTCATGAACCCAAAACGCCGACATATCTATTGTAAAAAGGTACCCTTTTTCCAGAAAACACCAAAATTGAGACCCTTTTAGCGTCCCGCGGGACGTGGCCTATGCTTAAAAGATACCCTTTTACCGCATGAAATTTTGGTCGGTGATGACTTCATTGACGGTTCAACTGGCACCCCCGGGCTGATTTGTCTTAATGAGAACATAATAGATTGCTTAAAGTAAAGACTAGTGAAGCACTGTCAACATTGTTTTCATTTATTTGTATGTCTGCATAAGCTGCAACTCTGAAAGCTGCAACATTTTTCTTTTTCAGGATACTGGTCTTGGTATGTCATCAGAAGAAATGATTGATAATCTGGGTACCATTGCTAGATCAGGGTCAAAGGTCAGTACACAGTGCAGTGAATACAGTTGATCATTTATGCCTATGTAAAGATCGCTTGTTTTGCAACTTAATTTCTCAATTTTGTTTTAAATTTTGTTAAATTTAAATACACAATTATTATATGATGTAACAAACTTATAAGGTTTGTTTCATCAGTATAGTAATAATACTCCATAGAATAAAATCCCAATTTCTCTATAGAGAGGAATAATATAGCTCAATAGTTTAATTTCACTTCATCAATATAGCTACATGTTTTTTCCCTATGTGAACCATCAATTCTTTAAAAAGTCTCACTAATATAAACTTGGTATATGTAATTTTATCTATACAACTTACAGGCTTTCTTACAAGAGCTTCAGAAAGGTGGTTCACCTGATGAGTCAGCAAGCAACATCATCGGTCAGTTTGGAGTTGGTTTTTACTCGGCTTTCATGGTTGGAGACAAAGTTGAAGTATACAGCAAATCTTATAAAGACGGTGCTAAAGGATTTTGCTGGAAGTCAGATGGGTAGGTATTGTATAAGAGGATATATGGAAAGTGAGAGCCGTGGTACATGAAGAGTTTGATTAGGCAAGAATAGGAATCAAGTGACTGGATTTAAATTTTTGGCCCCCCACATATATGTGGGGCTTATGTTATCATCCAGATGGTTGTTTGTTCCCCTGTTTGTTTGTTTCTTTGTCTGGGCGGAAGCAAATTCATTAATCCACTCTCCAGCTTAAACGCTATCACCGATCAACTTCATTATTATGTTTTCCGGGTTATTAGGAGTTAAGAAAACCTAATAATGATAATATTGGATGTCTTATTTCGCATGATACCATAACATATCGGACTCGTCATACAAATATCGCACTCGCCGTTGGCTCGTCCGATATTTATATGACTCATCCGATATGTTATGGTATCATGCTCAGCCATCCAATATTATATCAAACTTGGTACGGAGATAGGGTATGGTGGCCTCATGTGCTGTATAGTTTTGTGTTGCATTATTTGCATATATATGAATATTAATGAGCTCATTAGCATATTTTGCCTACATTGTCATTAATCCACTCTGCAGCACAAACGCAATCACCGATCAATTTCATATCATTATTATGTCTTCAGAATCTTGCATCCTATACTTTGTACATAACCTGGTTGTCCGATAAATTTGTGTATCGGCTGTCCAATAAATTTGTGTATCGGTCTGTAACCTCTTCATAGAGTGCATAGTTCATATACTTTATGTACAAAAGTCACCATGTATGTCTCTTTTGGTGTGATTTTTTTGCCATACCATGACCACATTTTTGACCCAAAATCACATTTTTGACCCAAAATCACATTTTTGACCCAAAATCACATTTTTGACCCAAAATCATATTTTTGACCAAAAATCATATTTTTGACCAGAAATCACATTTTGACCAGAAACTGCATTTTTGACCAAAAATCACACTTTTGACCAAAAATCATATTTTTTACCCAAAATCACATTTTGAGCAGAAATCACAATTTTAAGCAAAGTCATGTTTTTGCCAAAAAATGTTTTCTACTAAAAATCATGTTTTTTTTTACTAAAAATCGTGTTTTTAACCAAAAAAGATTCTGAAGACATAATAATGATAAAATTGGACGGATACTTTCGCATGATACCTGAATTTGTCGATCTCGCTAGAGTTTTCAAATATCACGCTCGACTTTGTCTCGCATGATATTTGAAAACTCTAGCTCGACCGATAAATTCAGGTATCATGCTCAATCCGTCCAATTTTATAACAAACTTGGTACGGTGATAGGATATGGTGGCCTGATGTGCTGAATAGTTTTGTGTCATTTTATTTGCATATTTATGAATATTAATGAGGTCATTTGCACATTTTGCCTTCATTTCCATTAATCCACTCTCCAGCTTAAACGCAATTACTGATCAACTTCAAACTTGGTATTGTGATAGTATATGGTGGCCTCATGTGGTGTATAGTTTTGTGGGGACCACCTTAATTACTAACCGCGTAATTCTAGTTAAAGAATATAACATAAAACTTTTAATCAACATTTAATCAACAAATGACTAATTGACTTGCTTCACATGTGACCCAACACAAGTAAATGAGGCTCATTGAGGGAAGTGTCACAGCTGTTGAAATGTTCAGATTATGTAATTCAGATTAATTAATGAACATTTTGATACCAAGCTCAACATCGTACAGCATTCTTATCGAAAGTAATGAATGATAAAAAATCCTTTTGTCTGACAACATCAAAAACAAGTGATCAAATTAGTTCCTAGTTGGTTAAGAAATCAATAGAAAGAATAGAACAAAACCTCATAACCTTATTTTCTTTAACACTTTTATCAAAGTTGGTCTTGTACTGATAATATATGTATCTAAGGTCATCTACGTGCATTTTTGGAAGTTTGACCTTTTTTGACCTTGTTCCACATTATTTTGTGCTCATAAATCAAAATGGAGTTTGCTGCGATGTGCCTCATTTAGTGGCATTGGATTGTATTATGTTGATTGTAGATTTTGTTTGGTAGGTATTAAGAAAAAATGTCCTGATGCAAGATACCACAGAGTGAAGACATGCATTGATGTTGTTTTTCTTGTCACCCTAGATCTGGTAAATATGACATCAGTGAGGCTGAAGGGGTACAGGTTGGTACCAAGATTGTCATCCATCTCAAGAAAGACTGTTGGAGATTTGCTATGGAACAAGATGTTAAAGGTATGGATAGGGTGAACTCCACATGTGTTGATATTTGTTGTGCCTAAAATAAGGCTCAATTAATAGGCAAGTAATAAAGTTTAAAACTGTGTTTTCCAGCCATGTTATTTGATTTAATGATCAAGGGGTTTGGGGTCAAACGCCCAGAATTTAAGCTTCGGGTGGCGGCTACCTGAGTGCAAGTTTGGATCACATGTTGGTTTATCTAAAATGAGATTTCTCTGCGCCTTTGGTCGTTGTTTCGCCTAAGTCTTGGGTTGGGTAGTTCGCTCGATTAGAGAATCTCCTATTTTTTATTTGGCTATAGTACGGCTGAGAGTGTAGGTACTTGGTGCGGGTCTTAAACAAAAGTCAATAAATGGTTGTTGTGTCTGATTGCCAACATGCATGCATATTTTTGCATCCAAGTGCTTTCTAAATTTCTCTGTCTTGGGTAATCTAAGAACATTTTAAAATTAATTAAAATAATTTTGTCATTTTGGGAGCGAGCAAACAGGTGTTTACAAAACCATGCAAATAGCAAACATGGAAACAATCGTGTGATGCCAAAATCAGACATTGAAACTGATGTTAAGAGAGATCAAGACAACAAGGATGCTAATTCTTGTGCTAGATGTATGGATATATTGTTGCATAATAATACGCTTTGTCAAAAGTTTATGACATTTATGTCTTAAACAAGCATCGTGTAACTTGTGCCATAAAGTTTTCTTTTGTAATACATTCTAATTTCATATAAAAAACCTGAAAGATAAGTTTTGATGACTGAATAAGATCCAGTATCTTACCATACATGTATTTGGCACTATAATATTTTTCACCCTGATGTGGCAGTGACGTCAAACGTTGAGGCAGCTGTTTCGTGTGCGCATCTATGTGACATCTTAAAGCACGTATGTGCGTACGCCAGCGCTTTGAGCATCTGTTAGCTACTTGAAGCTGCGCCCAATGAAATGGGCACTGATGTCACTGCCACATTAGGGTGAAAAATGGTATAGATACTTTTCCAGTGTCATCATTATATACAGATAATCAATACATATAGGACCAATTTAGATGAAACAGTGCATGTGAAAGTAAGCGTTGCTTCATGCAGCATTGAGGATCACATACCTCGGTACAATATTTTACTATTAGCGTGAATGTTGATTAATGTGACAAATATCATGACATTTGGGAAGAAGCCAATAGCATCTAATTTTATCTTCATCTTTTTCAGAAATCGTCAACAAACATAGCAACTTTGTAGGGGTTCCTATATTCTTAAATGGCAAAAGGTTGAATACTGCAAACGTAAGTAGAAAAAACATGGCAAATTTCTCTATTATAGATGACAGCCTTCAAAAACTAAAAAATACCCTAAATGTTTTATGTTAGAGAAAGTTAAAGAACTTGCAGATTACTAACAATTTTCATTAAATATGCAAGGTTTGCTTGTCAAAATCAAGTGATTATTTTACTTTATAAGTGATAATGTTTGTGAGTGTTTTATACACGAATAGAGTAAGGTTGTGACTTTTTAAATTAATTTAAATTATTTGAATTTTAAATTCTTAAAAGAACTTGTGAATATGAACTTTTTTCAATAAGAATAACATTGTTAATGGCTCCCTTTGTCGGAAATCACAAACATTTATGTATATGAAAATAACCATTTATACAGTACTTGATAATGATTTATTTCATCATTCATCAGTAGACTTCACCTGATCTATTTTATTACCGTAATATAAGCCTTAAACTTTCTTGTACATTTCCAGGCATTATGGACAGTAGATTCAAAGAGTGTTACGGATCAGCAGCATGAAGAATTCTACCAGTTTCTCTCGCACAATTCGTACGACAAACCACGCTACGTCTTGAACTATCAGACCGATGCACCCGTCAACATTCGCAGTTTATTTTACATCCCGAGTCGTGCCCCAGCAATGTGGGAGTTTAGTCAGGAGCATGGTAGTGGGGTAGCCCTTTACAGCAGGAGAGTGATGATACAACAGAAAGCAAACAAAATCTTGCCTAAATGGTTGAGATTTGTTGTTGGTAAGAAAATATAATTTTGGTTGTGGTGTACTTATCATTCCTTACCACTGAGACAAAGTGTTCATTGATACATCAGAATATTGTACAAGTATCTCAAATTTGGGCATTCTGGTCATGTGCCTATTTACTTGTGTTGGGTCACAAAATGGTGGATACAGGAATGAGCAACAAAGTACAGGCCTGAATGTCATTTTCAATGAAGTATTAAATATATGAACAATAATAGGATATAAATAAAGAGAGAGTTTTAAATGTGAGTTAATGGGGCATATTGGAATGTCATCATTCCCTGGGTAAGAAAGTGCCCATGGTCATGATGGTGCTAGCAGCAGACCAACAATAGACATATCCACAACATCACGCTGTGCGTTTAGTGGCATCCTCATCCACTGCTTCTCATAATAATAAATAATAAAATGACAATTATTAAGCGCCTTATCAAACAGGTCAAAGCGCTCATACTTTTGTCGTATTATTTAAAACGTTCCGCACTATTCTGTCAAAAGAAATTATTATTCTGTATTATGTTTACATGTATAATTGAATGGATGAAATAAAACTGAAACTGAAACTGATATCTCTTAGCACCTCAGATCCAGGCCAGACCACCCTGAGGGGCAGGAGTGTGACTTGGTCTATATAGCTCATGGTCAGGGCTAGTAGTAATGGTAGTAGGCAACATTATATTACTTGACCTTTACAAGGACACATGTACAGTGTTTCATAGTATAGTGCTAGCACACATGAACTGAGAGGAGATTTTGGCAATAATTTGTTCATTTTCTTGACAAAAATCATTAATATACATGCAATTATAAAAAAAAATCAGAAAGTATAAATCTTTTCCCCCCTGGGTAGGTATATTAAAACACACAGTTATCTCAATATATCTGTATACCAGACATGTATACAAAATATGACCTTCTTTGAGGACATTTTCCAGGGCATGAATGAGACAGCCTCTGGGCTTGGTCAGTCCAGGGGTCAGTGTTGACCAGCTCCAACTATGTAACCTGTCAATCTTAATTATGTCATGGCCCCGAAGAAACCCCAAATAGTATGTTTTAGACCACAACTTTGCACATCTGGCGTTCCAATATGCTCCTTTAGGATGGCAATTTTCCAATTAATTAAATGTTTGTATAAGCGACAAATCATTGAGAAGAAGGCTGGAAAAAATGTGTATTTCTCAGGAATCTAGTCTCAAAATTGTCCTCCAAGAAGACAGGATATCCCTTCAATTTGTTATATATTTCGTTATTTTCAAACTAAAAATTGTCTTCCGAACACCAAATTTCCTGGGTTCCCAAATTCCTACATTTTCCAATCCTGAGAACATCGCCTTGAACACATAAAATCATTTAATTGCAGTGAAGAATCAATCATCACAACATTTTATTTGGACTATTTACTGGTCCTTATTTGGATTTGAATATATCATAACCTAGTGATATTTGTTTCCCTGTAGGTGTTGTTGATAGTGAAGATATTCCTCTGAATTTGAGCAGAGAACTCTTACAAGACAGTGCTCTAATAAGGTGAGTTTATAAACATCAGTATGAAACACTTCTTTACAGTTAACTGTAATAAATGTTGTTGAATTATATAGCACCTTTTCCGATTTGTTCAAAGCGATTTACATTTATTCTGCTGCCACTAGGATATATTGTACTGGCTGACAACAACAACAACGTTGACAGTATTATGACTACCCTAACAGCTTCCCATATACATCTGGGTGGAGTGGAAGAAGCGAGATAAAGTGTTTTGCATAAGGACACAACACGTTGGCCCACAACATTTCGATCATGAGTCAAAGACACTGCCCGTTCGGCCACCAGTGCTCACATCAGTGGAAATGTGTGTGTTCCAAGCAAAATAAAAGTGTCTTGTCCAAGTACACAACATGTTGGCCCTGACGGGGCTCAAACCCACAACCTTACGATGACATGTCAAGCGCACTGTCCATAGGCCACCAGTGTTCCCATTAGTGGAAATGTATGTGACTGTGTGTTCCAAGCAGCTGCCATGAAAATAACAATGTGTGAATATATCTTTTGTGTGTATTTATGTCAATGTAAGAAATCATAGGTTCATGAAATTAAAAACAATTGAAACAGTTCAAATAGGACAGGGACAGGGCAGACAAGAAAAGACAAGAGTAATTGAATGACTAAAGTAAATAAGTTCTTTATGGAGAAACAACAGTCAAGCAATAAACAAATCAGATGATGCAATTGAAGTGATAGCATGTACAGGTGAATGAGCAAGGCTACAGATAAATAGGGCCTACAGATGACGGATGAATAGACATGCTTGTGTAGATATGCATGGATACGCATTGTTCTTTGATATCCTTGTTTTAGATACCCTATGCATGGTAGGTACGTAGAGTGCCTGATGCTCGTTGGTCACGCATAGCATGATACCCTGTGGTCAAAACAGTGGCATACCCCCCCCCATCAAAACTTAACTCATATTTTTGTGTTTGTCTTTGCAGAAAACTAAGTACTGTCATCACAAGCCGGCTTGTGCGGTTCTTCACGGATCAGATGAAGAAAGACAAAGACAAGTACAACAAATTCTTTTCAGAGTATGGTGTATTCTTGAGAGAGGGCATTGTGGCTTCCCCCGAACAATCAGAAAAGGTAATGCTAGCAAGGAGTGGGTCCAGGTTTTTAAAAACGGGAGGAGGACGCTCATGAATTCCACTTAGATTTGCCCTTGATGCTAGCACCACTCAAACAAAAAACCTGGGGAGAAATGTGAATAGTGTAAAGTAACTTGCAATTGTTTAACTCAAAATTAAAATAGGCAAGAATCCAGATTGATTCTTTCAAGGTACAAACATCTAACCCTGACAAACAGAAACAAATACATGTAGTTTGTACCTTGTCACAGTCACCTCATGCGTGTACATGTACCACCTTTGATCGTGTATGTTAACTTGCAGTCAAGTTAGCTCAATCGATAAGGCGTTCGACTATGGTGCAAGAGGTTGCGGGTTCGAACCCTGGTGGTGCCTAGCATGCTCTCGTGGAAAAATTGAGTTAGCTTGAAATTCCCCTGGACAAGGAACTCACTGCTAATTTGTCTCGTTGTAACCTGTTACCCGTACAAAACTCAGGGAGCTGATCCTAGTTGCGATGGTTATTTGTGGTATGTCTAGGATGTGTGCTCTTGAAGCAGCAATGTCCCTGAATTGTTGTTTAATGGTTTATGGAATGATGTGGGGCCATAGTGGTCAGCAACAACCTGTAAAGTGTGCTGAGGCTTGTGGATCAACGTCAAGGCGTTGTGCCTGTGCGTAGCGCACTATAAATCACTGCGCTTTAAAAAAATTTTTTATGTAAACATGTCAGTTCTTTGATTCAACACGGGTGATTTAATGCTACTCGCACTTGAGCACGCGCTGACGTCACTGTCTCAAGAAAGCCAAATAGACTATATATTGAAGCTTTGCATGGTTTTTTTTTCATGTTATACTACTGTCTGTGTTCTTAAACACAGTGATATTGGTCGGATATGACGGCATAAAGATGGTCAATTTGCTGCCATATTGAACTTATGGCTTACCAAGCAGGGTTTACGTGGCTGCAGGATTCACTGGTTATTTATTTATAACTAATCCAAGAATGCCTTATTATAAATAGTTTTGCCTTATTATAAATAGTTTGTGATCAATATGTTCAATATGGGAAAGATAATACATTTGCAATTGAATATGTTTGTATTGAACAGGAGGACATAGCCAAGCTGTTGAGATATGAGTCGTCAGCCCTTCCAGCGGGAGAGCTAACAAGCTTGACAGAATATTCATCTCGCATGAAACCAGGACAGAGGAATATATACTACATCCATGCGCCAAAGTATGAATGCAATTATATTTATTATATTTACTAGGCCTGGCATTTTCTGGTAATTTTGTGCCCGGGTACCCGGCGCATTTTTTTTAAAAAGTTATTTATTTTTTTGGTTTTGTAGTGTCTCTGGACCTAGACCTAAATGCTAGGATCATTCATGGTTGACCTAAAAAAAAGAATTTGGTACCGGGCAGGGTATTTCCTGCCGGGTAATGTAATCTCGGGCGGGTACCCATGAGCCCGCCGAGAATGCCAGCCTTAATATTTACTTTAGGGTCTAATCATTTATGTCATGTATTTTTTTTAAAAAGGCTATTGGGATTTGATCTGATGTTAAAGAGTTTCGATATGGTTCATGTGGACTCTGGTAAAGTTATTGAGATTTTAAAAATGTACAAAAATCATGGATAGTCATGGAATTTTGATTTTGATAATGGACATTTCAGAGAATGGTCAGAAGTCATGGAAGTGTGATTATGGCCATGTAATTTTATAAACATAAGTCATGTGCAGTGGGTGGAATTCTTTTCAAAGCAAAAGTGAAAATATACATTTTCACATACGTTGCCAACAACTAATGAAATAAAAGTGGTGCAGTACTGTGAGAACATCTGCCGAGATATTGCTTTATAATTTGATTCACCTCAAGTTTGGTAGTGACGTCAATGCTTTTGCAAGTCGCACCTGAATGCGGGCGTGTACATCAATATGCACGTACGTCACTACTGAACTTGAGGTGAACCAGATTATAGATATTTGGCTGTTATGCTAGTTGATGAAACATCTTCTCTATAAGCCAAATGATTATTGCCTGCACCATTTTCGTTGTAAATAAATAATTTAAGAAGGAATATGTAACAAATATATGACATAGATTTAGACTGAACATTTATTTTGATGGCTTACCATGCCTTATCCAAGAAGTCAATTCAAATGGAACATTTTGAGTTTTAAAAACTTTGCACAAACATCGTTTTATGGTGACACTACTTCCAGATTTCAAATCATCAGTTGAAAGAAATATTTTTCTGGCATGTTACATGTATCATATGTGACGTGTCATGTCAAAAGCAGACACTTTTGGGCAGGTTATCAATTTTGAGGTTTTTACATATATCTTAAATATAGAGATATTTTGCTCCACAACACCGTTTTCCCCAATGAAATCGGACATTCCTAAGCGAAGATATTGAGTTTGTAAGTTATGGTATTAAAAAATTGGAAATTGAGATATCAGCCTTTAAAAATATTATTGACAATGTTGAGAGTAGGAATTACCTTGAAAATGTCTCAAAAATACAAGATGCCAGTTATATTCGGTCTGAAACTATCAGACAATATTTTTAACATTAATAACATCACAAATTTGCAACAAACCCAAATTGTGAAAAAAATCACCCTGGGCAGATTTTTGGCTATTTCTCCATTTACGATCCTGCCCAAAAGTGTCTGCTTTTGACATGACACGTCACATATTGTAATTTATTGCCTTCCAAGTGCCTCCTCTCCTATTTGGGATTATAATTGTATTTATAGCTTTGGTTGATGTTGTAGCTATATACTTTAGACTCTAGTATCAGAATGATCAACACAGTATTCACACAGTCCAAGTCCTATCATTATTATGTTTTGATGGATCCAAGTTGTGATAATATTGGATCCAAAACATAATAATGATAAAATTGATGCTTTACGCCCAATATTTATTGGTCTCGCTATGAGTTGTAAAATATTTGACTCGACTACGTCTCGTCCAATATTTTAAAACTCATAGCTCGACCAATAAATATGGACTCAACCGATCCAATTTTATATCACAGATCAACATATCTTCAAGCTTTTGTAGTTTGTAAGAGCCGATGAGAAATGATTAGATCGTACAATTTTCACAAAACTTGCTGTTTTGTTGAAATGAACATGTTGTTGCAACTTTCAATTGGTAGGTTGTGTTAAATTAGGAATGTACTACAAAGTAGAAATGAGGTCATTCTTAAAAATAAAATTTCAATCTCAAAAATCTGTGACTGTCCCTTTAAGCTTGAACACCTGTTATCTCCTCTTATAGCCGTCATCTTGCAGAGGTGTCACCATACTTTGAGGCATTCAAGGCAAAAGATCGTGAGGTCCTCTTCTGCTATGATGAGTACGATGAACTGACCATGCTGCAGCTACGAGAATGGGACAGAAAGCTGATGAGGTCGGTCGAGACAGAGATGGTGCAAGGGGAAGAGGCTAGCACAGAGCCAGAAACAGGTATGACTTGAAAGATGGGCGATTTGGTCTTGACCAATGCTGGGAATTATTGTTTGCAAGCCAAAAAATAATACTCCAATTCAATTGCTTGTCGCTAGTAACTAAATGCAACAGCACTACTCACTCAACATAAAACAATAATAGGAATTAAAAGGGTCATGAAACAAAATGGATCAAAAAGGTTACAAAACAAAACTAGGGTGGTAAAAGTAATATAAACCCCAAAAGATTATATCCAAACAGTAATGCAGACATGCCAACTAGTATTAGTACGGTAAAATGTGAAAAATACGGTAGTACGGTCACCCCAAAAAAATACGGAATTCCAGAATTTTGACCAAAATAATAATATGTTGTATCTTAAAAATATACAAGGCTGCAAGATTAGACTACGGACTGAATTACTGGTATCATTTGACCACTTTCTTGGTCTGTTAAGGGCTGGGGTATGAACGTTTGGAGAGTATTTATTGTGGGACATTAGAGCACATCAGACATATCGAATTGCATTCTGAATACGAAGAATGTCCTTCTGATATCAAATAATTTTGATTTTTGAAATTGCAATGAATAATACACATTTTATGGCAAATCATTAAAAATTGATATTTTTGATATTTAACAGTACTGAAGTAAACTTTATAAATCTGATGATTTATACTTAAAGTGTATGTAGGTGGGATGAAAAGCCGATGATCAATTGAAAAATGTGACCTTTCGTATTGAAGATATGGATTTTTTCCCCCAAAACACAAAAAAAAATTTTCCTCCCAGCTACATACACTTTCAGAATATATCATTAGATTTATAAAATTTACCGAGGACTGTTATATATCAAAAATTTGAAAAATATCAATTTTTGATAATTTGTCATAAAATTTGTATTATATCGTGATTTTCAAAAAATGAAAATTATTTGATATCAGATATACATGCTTCGTATTCAGAATACAATTCGACACGTCTGAGGTGCTCTCATGTCCCCTAAAAAATACTGTCGAAACGCTCATTCCAGATCCCTTAAAGTGGTTGCCTACATCGTTTTTCTCTCGCCTTTCGATGACGCATGCACTTTAAAAAATTATTATTTAATAGGCCTACAAGATGCTTTCCGAAATAATTTTCTTCTAACTTGCAGATTTTACATGCACATTAATATTTTTTATTAACTATCTGACTGCTACACATATGTCGTCTTCTGAAGGTATTTAGTTAACTACATGTATTTAGCTCTATTGGTGCAAAGTAATAGGCCTACAGGATGATTTCTGACATTGTTTTCGTTCCGACTTTCGGATCATGCATGCACATTAAATTCTTTTATCTATATAAATAAAAGGAAGGTTGCCCATCTTGTGCGCGAGTGTTCTCCGAATTGCCTAGACTTTCGGCTTTGATTTAGTGGTATATTTATCGGTACATATTGCCATTTTTCCATCGGACATTCGTTTTGCAGAAATTGATGGTAACTAAGAGAATAACATAAAAAACTGTCGTGTTGCTATGCAAAATCGATCGCAGTGGCATTGTGGGTAATAAGGACAGTGTGAACCGCGTAATAATATTTCCATTACAATATTTCCATTAAAAAACCATACGCAGAGCAACATTGCCCCGTTTTCTGCCAACTGCGAGTTGGCCAAGAAATGATTCAGGCTATCTAGATGCACAACAGCGCATAATTTAATAATGATCTTACGAGCTTTTCGTCCCTACGCAGAGCTACGCGCCCCATTTTCCGCCACTGCATCGAGGTTGGCAGCCAAGAAATTAAGGCTACGACGCGTGAATCAGGTCTTTGCGTCATCACTTAGGAAACAGACTGGTAGTCTAGAGTGGTGATAGTGCCTGCGTGGAGACCCGGGGTGCAGACAGTCGGTGTACAATTTCATTATTTATTCTAGGCCTATGAATCGTCGAGATTGAGGAATATATAGGCCTACGGGAAATTCATTGCACTTTATTTGGTTGAAAACGGTCAACAAATATGGTTAAAACCGGGTTTTTTTCCCCGGGCTTTTTTATTGTCAAAACTCAGTGGTAGCGCGTATCGTAACTAACTGGCAGCGCGTTGGTGTTAGATAGTGCGTTGGCGTACAAGGGATGTGACTCGCACGCACAGGGCGCATATGCATCGGCCAACTTTCCGTGCCAGAGAAATAGAAAAGAAAAGAAAGTAGGACAAAACTGAAAAGATAGGCCTACTATGGATAGGTTATGGGTACAGGGTTGTGGATTAGAGTAAATAAATAAATAAGTCATGAAAAAAGGAAGCTAAAATAATGAGAACATAATTAAATGCAAACGGAAATCACACGCTAAGCAGGAAATATGAAAAATGGGCACAAAATAACTATGTTTAAAAAAAGCCAAAGCTAAAAGGACAAACGTAAGAAAGGGTAGATTTATAAAATATCAAATAATAATAAAAAATGGAGAATAACATATATTTATTGGAACAAAATAGATCTATGTAGAAGAAACTGAAAAGAAAGAAAGAATAAAATGAATAAAAAAGAAAAGAAAAAGAAGACAAAAAAGATACGGGTTATGGATACAGTAACTAAATGAAACGGGAGCAAAATAAAGAAGGAAAGAAAGAAACTAATCAGGAAACGTAAGAAAAAAAAGCTAAAATTAGATTAAAATTAATCAGGAAATATAAGAAAAGAGAAGCTAAAATAATGAGAACAGAATTAACATGGAAACGGGAAATCACAAGCTAAGCAGCATATAAAAAAGAAGCTAAAAGGGAAACGTAAGAAAGGACAGATTAAGAAAATAATGGGAATGCGGTTAGGCCTAAATAAATAAATAAATAACATGGAAACGGAAAATCACAAACTAAATAGCAATTTTTTTAAAATGGGAACAAACTAGGCCCATGTAGAAGAAACTGAAAAGAAAGAAAGAAGCTAAATGAATAATTGCCAGAAGGGACAGGTTAAATCCCGGGGGGTGGACACTCAACTTTGGAAGTGACGGTATGTGCCTGTCAATAGGCCCCCTCTTTTGAAGTCGACTATACCCGATGACCCCCTTTTTTTAAAAGCCATACCCGATGACCCCCCTTTTTTTTAGTTGCGGCTACCCAATGACCCCCCTTTTTTTGGTTGCGGCTACCCAATGACCCCTTTTTTCTAGAATAGCATCATCAAAATGCAAGAAAAAATGCGAAACTGTCAAATTTTGCTCCATTTTTTTCAAAATTATGCCGAAATTGTCAAAATTTTGCTCCATTTTTTCAAAATTTTCTACCCGTTGACCCTTTATTTAAAATCTTATACTCGATGACCCCCTTTTTTCAAAATATTGTACCCAATGACCCCCTTTTTTTATTTTGTTTGTACCCAATGACCTTTTTAAAATAACACTTTTTTAAAATAACGCTTTGTACCCGATAGGCCCCCTACTTCGCGACTCCGTTAGGCACATACCCGTCACTTCCAAAGTTGAGTGCCCCCCCCCCCCCCGGGGGTTAAATCAGGTTTAGAAAAATAAAATTTACCTTTTCAATGATTCTACCTTTTCAGTAATTCCTCCTGTTTTAGTGATCGCTCCCATTTACTCATCTAGCGGGTATCCCGCTAGTTTTTAATTAAAATAGACCTACAAGATGATTTCCGAAATAATTTACTTCTGACTTTCAGATGGTTCATGCACATTAATATTTTTTATTAACTATCTGACTGCTACACATGCTATGTCTTCTAAAGGTATTTAGTTAACTATTTTGCTCTATTGGTGCAAAAGAATAAGCCTACAAGATTGTTTCCAACCTCCTTTTACTTCCGACTTTCGCACGATGCATGCACATTAAAGAAATATTTAATAAGCCTACAAGATGGTTTCCGAAATTACAAGTGCTCCCTCGCAATTATGTGTTCCACTTTGGGGGTTTCTGGGGTTGGCAGGTATGAACCGTAAAGATACGGTTTTAGGGTGCAAAATACAGATTTTTGTTCTGAGTATGGAAATCTGGATTTCAAAGTTTGCATGTCTGAGTAATGACTCAAAATTGCCCTAATATGGTAAATTTGCCATTTAGGTTGTCGCTCATGGAGGGCAATTACGGTGCCTCTGGTGTTTTTTCGCCAAGAACGCAAAGCTGAACAAGAATTTGCATCTTAAAGTGTGAGCATTGAATCAAAGTTTGCCTGGCTCACAGCAAGATTATCCAGCGGTACACTATTTGCCCTCCATGCGTGACCCACAGATAAGGCGGAGTAGGTACTCATTGGTTCTACCTCATTGCCCCAAATTCAAATGAGTAATGAAAAGAGCCGATAGTATCATTTTTGGATATTTGCCTCCACCGGGAATTGAACCGGTGACCTTTTGCACCAGAGTCAAAGACCTTAATTGCTATTGTCAAATCAGTGCAAAGTATTGAAAATTGATAGTTTTAGGAAGCAGATAGATTGATTTTCATAGGATAATTAGTGATTTTATCTTGATGTAGTATTAGTAAGCAAAATATATGAAAAAAAAATCTTTAATAAATTAATGTTCTCATTTTTTGCTTGAAATTTCAGATTTTTTTCTGAATTACTCAAATAAAAAACCGAAATGTGTTAAAATTGCTCCCAAAAACTATAAACATGCATCGTGCATGAAAAATAATTAGCTTAATGGAATTACTTTTGTTATGTTTAGTTGAAGGAGGCATGTCTACATCAGAATCAAGTGATGTTATCTCCTACCTGAAGGAAACATTAGGGTCAAAGGTCAGCGATGTCAAGGTAAGCATGTTTTGAAATGCCCCAGTACTGTATACGTTGAAATTTTTGTGGTTTTATTTTCGCGGATTTCGCTGATCAAGAGGCATCCGCGAATATAAAACCCCGCGAAAACATGATAATTAAGCATTTTACTATGTAATTCTATTGAGGAGATATCCACAACCGCGAATTTAACAACCCGTGAAATTGTCAATGATACATGAAACCGTGAAAGTATATTCCCGCGGAAATATTGGTGTATACAGTAATTGGAAGTAACTAGTAATTTTTGAAGCAGCTGCTATCTGTCACAAAGATCCCTTTCAGGATTTCATCATTTCATCAGTTTGCCCATTATTTGGCCCAATGACGTCAAAACTCTTATTTATTGTCATAAGTTGGGAACAGCTCATTAGTTCGACAGGTTAGTCCAAAAAGGTTTAAAATTGGGGTTTCGGGCATTTTAGGTTAAAATTAGGGTTAGGGATAAGGCACAGCGTCATAATCCCTATATCTTTGTGTCAAAAATTGCCGTGATAGTATGGCGAATCCACTCGTACTTCAAAAGCTATGCATGGCGATTTTGTTCGAGATAGGCCGAGCAACTCAGGCTAAGCAAATCAGTCACACTGTATGAGATACCGCAGCATTTCCATTCATACACGTTTATACGATCTGCGCATGCCCAGTACCCCATATGGCGTTGCCATTACAAGAAAATTTGATTTGTTGTCGGGTAAAATGCAGGTTTTGTTTTCAATTAACTCACTGGAATTTCAGTTAACTTAGATACGATTGCTGTTTTCTTTAAACACACATATTTAACTGCATTTTCACCGAAACATTTTTAAATCGTACGATAATAATGTGATATATTCAACTGTTTGAGAATATTATTATTATGAAAAGAACAAGCATAGCCCATTCAACTCAGACCATGGTGCTGTAGCACTGGCTATAGAATATTAAATCACAAGTCTATAATAAAATACTGAACAGTGTGACAACTATACAACTTTCTTCATCTGCATCAATAATAGAATATTGATTTAAATGGAATTGAATACATCTTTACATCTGAGTTTGTACTATATCACTGAGCGATCTAGCGATCAATTTCTAGCCAATCAGATAGGACTCCTTTTCTTGCATTCGGAAAGGCGAGGTATTTTATTGGTGAAATACCAATCGCCCGTCGCTCACCAACGGAGTATTAGGATGTGATTCATTGCAGGGAAAAATATTTATTTAGAGGCTGTCGACACTGTGTAAGGTTAGGGTAAGGTAGGGGTTGGGTCAGGGTTGTTATTAGGGTTACGGCTAGGGTTCGGGTCAGAGTTTTAATTAGGGCCAGGGTCATGTTTAGGGTTAGGATTAAGGTTTGGTTTAGGGTTGGGATAAGGGCTTAGATTAAGGTTAGGGTGAAGTTTAAGGTTAGGATTAGTTTAAGGATTAAGCTTCATAACTACATTATTGGATTTTTGGACAAATAACCCTTAACATGTATATTATATCCAATATTATGTTCTTTATTCCCTCATATTGCTAGGGTTGGGCAAATCACCATAATATTTTTAAAACGAGTTGTTTCTATGGCCAAATGTGATGTAGAATCCAAATATGACAATTATTTTTACGTACAGCGATGTCTGACGTCTCTAAATTGCACAAATTCAAAATGGCCGCCAAAATTACATATTTTGCCACTCATCACACACTTTTTAGCTAGATACCACTTTCAATATGTCAATATGTTTTTGGGGTCAAGAAACCCAAATCTGACCTTTTCAACTTGATTTAACCTACCTAGAACGAGTTAGGTGTGTATTTTGGTAATTTTCTTCTTTTTTTCAAGTAATTGTTACCTTATTTTGCTCAAACTTTGCTCATCTCCTTCGTTATACAACCATAAATCAGACACTTACAATATATATAATCATACTCTGTAGGCCTACCTTTAACATGGAAAGCTATAGTAAGAATTCCAATTGAATGAACGCAGCTTTCAACTGCTGTACTCGATCCAACCGCGATCGTATATCGCGTATTTCAAACTACACCTCGAGCGCACGACCTTGGATACAATGCTACCCAATCATGAGTGTGTTGGCATGGTATAGATTCGCTTCGCGTTACTCACGCACAGTCGCACACGCTGGCGTACATCGCACAGTGTACGCAAATGTTCGTCACGCTATTGAAAGCTGCGTTCATTCAATTGGAATTCCCACTATAAGTGGACATCTACCCTTGTTTACTTGTTTATAGTCTATGCATAGATTGCTATCAACAAGGAGTCTATGTCGTTTGTCAGGTTAGACTCCGGCCTATTGGCATTTCGTAGACTGTTTGAGTTCATTGCTAGTAACTCTAATCATTTTAAACTTGCCATCAACCTTTTCTGGACGCATTTGTCTGTGTCTGATATCATGAGCCACTGTAGCTCTGAGGTAACATATTTCATTTTAGTTCCTTCTCTGTCAGATTTTCTAACAGATTGACCGAGTCAGCTGTCACGGTTCCCTGGTGTTTCTTGCATAGGTCTAAAAGTTTCATTGTTCTGATTGACTTCTTCTTTTTCAATTTTTCCTTCTTGATTTCCACTGTTTGTTCTTCTCCATGTTGCTAAGCTTTGTAATTGTAAATGAAGGATCTTCAAGCAGGTAATGTTTTTGCCTGAGTGAGTAATTTGCACTGGCATTGATCCACCACTAGCTGTATCAATACGAACGTCCAACTTAGCAAATTCTGACTCGCAACCCAAATTGGTCAGAGGAGTATATTTCAATATGGATTCATCAATGGTGCTAGGACCCCGGCTAGGACCTGCTTCATCACTGATTTGAAAGGACATTTCAGAAAGCTGCCTCTCAAGTGTGTCTATCACTTCATCAAGTTACAGCTGCGAAGAGCTTATTCTGACCATCATCAGCTCTAAATGCATCATCTCTTGCTTGCTTTAGTTCAGGTAGCTTATGCTCAAAAAAAGTATTGCACCCCTGCCCAGTTCCGATTATTTTTGTCTGTTTCACTGCTTCTGCCATCAATTCCAAGGAGATCCATCAATGGGAAAATAAATAAGTCACCGAGATGAGAATAAATCCTGGCACATGACAAAAACCAATCATTTTGAATGTATGTGTAGAAACCGCTAGAACCAGCTTGTTTGAATTTATGTCAACCATAGCATCAAAGAAATCTATTATAGACTGCTGACGGCACAAGAATTCTTTGGCAATCTCAGCAATCCTGCTAAATCTGTTGGTTGTGCAGCCTTTAAATCCAGTATGTTCAATGCCTAGAGATTCCATCCATTACGTTTACTCATTTAGAGTGATACAGAGTGGACAGCATGACTGGGAGAAAGTAACTTAGAAATTGCTTTTAGCAGATTAGGGCAAATGTACAAATTCTTGATCCTGGTGAGGTATATATTTTCTCTCCAGCAGTTACATTCAGCAATATCTGTACTCCTATTTTTTGCTCAGCATTTTTGAACACTTTGTAGGACATTAAAAGTTCTATCGACTTCTGGATGACTGACCATGCTGGCGATTGTGCTTCACTCCTGAAGATAAGGTTTTGAAGTTCACTGTTCATGTCATTCTAGGAGCATGAACTTCAAAACCTTATCTTCAGGAGTGAAGCACAATCGCCAGCACAGTCAGTCATCCAGAAGTCGATAGAACTTTTAATGTCCTCTACATCGCAACCAGCTAATACTGCCAGGCATTTCAAATTCAACTCGTAAGCTGCTGCAACATCAGCTCCTGTGTGACTGACATTCTCCGTGTATCCAGTTGCCATTGTTTTGCGAGTTGCATTATGACCTGTGATTGTGATGTGGTCAGCCTTAACATCGTATAATTTATGACACACGGCTTTAGTTGTATCATCTAGACCAACAGTTACGAAATTTTCCCCTTTGTTGATTAGTCCTTCTGCTAACAGCAACAAGTTCCTATAGGATGCATCCTCTATGTACCTGTTTATAATACAACGACTTGGAAATACAAGGTCAAGGCTCCTCTTTCCTTTTCTGCGCTTCAATGTTTCTGCAAATTGGTTCTGAAGATTCTTCACTATCACTTTCAGAACAATAGTCATATTCATCAGAGTATTGATCTTCAGCTGACTTGATCAATCTGTTAGAAAATCTGACAGAGAAGTAACTAATAAATGAAATATGCTACCTCAGAGCTATGGTGGCTCCTGACAAATGCTTCAATGGCAAGTTTAAAATGATTAGATTTACTTGCCATGAACTCAAGCCAGAGATAAACGATATAGATTCCTTGTTGATAGCAATCTATGCGTAGACAATCAAGTATTAAACAAGGGTAGATGTCCACTTAGCTTTCCATTTTAAAGGTAGGCCTACATAGTGTGATTATCTATAATGTAAGTGTCTAATTTATGGTTTTAAAACTAAAATAAAGGTAAAATAAGGTAAAAATTACTTGAAAAAAAGAAGAAAATTACCTAAATACACACATAACTCAATCTAGGTAGGGTTAATCATATTAAAAAGGTCAGATTTGGTTTTTTTGACCCCCAAAACCCATATATAGACGTATTGAAAGTGGTATCTACCTAAAAGTGTGTGCTGAGTAGGCAAAATACGTCATTTTGGCGGCCATTTTGAATTTTTGAAATTTAGAGACGTCAGATATTGTCTGAGGTAAATTTTTTTAGCAGATTTGGATTCTGCGTTAAATTTGGCCATAGAAACCACTCGTTTTATATAACTTTTCAGAAAAATGTCAAGATTCGCCCAACCCTAATATTGCTGTCATGACTGGGACCCTCCTCCAGTTTGTGCAGGCTACCAACAACAGTGAAGTTGCACAAATGCTTAGATATTGTTTGATAGTTACATCCATTTTTTTCTGCAGGTCACATCCAGGTTGACCGCTTCTCATCCTGCTATGATCACAGTTGCTGAAATGGGTGCAGCGAGACATTTCTTGAAAACCGCCCTCAAGGGTCGCTCAGATGAAGAGAAGATGCAGATGTTACAACCGACCCTTGAACTTAATGGCAGGTATGTTGTTTACAGACAAGAAAATATAAGTGAATGCAATGGGAGAGCGTGGCGCAATGGTTAGGGTACTTGCCTTTAGTGCATAAGGTCCCGGGTTCAATTCCTGGCAGTGGCGATTTGCTGGTATATTGACTTGGAAAAAAAGTCTGAAATTAATTGGCAACCTCTGTAGATTATATTCAGACTTCCGCTCTCCTCCATGGTTCATTTAGAATTGGGTAAATGAATCATGAAAGTACCCCGTCCTTCGGAGGGGACATTAAGCTGTTGGTCCTGTGTGCAGAGAGCCATACCTGTACATGTATCTCGCAGCCAGTTTCGAAAAGAGTAGGGTGTTAAACCCTGACTGTTCCCAACCCGTCCCGGTGTTCAAATGGACCGCAATGGAAATAAGCTTCAATAGAGGCTTTCTTGGGTTTTCCAGGGTTGTCAAAACCCGAACAAATCAAACAAACAAGAAAATATAAGTGAATGCAAATGACAAGTCACCAAATCTTGCTACAGTCGGAAATGAAATTGAACGAGTACAGTGTGCCATTGAAAAGAAATTGAATGAATACGGTACGCTATTTTGACTTGTATGTAAGTGCATGGGTCTGTAAATAGCAAAATCAAACTTTAAATACAAATAATCTTCTTCTCACACACACTACCTCGGCTCGTGACCACACATACTTCACGCGATACCACACCCTGTGGCATGGGAAAAAATGACAGACCAATTGCAATGGTCATTTTTAAAAGTAAAATAAAACCACAACCAAAATACTCTTTTGTTTTCTTCAAGCAAACTTCAAAATAATTCCCATTTAAGCAATAATAAACACATTACCAGGTCATGAAAAATGTGATAACCATGATATAGATACATTAAAAATAATTAATAAACAGCAGTCCAAGTAATAAAATTATGAACATGACACATCATTTTAAGAGAAAAAGTTTCAAAATTGTAACAAAAATTAGAGACACACTACATTATTATACTAAAATGTTGGCCAACAAGAGTCTTCTTCAAGCAAACTTCGAATTAATTCCCATTTAAGCGATAATAAACACATTACCAGGTCATGAAAAACGTGATAACCATGATAGATACATTAAAAATAATTAATAAACAGCAGTCCAAGTAATAAAATTATGAACATGACACATCATTTTAAGAGAAAAGTTTCAAAATTGTAAAATAAAATGTTGGCCAATAAGAGTCTGCAGATGGAGATCATTTTGCACTTCAGTGAAACCAAAAGTCAATAGCGAAAACATTGGGAAGGAAATGTGCACTTTTACTTGTGACCCGAAATTCAGAACACAGGTTCTACATGTATATCTGCCAAACAGTTTTGGGGTCAAATTCAGAGGCCAATTTTTTTATGTAGTATCTCTAATTACATAAATACATTTTTACCTGCAAGTTCCTTGCTTATCTGCTACTTCCAATCGAAAACATTCCACATAATAAATTTCCTAGGCCAACACTTTTCCACGTTAAATTTTCCTGGTAAAATCCGTCACGAAAATGGAAAAATCCAATTAATATAAAATCTACTTGTCTGCTAAATCCAGACGAATAAAATTCAGTCCGGAATCCAAATAAAATAGCAAAATTTCAAAACACTTCCCCGGGGCTTTTCTGCTTGCAAAAACCACACATCAAGTTGAGTTTTAATTCCAATAGCATGTTGAAAACAATCTCCTACTTCAGCTTCTTCCAATCACAACTAACAAAGATGCCGTTAATGATCAACTTGTCTGGCTGTCTTACTGAATGTAGTCCGTTTCCCTTCCTGTCTAGCTTGCTTCAACTGCGGCAATAGAACATTCCGGCCGGTGCGTATCTTTAGTGGATAGTCCTCAAATATTGCTGGCTGTTTCCCCTTCAATTTCTTGGTGTTGCGTAAAATGTTCTCTTTTTCTGCATATCTTAGTAGCCAGATCTTGATGGGACATGGGCCTTCTTTCTTTGAAAAGACACGATGTACTCTTTGTATGTCCATTTCAGAAGCATCTATGTCCAAATTCTGTTGCAAAATTCAACAAAAACTTCGTATCCTCCTTGCTATCTGGACTTAGTACCTCCGGTACATTTACAAACACCAAGTTCTCCTTCGCCATGTATGCTTTTTTTTTCAAATTTATTCTTCAGAGCTGGCATATCTTGTTTCAGCTTTTCTACTTCTGAATTGAAGAAATCTGTCCCCTCATTGATTTTGTTGACTGTCTTTTGCAACTCCTTAAATTCCTCCTTAATGTCTGTATCTGCTATTCTTTTCAGCAAATTTGATTCAACTTCTCGGATCAGCATTTTCATTTCCCGGATAGACGGGCGCTGTTGTAAATAATGGCAAATGACGTAGTTAGCGAAGCGCACAGCAGTCCTGTAAACCATGTGGGGATGAAACACAAATTTTTACTCCTCAAAGTTCACTAATTTTTCGAAGCACTTTTAATGAAATTTCCTGATACAAAAATTCCTTGGTATAAAGACAAAACTTTAGTATCGCTTCCACTCAATTTGCCGTGCTAAAACCAACTCAACATTCAAATTTCCGGCATCTCAAAATAAAAAGACATGTCTAGTCTACTCGGTGGGCTTTTTTTCTCCTGATATGAAACTTTTGTACATTCTTAAATGTAACAAATTCCCAATTATTTCATCAAAGGCCCAAAAAAGGTTTGCCTCAGCTTCCTTTGGTCAAAAATCCTAAACGCTATGCATTTTTTTGTCAAAAAAGATTATGCGGATGCAGGATTTCTTTTTCATTGTAATTTTGTGGGGCCCACCTTTTAAAAAACTCCCCAACATTAAACATAAAAAAGAAATGCGCCAAATTACTAATTGTAAACTTCTGCGGCACGCGGGAAGCTTTTTGGTCAAATTTATGTTGTTTTCTGATGTCAGCATCTGCATCAAATTACTGCAAGTTGAATTCAAAACAACTAAGGAGTGACAAAAACACAGTACTAAATCACTGATAGGGTTTGGATAACCCCTACTAGTTTCATTGTCTCAATTACTGCAACTGCTACATGTTATTATGCTGAACATCAATCAAAAGTTTATCCATTATTATAAATCTCTTCTATTTGCAGCCATCCAATTGTGAAGAAATTAGTGGCCCTGAAAACTTCCAACCCAGAGTTGGCTAAACTTGTAGCTGAACAGGTAAGCAGTGTAAAGCTGATGCAGTTAAAAATTAATCCTAGTGTGTGCACTTTCCTCAGGTTCACACTAGATATTGTTTTGATGCATATAAGGAAGTAATGATTGCACACAAAAAACATTAAGATTCTACATTATGTTACACTGCACAATCATGGTTATAGCTTGGCAAATTTTAGTGCCAGGTGAAATTTATGTGAAATGGTAAAAAAATTGAAATTTTGATAAGAATTGCTAATTTTTGTACTTATTGTTCATTGATTTTGAAACATTTGAGACTGGAGTGCCGGGTATTTGGGCTCAAAATTAACTTTGCCGGGTGGAAAATAAGAGTGCCGGGCAGGTCCGCCCACCACCGCCCAGCGTAGCTACAACTCTGTGCACAATATCTATGATGCTGTGAACTAGAGCCAAATTCTGCAACCAAGCTTTTAACCATGGATTCTGAATGTGAAGTTGTATAATTGGAGACAGAATTAAAAAGACTAGTTTACGTCTGACCTCGGGGCAAAGGCGCGGTGTGATGGTTGCTGACCTGCGCGGTACAGCATTTTTGGTGTGGGTGACAGGATGTCATACGCAAACTAGTCTTTTTGATTCGGTCTTCAATTATAGATGAGTTGATATGATCAAATTTTATCTTAGTCAATATTATGTATGCGGCAAGTAAACAAAATATTTTGTTCAGCAAATCACTGAATACTACAACTTCAATATTTTCAAGATGAATTTAGTAATAGGTAATAATTATTCTTGTTTTAATAAGTAATAATTAATCTTTGTTTTTTTATGCTTATGCAATTAATCTCACGGCAAATACCACGGTCTTATATTGGTGTATCAAATGAAAAAAAAATTGGTCAAATGTTACCAAAATTGCGACAAACGCCTTTGAGTGAATACTATTAGAAAATTACTGAATTTGTATTCAACCAAGAATATTCACCTACGCTTGTTATTCCGCGACTATACACGAGCGTACAACGCTACTCTGCGCATCCATCTTGGCTTTCTATTTATTTATAAATTGGTTGGTATGTGACCGGATGTCGTTTTAGCTAATCATGTTTGACTATCGTGATATGATGAAAGGTCAACTGTTGATGTTGACATATAGATCTCTGCAAGGTTATGTACAGACTACTCTCAGTCAAGCAAAGTGCAAGTTCTCGGTTGATCACAAATTAAATAATTTTCCTTTAGTAAACACCCAAACATACGAACCATTTCTTTTTTCTTTATCCTTACAGGTGTATGACAATGCTATGATTGCAGCTGGATTGCTAGAAGACCCCAGACCAATGCTCAATAGACTTACTACGTTTATGGAAGCGGCATTAGAAAAACATTGACCTCAACTTAATGAGATTCATTAACTTTAGTATTATCAACATTTTACATGCTGAAAATCATGTACGCAATCATTTTACATATTGGTGGCTAATTAACTATCATGGCAACAAGAACAGCTGACCACTGTTTGCAGGTAGACTGCGCATGGGTCATGTAGTCACATGATGGTGTTCAGCGCATCCGATTATGAAAACTATTCTTTGTGTCCTTAAGTTTGATGCAGGAGCTTGCAAACCCTTTCAAATGTTGGCCATTTTGAATAAAAATGTTGCACTATTTAGTGAAAAGAGCATCTTATAGTTGTATCTGTGAAAAGCTGCATCATGTCCCAGGCCAGGCAGTTGCCATACCTTTCATTCTAACCACGACCTCCTCAAAAGTAACCTAAACTTTTCCAGTTGAAATCCAAACACCCCTTATGGAAGACCTGACCTTAAGCTCCCACACAGGGGGTAGAGATTTCAAACAGAGTCACTCATTCAGGTAACCTCATTTGAAATTTACACTCCTTGTGTGGTAGATTAAGGTCATTGGGGGTGTATGGATATCAACTGGAATGGCCCAATGAAACTCCTGCTGATTTCAGAAAAATATGGGACTAGGGTCTTGGCTAGGAGTTTACAAGTGCCCATCATTTGAATGAAAATTAATGGGCCCTTTAAAAGCATACACCAGGCTTTTGCATCATCTGTTGAGTTCAGACATTATTGCAATTTGAAATATACCTAGTTGTCTAGTAGATAACCCTTATATATTGTCTTAAAGTGTACAGTTGGTATGACCTTCATATTTTTGCTGTAAATGATAGTTTTGTGGGTGTAGATAAGAATTTCAAGTTTTATAGGGTCAAAGTTTACAGAGGGGTCAAAATACGAAAGTGCTTCCATTTGGTCAAAACTTATTCTAAATTATTCCTCTGGTTATAAAGATTAATAAAATACACAGTTTGACCTATCTACAACTTACCAGTGAGTCTGTATAGGTAAAAATTGGGCTTCATACAGGTCAAAACAGAAAATTTCCTACCAATTTTGATGAATTTGTGTCGAAGTTTTTGTCTTATAAAATGAATTGTTTGCACTAATGTAGGGCATTTTGTTATCTAAAAACACACCAAAATAGGTCACAATCAATAGAACTGAATGAGTATTGTCCTGTTTAACTGTTACCTAGGTAACAAAATATCTTAGGCATTGCGAATTATAAGTTATTTAAATTGTGAAGTCGAATATTTTGAGACCATTTTTGTCAAAATCAAAGAAAATTTGTTTTTTACCCATGTGATGCCAAAATGTTGACTTTCAACCTTTTCCCTAATAACTCCAGACTGATAAGGTGTAGGTCAAACTATATATTTTCTGAATCCTCATGACCAAAGGAATATTTTAGAATTAGTTTGATCCAAATAGGAACAATTTTGAATTCTGACCCAGTGTAACTTTTATTTGACCCTGGATATCTTGAAATGATCACTGGGCACCATTATAGTCTTATTCTATACACCTCAGATGTCAATACAAAAGTAAACAAATTCAGTCACACCCCAGTTTTGATTCCAATAATAAGAATAGATAGAATACATGTGGCAATAAATTCTGAAAAGGAATGCAATGTTGTCTTGTCTTTATTATTCTGAAGTTTTGTGTGGTTTACTGTTGGGACTTAGAGGCCCATTCAGTGATTTGCTCATCCGTAAAATCGTAAAATTCAACAAAATTCAGATTTTGGTATCTTTGTCATTGTCATAGATGTGCTAACATAGCCTGCTAGTGGTTCAGTCAAAAGCCATGTAGTTAAGACAAAATAAGACATTTTACATGAATCTGTACTTTAGATACTGACAGTATCGAAATTAGCTATGTGTATTTGAATGGGGCTTCAACTTCGCCAATACTGCTGTTTTCTTCGTTTTTTGCCAAATTCTTCATTTCAAAAATACCAAATGACAATTTGAATGACTTGTCCTTCACTTTTAAGCAATTTATAAACAATTTTAATTTTTTTTACACTTGCGATGAAATCACTGAATGGGTCTTTAAGCATGCAGGCTGTATCAAAATGATTGTTACCTATTATAATGAAAGACATAAAAAGAATTTATCGCGTCTGACGTCATCTGTCAATCAAACTCGAGCACGGTTTGTTTACAAGTTTCGTGATGATGACTTGCTGAACGCGGCGGTATAATCAGGCACCTTATTGTTAATTGTGCACCTTCAAACATACAAACCTTCTCAAAAGTTAGGTCTTTATAGTAGGAAACTTTCTTTCGCAAAGGCGCCATGTCAACAACGCCTAGAAAAGTTGCTTTTTGCCTTGTAAAAGTACGTAATTTTCGCCATTTTCTGCTATTCATTCATTCATTCATTCATTCATTCATTCATTTACTCATTTCCACAATTCACATAAAAATACAAAATACGCATTAAAATATCAGTACATCAAAATACTATCAAAGAATCATGGAGGAGATGGCCGAAAGGCCAGTAAGGCCAGAGGTAGCCATCCCCTTTAACAGAAAAGTTACCAAACAGAAAACTCAACAGCAAATAATAAAAATTAAAAACAACAAACAAACAACAAGAACCAAAAAAACTACAATGCTCGGGTTTATTTAATTTCTCCGATCGGCACCAGATAAATCGGCCTTCCTTTTACTTGCTATTAACCTGTGTAAACCAATCAAAGATCGTAATTGACAGTGACATCAGACGCGATAAATTCTTTTTATCTTTGTCTTTCATTATAAATGTTTTTGAAAGCCTGCCTCCTCCAAACGCACCATCACTTGAAATGACTCGACTTTAAATAACAAGTATAAATATTCATGTAGACAGTCATTTCAAGTGGATCCAATGGAATGTTTGGAAGAGACAGGCTTATCAAACACACCAAAAATGGATAAGTAACAATCATTTTGATATGGCCTGTGGAGACATATTTTTTTATTTGAATGAGGCTTCAAATCAAGACCTTGGTCCCCCATAATATTTGTGATGGAATGATCCCCAAATATAGGCCCTCCCTCGGGTCCATGGAGAACGACGGGTAATATAGATTATATAACATTAAATAAACCCGATACATGGACCCTCCCAATCTGTAGGCAAGTTACCTTCCACTTCCCAGCATTTTGTGGGAATTCACTTTTACCGATACTGGGTCAGACAAGTTTTCTATATATCACGTCCGTGGTCTCACTGTCTTGCCGTTTGTGTAAGCGGCTACTTAGCCTGACCAATCAATGTAGAGCTCAGCAAGCAAGGCGATATTTGAAGTGGTATTCATTGATAGTCGATTGATCATAACCAACACATGCGCAAAATGACAATAGAACTGGGTCATGCATGTTATTTGCTTACATATTTGAATATACAATGGGGCTATCATAATTGACGCAACAGTCACGTTACACAGCTTGATAATTATTTGGAAGGGAGTTTAGTATCAAAATGTAACAGTCTCGGATTAGGAGAGCTATTATAAAAAAATAAATGAACAAGTTGGTCTTAATTGCGTTTTCGCCGACATAGTGCTCCAGGAGCATTATAACTTTGTTGCTGGCTTATAGTGGTGTGTTCGTATTATTCTGTGGAGTGAAGGAGAAGGTGGTTTTAGTTCTAATTATTTACCCCGAGATGGAACCGAAACTGTGGGACAGTCTACCCCAAATAGGAAGCAATCAATGATCCTAGCATCCTCTTTATAAAAATAAATAAATATGTTGGTATTTATACAGCGCCTTTCACATGTGCACATGTACCAAAGCGCTTTACATTTATTCCGCCGTCGTTAGAATATGTCAGCTGCCATACAATGCGGTTATGCCCAAGGCATGCTCATACCTTTGGGCGGCGCTCAATGGACAGTATTCATAACAGCTCCCCATTTCGCACCTGGGTGGAGAGGAGTAATCGAGATAAAGTGCCTTACTCAAGGGCACAACACGATGGCGTCGCCGGGGCTCGAACCCGCAACCTTCCGATTATGAGTCCTAGCCCGTTCCGCTCGGCCACCGTGCTTATGACATTTTCAGTAGATAAAAGCTTATTCTAAAAATTTCAGTTGATTCAGATTTTGCGTTTGCGAGTTATGCATGATTATGTGTATTACACTGTTCCACAGACAAAATGTGTTGTAATTTTGTTCTGGTGTGCCAGAACGGAATTCAAATTTCATGATATGTTTGCTATAAAACAAATTGATATGCAAGAAATTTTTTGTATATGAACATGTAGCCAGAGGTTTCCAGTGGTATAAAAATCTCAACTTTTTTGAGAAAAGTGAGGGGGATGATGCTGTGAATCACAAAATGCCCTTTTAATTGTAGATCAGTAGTCTAAACTTTGATTATTATTTTTAGTCCACTATTTGGTTCATTGCGAAACAGAGCAATATTTGATCAAAATTTATTTCTGTAATTCCTTAATGTACGATTTCCTTCTAATTTTAAATTTGTTATTATATACTCAAAATGCTGAAATAATGCTATTAATAATTATCGGGAAGGGTTTCTGTCTATTTTGAGCTGAAATAACAAGGTAAAGTGAAAGAAACCCTGCTGGTTATTTTGGCCGTTTAACACGCAGTTCTTTCTATAGGAGGACATTGAACTTTGCTCTGTTGACCTACAAACACAACAAATTTGGCGGATTCCAGTTAGGT
Organism: Amphiura filiformis; assembly: GCF_039555335.1. Classification (NCBI taxonomy): domain Eukaryota; kingdom Metazoa; phylum Echinodermata; class Ophiuroidea; order Amphilepidida; family Amphiuridae; genus Amphiura; species Amphiura filiformis. The sequence continues at coordinate 21,553,828 of NC_092636.1, forward strand.
GCAAGTTGGGACATGTGTAAACATTACAAATATGCCAAAAAATCAGGTTTGAAAAAAATTTCATATTATAAGATCGTACATTAAGGCTTTAAGTTACAAGTATTAACCAATTCAAAAAGAAAAACTTCTTGGGAGGATATTGGCTGTTTAACAGCACCCTGACACATACCCCTCTTTATTGTTTTAAGAGCCGGGATGCTGTAGTGCGTTTCGTCTTAGAGTAACGCAATGTTGGATTTCGCAGTGGCAGATCTGAATCGGTGCGTACACAGTTGTGTCACCAGCGTAAGGAAAAAATCATCTTCTACACCTGTATATACACCCCCCATTATTAGGTTAGCATATGTGATTTGAATCTGCCACTGCGAAATCCAACATGGCATTACTCTCAACTTTATGACATCAAGCTACTAAAATTTGGAGTGTCCACTTCCGCTGAGGAATTATGTGGTGATACAAGAAAGTTGAAACCTAAGTTCTCCATTTCTGAAATCCTGTACATGTGTATCTGGTGGAGATATGCTCTGCTTGACCTTCATGTATGTTTAAATTGCATCTAAGGTAGTGTCAACCAATCTCATCACATAAAACCTGCTTTAGTCAAAGACAAAATTGTGATGCGATCAAGCAAAATCAGTCAGAACTCTGCAATCCTAGTTTTGAGATATGGGCCAAGTAATGTTTGTTGGGGTGGAAAAACCAAAATGGATCTTTTTGCAAAAATGGAAAGGAACATTTTACATGAAAATATTTTTGATGAAATTCATAAGGCTAAATGTTAAAAAAGTGATTTTTTTCTATCCCCATCCAACTTCGATAATTGTCAAAAATCATGAAATTATTCCAAAAGAAGCTTGGAGTTGGCGTTTTGCTTTGCCAAATTTCATAGGCATATCTTAAACCAAGGTATTGTTGCGAAGTTGACTATATATTTTAGGTGTGCTAAAGATGACTCAATTAAAGTACTTTAAACTTGATTTCTCTGTTTCTTTCTTTTTAATGTTCTGGTGTTCACATTGTTGTAAAGGCTGTATGGGTTTTTCACTAATGTGGAGCTTTGAATACGCTGAAAATGAAAATGTAAGAATCACAAAATTGACCTGAGCTGATTTAGCTTGAGAGCATCACAATTAAAAAGACTAGTTTGTGTCTGACATCAGGGCAAAGGGGCGGTGTGATTGGATGATGACATGCGCAGTACGCCATTTTCGGTCTGGTCTGGTTGACAGGATGTTATCAGAATTGTACACAATGCCAAAATAATTCCATAATTCAAACCCAATTCAATTGTTTAGTTCCAAGAATATAAGGCCCTTGTTTTTAATGCACACCCAGTACAGTGAGACAAGAAATAAATAATGAAACAAACAACAATTAAGGTCACCATACATACCCATCTATTATACACATTTATTGACATCATATTCTTACATACATTAACAATATAAAGTGTTACATTTACCCTACATAATTGGTTTCCTGCTAGTTAGCCAGTCATCAGTCAATGTTCTACCGGATTAGTTATAAAAAAAAACCTTTCAAGGACTAAAACAAAACTCATTAATTTTACCGAGGTGGATTGTATGCACAATCAAGCAAACAGATTTGAGGTACTAAACATACAATCACAAACATACATTGATTTAGGCTCTTATTATATTACAAGCATGTTGTTTTTTGCATGGATGGTATGTGGCCCATTCGTCTGTTTACATACAAATTGTATTGTAATTATATATATTTCCTTATAGTATATGCACATTTACATATATTATTTGAACACAAATACACAGAAAGTTAGCATTCTAGTTATAAAGAATGGCGTCCTACAAATAATTGAACACAATTTAACTACACATTTAATTAAAAATTATCCTCTGCAAGATCAGGTTTAAATCTTTACATCAGCCCAAGCATAATTTGTTTTAAATAACTGAGTACCATAACTAATCTCAAAAATCCATTTCAATTTGCATAATTTCATAATGCCCATATTTTATAATTGGGCATTTACTCCCAGTCATTACCTAGTCCAACCGTGCAGATCATTTTCAAAAACAATGATCAGAATAGTGCCTTTCTAAGATGGTCAATGACAGTTATGTCATTTTGATTCAAGTATATAACCCGCAGAATCTGGTCAAACATGTAGGACTAGATAAGAGTCATGGGACTGTTCCAACCTGATGGTGTATATGTAGCAGACTTGTTTACACAATCAATACAAACAGGGCAAAGGTCAAGTTGTCATGCATGATCAGCCTTCCCTAACCTTGTGGTCCACTTGTACTATGTACTTTGAAATCATCTGCAGTGTAGAATATTGTATTTTCCCTTCTTTGCAAACAGAATGAATTGGACATAAATATGTACAGCATTATTGTTGCACAATGCGAACATGCCAAGTTGTTTATGGCACTAATTAGGCCTATGTGTGTGGATTCAAAGATAGCTATTGAAATGCTTAACCTTGGGTAAAACCAAATCGTTATTATTGTGTATTAGATTTATTACTGTTGCAGTTAGTAAAGCACACAATAGTTAACTTGGGTCAGTGGGATTATAAAAGATGACCCAATGGCTCAGTCTGTTAGCCTAGCCTTCAAATACAAATGCAATTGATCTGACTTGCATCATATAAACACTAATTTTTGCACATTTATTGCCACAGGAATACTTCAACATCAAACTGATCATGCTTCAGTAATCCACATTATTTTACATTGGTTGACCTTTTAATGGATTTTCTAAACACTGTTTTCTGTACTTGTCCGTAATTGAGAACAATCAATGCCCTGCTTTTGAGTATTAGTATATGACATCGGTCTGATCACTATAAGAACATATGTTGCCACTCTGATATTTCCCGGTACTAGTAATCCTTGATCTCAAACTGGTATACATTTGTATTATACTTATCTATTTGGCACAATTCCCAAATATAGAGCATGGTGTTCTAGCAAAACTGAAGTTCACTTCAGCAGAACAAATATTACTGATAAAAGTCACTTTCTGTTTTACTTCCAAAGGATTCTGCTTTATTTTAACCATTTTGGTTGTACCTACATTTAATATACAAGTCAACCTCATGTCACAAGTTTTCCTCAATTTGTTCCACTGAATTTCCTTGAAAGTTGATTGTGACCACCACAGGAAACAGGAACTCACATACTGGCTTTGTGAGGAACTGAGCAACCACCACAAGGGCACAATACTGCTAAATGACAATGTTGTTATATCAATATTGCTGTATACACGCCCAACAACTTTTCTACACATGCCCAATCCAATCCTAAACGGAGAAAGTAACAAGCTTACTAATGACGGTTCTTGATCTGCTCTGACAAAATAGTGTACCAGGATTACAAATATGATCTATTCCAGGTCCAGTGACACCTCATTTACATTAATGTCCCGGGACTTTTAGATGTATTTGTAATAGGTTTACATGTATCATTTTACTTCGAAAAATCAAAATACCCGGCCAGGACAATATGTATGAAGTATCACTAGACTTGGAACAGATAAATACATGTTGCCTTGCTCAAACATGAGCCATGTTTCTCAGCTTTTTAACTTATCGTACAGAAATCCTCTTTGAATAGTGTGACAATTTTGTTTACGCCCTGAAAAAAGTGGAAGCCTTGGCTGACACAATGTGGTGTTCTCTTTTCTAATAACACATCACTGCTAATCAATTTTATGGCTGCTAAAAATATTGAAAAAAAAAACATGCTTCAGTACTGAAACATCCAGTTACATAAACGTTATCTCAACCAAATTTGCTAACATAAATATTTATGAGAACGTTTGACTCTTTTATAATCAATAACAATTATGTATTACAACAATGTTTTTTGTTTCATTCTTGATAACAAGAATAGATGTCAGACATGAAACATTCTCTGGCTTTTATACACTGATATACTGTTGACCTCGAAATCAATTTCAAGTCTCAATTAAACTCAAACATTTTTCACACGAAATAAACTTTCTTACAAAATGTATGCATAATTTTGTAATTTATAACATATCCAAGGAATAAAATGATAAATTGCCGAACCAGTTTTTTAAATTGAATGATGGACATTGACTTTTCCCGAAAATAGAATTTTTCTATGATACAGAAAGCTCGGTCATGGACGGGATCTTTCACACCGCATAGGTTAACTTCATTGGACCAAATTTCAATCAAATGTACACCAGTGTATAAGAGACATTCTACATCAATCCATTACTTATTTAGTAAACAAAAAGAAACTTATTTTCATCTATTGTACACAGTTATACTGTACATTTATACCAATTTTGTTTGTTATCTATAGTAGTAATAATAATAATAATATACACAATTCATCTTGGCAGCTACTTCATATTCTACATTACTATGATCACGAGGGATAGGTGTGTGGGAAATGAGAGAGAAAAAAAGGCCAGGAGTTACAGTCAGCACAGGGTTGACATACTAACGTCTATATTGCTCAAGCTAATTTTATATGATGGTGAAGATGGTTTACTAATGTACCGAAAGCTCTCTCACACTTAGTTTGTTTTTACAACCTCAAGGTAATCAAAGCCTTGGGACAGTGCATGTTGACTCTTATACATGTGCACCTGCGCATGCCGACTCCTACGTGTACACCTGCACACATGGACATTACTTTGGTACAAGCGCAACAAAGGAGTGGTTTTAAGCAGAGACATGACTGTTCCTAGAAGTAAAAAGCACTAGAGTCAATACATAACTATAAAACAGGTATGCGTTTGTTGAACTGAAAATAAAAGTGTACTGAGAGACCACATATAGTGTATGGCATTAATATTTGGCAGTTCCTTAAAATGCTAAGTAATGAAAATTTCACTCAAGCTTCTTAAAGCTTCCTATATCATCGCTGATAATAATATACAGTATGTGTACTTTCATAATCTATAGTCTTGCGATTAAAAATACAAAGTCATAGCTAGAGGAGCTTGAGTGGACCCAAATGCCATCAACTGAAAACTAAATTGAAATGAATAAAGATAAGGAAGGAAGCACCAAAACAAATCAAAAACCAAGGCATATGAGATGTATTTGGTGTTTCTGTACATAATTTGAATATGCACTGTGCTCATTACAGAAGGTAGGATACCTGTGCATGTGGCTTTTATTAGTTATAAGGACATTAAATGATTACCAAGTTGCTTTTAGTAAAATATGACAACCGTTATAAAAAAAATGGAAGAAATCTATCGAGTGGACAAACCACCTCATCCTATGTGAGCAAAGCTGAAATTTCCCCTTAAATTTGGACAGAATTGAAATTAACTGTTGAAGTACTTTCCAGTACATTTAAATCCGTCCAGAAATTTCTGTTTTGCTCACATAGGTGAAGTGATTCTGTGATTACAAAAATACAATATCAGATCACATGGTTTTATATTGTGTGTAGTTAACGGCAAATGTGACACAAATTAATAATATACTTTGTCATATCAGAGCAACAAAGTCCATCCCAGAAAATGGCTGCTATTTGTCGGATTCCAAAATGTACAAAACGTGACACAAGTTGAATTCACCTTAACCACCAGGTTGAGTGATGCAAATATTGAAAACAAAAAGCAGCCATTAAAACAAAGATGAGACTTTGCTGCACAAACATGCCTATAATTGCCACCTTTGGAATTGAGTACAAAGGTTCATTACTAATATATTTGGCACATGGCTTATGTAGCCTCCAGTACGAGACTGTACAGAGGTCATGACTTTCATCTTTGTCACAAGATACCAAAGTTCTGGGTCATTTGCGGTAATCAATTGCCAATACAGCCTTCTTTTTAAAAGTAAGACAATTTATACCACTGTCAAGAGTCTACATGATTTTTTTTCTTTTTCTAACATTGCTTCTTCTCATGAACTAAGATTCCATAATGACACTCCAGTATTTCCTACAGTTGAAAGATTCAAAGTCATCCTCCACGGAACTAACATTCCTACTTCACAGCCCTCACAATGTTATCATTCGCACAGCCTGAACTGGTGACCGATAAGCCTGAACCAAATATCTTGTATGTACATGCGAAGTACGACTAAAGTGTTGACCTGTTTGGATAATACACTCCTGTGCCTATGCTTTCCGTATACAATGGTAATTCTTACGATACTATACACAACACATTATCAATGTGCTTCTAGTACTTTTACTTTGGCATTTAGTCCCATATATTTTATTTTACGTATACAACTCTCTTTACAATTGCAAAATAATATTGTCAATAAGATTTCTGAAATCATTCGAGTGACTTCAAAAAAGAAAAAAGAAAATAATAAATCTGGAATGGAACTGCAGTGCTCTAGTGAAAACGCAACTGTTTGCATTCAGTCATAATAATAAAATTAAAATCTTACCATTTCAATCATGATTTTTTTTTGTAAAGCTTAACAACTTTTTTTTTTGAATTTGTAGTAACACACCGGCAAAACAAATAAATCTTGATATACAAATATTATTTAGCTGTGAGTTGGGGAGAGGAGGGTATACAGAACTCAATTTTATGATACAAGTTTTTTCTTTCCTTTTTTTTTTTGGATAAAAGCGAATGATACAACACATGCTCAAAACCTATCATCCTCAAAGATTATATTTTCACCAGAATTACGTATTTGATGATAGTTATACCATATAATGGCATTAATTATTGGGATATACCTTGTAGCATTGTGCTGTACTTCAGAAAAGCAAAGTTTTCAACAACCAATGCTTTTCTTTATTCACTTTCAAGGACAGACTACTACAATGGTTTTTTTTAATCACCATAAAATAACAAAATTTGAATATCTCCATCAAAACTTTTGTCATTTTATGATGTCATTATCAGTGTGAGGGGAACAACAGTAGAATTGATACCTAGTATGTCCATTCCTTTGATTAAAAGTGGAATTTTTGGTGGTGTATGATAAAGAATCCGATATTGTTATCAAATTAACCTTTGCCATATATACTGTACAACACCAATGGACTCAAAACTAAACACACACACATTTGCAAATTAAAGAAATTAACCACACCACCCGATTCTTTAACATACGATGTTCCACATAATTTGATGACTCAAAGGAATGGACATAATCGATTTCAAAGGAATGTCAGTAGCTCTTCTAGTTTTTACCAGAGCACAGTGACAGAGCCACGGTACATGAAATGTTATTAGTAATCAACCTTTCTTTGCATAAATAACGCGGCTCTATTGATCACTTGACCGAAAGAATCAACGCTACGATGAGCCCGTAAAGACCCAATACTTCCGCAAAGATAAGAATTAGAATCATTCCAACAAAGAGCCTCGGTTGTTGCGCTGTCCCTCTTACACCTGCGTCGCCTACTATTCCAATGGCGAAACCTGCAGCAAGACCACTAAGTCCAACACTAAGACCAGCACCCAGATGTAGGAAACTCCTGAAAATGACAACAACAACAAAAAAACAAATCTGGTTATTGCAACAATCATGAAAGTTGTGCATACAAATTAGCCATTATATAGAATTTGGCTACTTCAACACACATATACATGCAGTACACAAAACAAAGGGTTGAACTGGTTTACATTTTATGAACACTCTTCTTTTTTTTCAGATCATAGATGTTTTTACAGAAAAGAAGGATTCTTTTAAATACTGATTTGGTAAATTTGCATAAATATGTATCAAAATTATATATGAAACTATTTGAAACAGGAAGACTTATCATTATATCATTATCAGAAAGTCATGAACATTATTCATTCAACTTTTAAGATTATGCTACATACATATTAACATATATCAGCAAATTTAGTACAGATCTTACTGAAACCAGTGAAAGAGAGTTTGTGTATTATGAAATAGTACCTTACAAAACTTTCTCTCTTGCTCAACTGCAAGAAATCAAGTTTCACAAAGTTGGTATTGAATTACTAACACACTTCAGTTTCTGATCACACACACCTGCTTAATGGTCTCTTATTTCATATTTGTGGAACAAACCATAAGTTCAACGACATCCTATACACAAAAGTCCTTTAATTAGGGGGTAGGGGTCAAAAAGTCCTGTTTCAGTTTGTAAAAAATCTAGTCAAACATCAGTCACAGTTGACCTGTTGGGTTTGAATTTTCATTATTTTACACTTGCATTTCAGGGAGAGGGGGAGGGGGGAATCTTCGTAACAAATTGCAGCTCATTATTATTATTTGAACGAGCTCCAACAAATCCAAAAAGAAATCCGATAACCAGCTTCTGTCACAACATTGACACATTGTGAACTGGACCCTATCCCAATAGAGGCTGTCAGCCTTTTCCGCGGGATCCGCCATCTTGTGGGTACTGCCGTTCTTCTGCATGTCATGCGTTAGTCATTACGCCCCCGATTACGCTGAAGTCACAGCGCGTGACGCACCTCTTCAGTCAAGCATCAACGGCGGTGATCTTAGCAACAAGGCACTCCGTACCCACAAGATGGCGGCGTTGACGTCACAATGACTACGGTACCTCTATAGTTCCACAAAAAAATGCAAATGTTCCTTTCATTTTATCTTGAGCATCTCTTTCACCTGAAAACTTCAATCCCGAGTGATTTAATAAAAATCTTTTCCTTCAAAAGCCTGTTTTGGAACAAAATAAAATCTGTACTTTTGCATGTACAGTCCAACCTCTTTTATCCGGCCATGATGGGACCAAGCATTGTCCGGATAAGTGAAAAATCCGGACAAGTGAATTATAAGTAATTCTGCATTAACTCTCCTAAGAACTGAAATTGTGACAGCAAAATATTGTTCTAATATGGGGTAATAACACCAACAAATGGCTTTAGAGTGCTCTAGATGCAGCATAGCATAGAATTAGGGTGTTAAATCATCAAAAACATGTTTTCCTGTGAAGATTTCACAGCCGGATAACAGAGAGATCCATATAAAAGAGGTCCGGAAAAAAAAGAGGTTGGACTGTATACTTCTTTCTTTGTAGGGTATGGGTGTGTTGGTGGGGGGGGGAGGAAGCAAAATCAATTGGTAATACACGTGCACTGACCTGTATAATGTGTAATCAGGACCGTCTGAGATACCAGTGGATATGACAACAGCTACTACAACACCATATATAGCAAGGATACCAGCCATGACTACGGGAATGACTGATTTCATAATAAGCTCTGGTCTCATCACACTCATGGCGGCAACTCCGGTTCCACTCTTGGCTGTGCCATATGCTGCTCCTAGAGCTGTGGACAAAATGAGACACAAGAAAAGAATACTTGGGTAAATAGATGTTGAAGAAAATATTGATTATTACTTATACCGTATTCATCCGAGTATAGTCCCACATTCGAGTATAGTCCCACCCCCCATTTGTCGAAAAATTCCAAAAATTGTATAAAAAAAAATTGAAAGCATTTTGAAATCATTAATAGAGTATGACATGAATATAAATTATCAATTTTCATATTAAAAACACAAAACATGCAATTTTTTTTAGGTCAACCATGAATGATCCTAGCATTTAGGTCTAGGTTCAGGGACACTCCAAGACCAAAAAAAAAAAAATATACTCTTTGATGTTCCATTCTATTTGGGTATGTTCTGTCCTGTGCCATCCTCCAATGGCCGTTATTAATGCTATTACTGCATGACCTCTACAGGAAGAACCTTGCATCAATACAGCCTAGTCAATACATACATGTACATCCTGAATTTGAAAACCTGTTAATATTCATTGTCTGGTCCGTGCATGAACATGTAATATATTTAAGTGTGATGCAAAAATACACTTGAAAGGCATCATCATAATGCTCCTCAAATTATAGCTCAGACATGTCTATAACATCATCTTACAACAATATCACCTTTAATTTAAACATGTACATCGTCAGTATGATATTCATGTACACTACTACATACATGTACATAGCCAGTGCAGTGTGAATTTCAATCATGTGGGGAATTGATAACGATAATCCTCATGAATCCCTCAATCTCATTTCCACATTTTATATAGCGGCATCATGCTGTAAGCATGCCCCAGATGATGGGACGCACTCCACTATAACTCAGGGCTAGAAAATGTCATTTCCTGAAAAGATTTAAGCCAAATTTCAACAATTTCATCACATTTATAATTATTTGGGGACAACAAATTTTCTCTTCAAATACAACAACAACAAAAAAATCCTGCAAGAAGCTTTTCGGATTTCCCCAATTAATTGAAAATAAATAATTGTTTTTACATTTTATACATGACATCAATTGATAATGAAATTTGACACATTGTTTTTGATATTAATTAGATTTTAAAATACAAAAGGAATTTAAATTCTAAGCAATGAGCAATTTTTTTTGCTTCAATTTTGATACATTGTATAATAGTCTAGAAATCACTAATTATTGATTTTAGCTGTTTCAAAGAACAAGTGCTTTATCTGCAGACAACCTTTGCTTTAGGAATATCCACTACACTGCATGTGAGGGATTTGGTGTCATGTGCCCATGAGTCGTCATAATCCTAAATCTGCTTGCTTGCTAGCCTGCTTGCCTAGTAAAGGGTCTCGTAAATTATTCATGAGCTAGATTTCCTATTAGTCCAGGTTGTGGCGACAGCTGCCAGTGTATGCTACACTATATAGTGTTAATCAAGACATGTATGTATTGGGAAATACCTGTACAGTGAGGAGTCGATGACACAGCGAATTAATGACATTTGCTTATAATTTAATTTAAATATACTCTTGCATATCAACTGCACATTAATTATCAATTAAATCCACAATTGGTATAACTGACAAATCTGCAATAGATGTGTACATGATAAGAACATATTTTTTAGTCTCCAGTAATTTCCATACATGGAATTAATGAAGTTCAATATTTTGAGTACATATTTTTTTTTAAATTCTTTATTCTACAATAGTGGTAAATTCAATACCATTAATATATGATATTGCTACTGTTTGGTAGTCAAGATGGGAAATGTAAGGAAATTCAGTATATACCTGGTATATATATTTTTTTTTTACAAATTGTAAATTTCAAACAAAAATGTATTTTGGTGCAACATTTAAAGAAAGCTTCACAAGGAACCTGTACCTGTATTAAATAACAGTATTGATATAATTCATGTGGTAATTGTCTACACAATTAGCCTTCTCTGTTCAGGTCCTGATAATGATATCAGCCAATTTAGATCCATGGGTTTAAAACTTTAAAGCAAAAAAAAAAAAGATTGCCCAAAAAATAATTGCCACTTCCAATGTGTATTTAAGATGAAGGGCGATTAATTTCTACACTTTTCCACAGTGGTATTTATAAGAAGATTTTACAAGTTTACTATTAAAGTGCTACATAAATGTACATTATCATGGTTATTATAGCAGAAGTTATCTTTAAAAGTTACTTTCTGACAAAATATGAAGGATTGACCAATGTGTTTAAAATGGGCAAAATATAATGAAAATTCACTTGTTTTTTCCCTTTATATTATATCTTAACAATGGAAACCTATCATTTTAGCCTTATTTCATTGTTTGCCAAATTTGATTAACCATTTCCTTTTCTTTCTCTGTATAGGTCACATATGAAACAGCATGATTAATGTGCCAAAACAAAAAACATTTCATGTTTAAATTGTTTCATGGCTTTACTTTGTTCCACATGGCATTTTAAGGGGTACTACACCCATTGATTTTTTTTTGCATTTTTTTGCATTTTGTGAAGAAATTACAAAAAAAAATTGGACAAAGTGGTATGCAAAATGAAGGGCAAATCTTCTCGTTTTATTGGTGGCATCGGTATCAACGTAGCTTACATGCTTTTAAAAGTAGAAGCCAAAAGGTGGTACATCACTGATGATTTAAATTCACTTCATTTTGGAAAGCTTACTATCAACGGATTTCGTTAAAATTTTGGATATGTGTTGCTAACACGTTAGGGAAATAAAGTTGATATGTAAAATGGGAATAAGTGGTTCCTGATCTCTTTTATGACTTCATGAACTTGGTGCTCCACAACTATCAAAAAAGGAACTGGTTAAAATGCTTCTATTTTCAATGTTGAGCTATATTTTGTATTTTTAACTTGCCACATTATTTCACTGAAACTTAATTAAGCCACAGGTAACAGGTTACCACAACCATACTACAGCAATGTTGAAAAAAATTGTATTTCTTGTCACCTATACCACCATATTGGGTAGTTTTCCGTAAGCTTAACGTTTGTGATTTTGGTAACTATTTTATATTTATTTGTGAAATCCGTCTCAACTAGGCATTCTAAATTGTACTCACCATTTACATCCCAAGGTATATTAGTATATATCCACCTTGCACTTCTCGATATATATCCAGTTAAAGACAGAATATCAAAATTATTCCTCATTATGATATCACAAACTCTCACATGTGTATTCAAAATTGATGCTTAAATTTGACCTGAACCAATTGACCTATAACCTGACATACGGTGACCTAATAGCCTTTTCTTCTCCTAACAACACATTATAATATTATTGACTAATGACTATACATCCATTGTGTAAGTGTTTATATATTTTGCATGCACCACTAGATTTTCTATAGAGAGTATAACAAAGGATTTAATGTATTCTATTCATGTACCCTACTTGAACATGCTGAATAGAATAAATCATGGTTTGTTATGAAACATGCATCTGAGTAACTAGGATACAGTAAACAAAATATATATAGGGCTAAAATGACTTACTGCAATTGTTTAAAAGCACTTTTTTTTCTTCTTTTTTTCATATTTTTTTTTATTTCACATGATCCGTGCATATATCGCCTAGCTATAAATGAAAAAATATTTATTTAGACCAATCAAACCAGTATATGGGTGTAGTACGCCCTTAACAAGGTCTAATTAATAATTTTAATTTCATTTAAAACCGTAACTACAATAAAATTTATTTCATTGTTATAGCCAGTGCTGACAGCTTTCAGCGATGAGATCGCTAAAATTATTTTGTGTCTAAAAATAATACTTAAAACTGTATAGTGGTGTGTAATGATCTGAATAGTATTACTGGATATAAATCTCATCGTTATCAGGTCAAAAAACTTTTAATAGTATTTCAATTCATTACAAAAATTCATAAAAACAACATATTGAATGAAATTAATTGGGTCATATAAATTGTCTATTCTATTTATTACTTTCACGTCCCATGCAGGATGCTGCATAAATTCTGCATCCCACAATATGTAGTGTGCATCATAACCATTAGACATTATGAGTAATATAGCAAATGGATCAATACAAGTAGTACTACAAGCCAAGGTGACTAAACGAGTCAAGTACTCAGCATGTCACTGGTACTGATTGTACCGGTACTGTATACGGTGTATCATAAAATAACAGTGTAAGGCTTTGTGCTAAAGGTTAATTTGCTTTTTTAATCAATAAATAAAACAATAACTAAGGGAATAATATTATAAATAATGCACATATATATGGCCTCTTTTGATACTGGCAGTGCAAAGGAAGATAACCCTTGGACTGAATTTTATAGCACATGACTGGTGAGTCGCAGTCATCTCTGCACATCTCACCATGCATGTAGGTACGGTAATGACAGTTGCACTGAACGATTTTATTGTCACACTTGTTTTCGGTTAAATGCACTTTGATAATGTACATTATGTACACTGGCCACACAACATTCACAGCACAGATCATGCTTACTACAAGGGTACATGTACATGTAACCTGTTTTGCATCGCTACTTCATGGAATGACATACAAGTTGTTTCAAATTTCAATTTTACTATGCTATCTAATAGTGACAGAATTGATCTCAGCCCAATGTTACAGAAATCAAATACCAGTACATTTACACAATATATTTTTTTATTTTTACTGGGAAAATCAAACAAAAGCATTGACAGTCATAATATTCACCCTAATTATTTACACATACATGCAGTTTTAAATAATATTTTTACGGTAATGAATTTTATGTGATGAATTGAATTTGTATCATTACCTGATTACTTGCACATCAGTGATTAAAATAATATTAATATCAATTACAGAACATGTCATTTATCAGTGACATTAAGAGTACTACACCCCTTGATAAATTTGTGACTATTTTGCATTTTCTCAAAAAATAATAACACACTGGTAACAAAAGTTATGTATATTATAGGAGCAAGGAATCCAGTGACTACACTGGAATTGCAGTGACTCAAGACAAGCGGTACGTTATTTATGATAAGAAAAGAGGTAGGCTACCGCTAGAATGTACCTAATTTCTTAACATAAATAATGAACCACTTGTCTTGAATCACTGAAATTTCAGTGAAGTAATCGGATTCCTTGCCCCTATAATATACATATAACTTTTGTTACCAGTGTGTTATTATTTTTTGAGCAAAATACAAAAATAGACTCAAATTTATCAAGGGGTGTAGTACCCCCTTAATTAAGTTTGACGAAAATGGGAATGAAAATTTCTCTGCACTGAAGACAAAACATCAAAATAAGTACAGCTGCCATGTTTGGGTTTAAATAGTTTTAAAATTCATCGTGTAAAATCTGATCAATCTTGCCTACACATCCCAGGCTTTAAGACTAGTAAATATCTGGAGGCTGCTTTCTATATAACCTCTGATATTTCAACCTGCCATGATGACTTGACTAGCATTCACTGATAATTTCCTGGACTTATCCATGTAGCTGATGTTAGATGTAAATGTAATTACACACTTGGTCAACCACTTGGGGATTTGAACAATTAGCTATCTACTATAGCCTTGTTTATAACCACTCCTTTTTACGTATGAACATACATATATCTGCTGTAACGATATAAATCAAATTTTATCCTGTGATAGTAACCAGTAACTCTACATATTGACTTAAAAAAAATATGAGGGACTATAATATTTACAGTAATTTCTTGGCCAAACTGGAACATGCGTTGCGTCCATGTAGCGTACTAAGCGTGTACGCTTAATGTAAGGCGCGTGTATGCTTTCTTCTGTGCAGCGTTATATTCGGCGGCGTGTTTAACGCGGAGCCAGCGTTTATAGTGTTCCAGTTTGGCCATGAAATTACTGTAAATATTATAAGGGTGAGTACCCTCAAATAGCCCAAGGATGAAAAAATTGGTTATTACTATCATTTTCATATAAGTACCATACGAGTTCCGTTTTTCATACATCGTAGGTTCTGTTTAAAATAGACCTCCTTACTCATAATCTTAGCATTTTGACCCGTTTGAGATCTGCTTGTAAATTTGACACAGTATCTGTTTTCAATTATCTTTCAAACTTGTTGCAATTTTTGTGACACAATCCGATCTAGAACTTTTGCCAATAATCGGATCCGACATTGTATCGGCCCGATACTGATATAAAATTGGACGGATTGAGCATGATACCTGAATTTATCGGTCGAGCTAGAGTTTTCAAATATCATGCGAGACAAAGTCGAGCGTGATATTTGAAAACTCTAGTGAGATCGATAAATTCAGGTATCGTGCGAAAGTATCCATCCAATTTTATCATTATTATGTCTTCAGAATCTTTTTTGGTTAAAAACATGATTTTAAGTAGAAATCATTTTTGTTCAAAAACGTGACTTTGCTTAAACTTGTGATTTTTGGTCAAAATGCTTGTTTAGCATGCTGGACTAACGATGTGCGGCTAATGTTTATTTAATTATTTATCACAAGCTGACAATATTCAGTTTTTAATGTTTTAAGTTTATTTTCTCATAAATAATCTAAGCTTCCTTTATTAGTATTATTATTACGATGAATAAAAGCATTTTTAAAGACAAAATCCAAATGATAACCTTTTTTGTATATTTGGGACAGCGCATGTTTTAGCTTAGCAAGTTAGCATCAACAACACGTTAATTAAAGAAATGTGGAACGTACAAGTACGAGAATTTGACACACTTTGGTATGTGTTTGCAGCTGTTTCGGACCACGTTTCGGACCAAAACTGACACAGAAATGAGAAAAATTATCATAAAGACTGGAGATGGAATATCACAGCGAAATGCACTTTCATTTTATTTTAACAATCAACATTTGATGAGGTGTAGACCTGGGGTACATGTACGTGCAGGCCATGCATTTTAAGGCGCGCGAGTGCGATCGCTCGCATAGAGCCCACCTTAAATCACTTTACCGATACCGAGTGCGATTTATAGTGCACCTTGTCACTTGAAGGAGTTTCCAAAGTTGCAGCGGTTCCCGAAAGGGCGATTTTTACCGGGATTTTTACCCTATGGTTACCGAGTTTTCACGCCTGGATCAAGCCAGAATTACATGCCCAGGCGCCGGAGAAAATCTGCATTTTGCGCCGGTATAATAACCACTTTTGCTCCATTTTGACTCACTGTGATTTTGACTGATTCAGCCTTCAAATTCATCCCGTAATATTCTTCACATGCATAAAATATGTACGAAAATAGTACTGATGACCGTGTTCCTATAACGTAATTAAAAAAAGTCACATGTACTGTCAGGTCATAGTTCACAAGCAGGTCAACAATGAAAAGGTCAATTTGCGATTCGCTGATAACCGTGGTGCTTCCATGCCGTAGGTTTCCAAGTCTAGTGAAAACTGAAGCTCCATTGCGCATAGTACCAATACACATGATTGGCACTTGTTCGCGGCAAATTTTGACGACTTTCTAGTGAATTTGAAACTAACAGGGTTTAACGGCGAGTTAAATTGTGCACACGGTGAATAAATGTAGTTTTTTGTACATAAAAATGTTTGGTTAGATGAGATTGGAGGGTGCCTTGCGCAAAAAGTGAGTGAAGTGGCACTTTGTGTAGTACGAATTTGGCGACTTTTGCAATGGGTGAATATAGTAAACATGTTTCTACGGGCGTGGTTTGCATAGTAATTGTTGGGGGAGGGGCTACGGGGTTTATGATTATGTATGAAATAATAAATAATTTTATGTATTTAAGCAGTGTATTTATGTTTTATTTAGGCCCTTGGTTTTTTTTCTTTCCTTTTTTCTTTCCTTTTTTTCCTTTTCTTTCTCCCTTCCCTGTCTTTGAGCGTGTTTCTACAGAGCCAAATACCGCTTTGGAAACGGTATGGAACCGTTAATCACTCCTGTGGAAACAGCCTCCAACGCCTTTTTTGCAACGCCTTTTCATCGCCAACGGAAACCTCGTTGGAGTAGGTTTTTGCCGTTGACGAAGCGGGTAGATTTTCTGTGGAAACAGACCGAAGCGGTAACTTGCCGATTATTGAGCAAAATCAAACAAAATGGCTGTTAACAGGGGTAGCGCTAGGCTGCATTTTGGGGTCCCGGACCCACCAAAATAGAGTTCGGACCCCCTGTTTTTATATTTTCTGTGAGTTCAGGGGTCCCTGCAGCTGCAGACCCCCAGTTTTTCAATCTAGCGCTAACGCAGACATACTATTTATGCTACATTTGTGCAACTCGGACTCACCAAACTCTACTTCGGACCCTCTACTTTTTAATTTTCTGCAAGTTCGGGGGTCCCTGCGGACTCTGGAATGTTTTGTTCTAGCGCTACCCCTGGCTGTTAATCAACATGTTAATTGGACAGACGACATGACAAAAACGTTAATAACAGCCTGGGCAACATAACAAGTCCAAACTGTTATGTAAAGCCACAATTTATCCGTGATACGGAAAAACAGAAAAACTCACGGAATTGGGTTTGCTCACAGAAATTTGTAAATACTACAAAATAGTGAAAAACTGTGTAAAATGTAAAACTTTCCTCTTGATTTGCAAAATATAACAAAAAAAAAGTGATTATTTAGCAATAATCAACCATTAAACAATCCATTCTGGCATTAATTCTAGGCCTACGATGCAATATTCTGGCCATACTACCGTACAAAATACACTTTTAAAACATGTTTGTCATTCAGATTAAACGGTATGAACACGCCAACGGCAAAAACCTGTCTGTGGAAACAGCAGGTTAAACGGTAAGATAACGGTAAGATAGCGTTATCCATTTAGCGGTAACTTAGCGGTGCGCCTGTAGAAACACGCTCTACCTGTACATTGTAGTCCCACATTCAACACCAATGCTTCTTATCTGAATATCAAGTGCAATAATTCAAATAGCCCACCTAAACTTCTTACTGAGTGCAGATGATAGCACACCTAAAATCCTCACCGAGTGCAATTAACAGCACACCTGTAGCTCGCCTGACTATTTCCAGGAGTGCGATTTGTAGCACACCTGCTGTTTTTCAAAATTCATGCCCTGTACGTGTGTAGCAACAAGAGGTTGCCGTTCTGATCATGGCATTCCACAGCGTTTCCCGGTATGATTGATCGTGAATTTCAGATGGACGCACAAAAATCTCTCTGGACGCAAGTTTTTGCAACCTTGTCAGCAAACTTGCGTCACACATGCATGACCCGGACCGTGGACGCACATTTTTTAAACCTTAACGGGAACCCTGCTGACAACCCTAGTTACCCTACTGCGCAATCGCATAAGTCGATCTATAAATAAATCCAAGGAAACCAAAAAAATACTCATGGAGTCACGGCGCGCTTTTTGCCTCGGGCGGAAGTGGCCGGGAGGCCCTCACGAATTGAGCATTGCCTCGAGGGACACCAAAAAATTCATCCCAGAAGTGCATCAATGAAGTTTACAATAACAACACGCTGTTGCTATCGGAACAATCGGACATTTAAAGACAGTAAATTGTTAGTAAAATCATAAATATCTTTCATATCATTTTTTTATCATGAGATGGAATATCATTCACAATCAAATTTGTATTTTGAGCAATTTGTATTCAGTAAGCTTACAAAATAATAACATGCACACCGTGCATGTATAGTAGAAACGTTACATGCACCAGAAAAATGTTAAATCAAACACTGATGAATATACCAAGAAAAAAGTAATGAAAGCAAATTTTGCTACGCATAAAAAAAATGCTTAATTCCAACTCTGGTCACACAGGTTGTCAAATGTGGATTACTTTTTAAAATGCAATAATAAATCCCAGGGTCACTTGCACAGAAGGTTCTATAACTTGAGAACAAGTCCTCAAATGTTCAAAATTTGTAGTTACTACAACTGGTGCAAGGCCGGCAGTAACCCAAATCAAATTGCTAGATGTATTTTTGTATGGAAAATTCCCCACTAGAAAATTCCTACAGGTCCACATACAGGCCTCGAAATAAGCCAGAATTTCTGAGGGCCATTTGGGCCCTTGATCTTAAATGTTTGAGGGCCCTCACAAATTTTTGTGGGCCGAATTTGTCACAAATTTTATGGGCCATTTGGGCCCGGGCTTGAATGTGTCTTTTGTGGGCCCTCACTGATTTTCGGGGGCCGAGGGCCCTTGGGCTCCCCTTATTTCGAGCCCTGTCCACATACTCACGCAATAACCCACCTTTCTGCTGATAATGCTGGGAAAGTTTTTATCCCCGTTTTTATCTCGATATATATATTCTATTAAAAAAATGCATTATGTTACCGCTAAAATTTATGAATTATTTATCAACAATGGAATTGATACGAGTTCATGATGATGACCCATCTGCATGATGATCAAATTTTGGAACACGACGGCAGTTTAAAGTTTTATTACTTTACGTTAAATGACATTGTTGGTAAAACAAACGAGTCATTGCATTGGTGATAATAAATTGGAATCGCATGGAGATCAAAGTTGTCAGACATAAATGTTTAAGTATAGTGTTTTGGGTCAAGCTGGGAGAAAAAAATCCCAGGTCGACTTTAAGCGTAGATAATCTAAAGTCATCGTAAATCGGTTTCTGCCAGGTAGACCGTATACATTTTTGGGTGTTGCCTCATTCGGCCCGCAAATGCCCAGGATTATCAGCCAGGTCGACCCACAAGCATGACAAGAATGCAAATTACGTGGCCCGACGATGGCGATGTGCATGACGAGTGTAAATCGGGAAACCATTGTGTGGCATTTATTCATAAATTTTGCAAGCGCCAGTGACTTTTCCCGGGTGACTTTTACGATAGCAATTTGTCTTTGGCGTCTATACTAAATTGGCCTACTATTATATTCAGTATTTATTATCAAATTACAAGTTATTAAAAAGCAGTATTCTTGTTTTACTTTGCAAAATACAGAGGCAAATTTAAAGAGATCAATAGTCATAGGCCTACTTCCAAGTTTTCTACTCGGTAGGGCCTACTTAATTCTTGAATTTACGTCAACGTGTACACATCACATGTGACCAAGCTTAAAGCTTACATTTGCATACGACTCGTCGTGACTATGGCAAATGTAGCCGGGATTATGCACTTTCACTTTCCCACGCGTTTGAATGGGAATTGGATTGTGCAGTTTCCCAATGTTTGGTGAGCATATTTTCTCCAATATTTTGACAAGTTCACATCAAATGTTCTATTCTTATATATTGTTTGGCAGTAATGTCTTTCGCCAATAATATGTTTAAAGTTGTAATTTTGTGTTTTTAATCGCAAAGATCAGATATTTTCATTCCCGATTCGAATTCTCCACCCTTCGCAAGGGTGCAGAATTTGGCGGAACTTTGACGATAATTTTACCTTAATTTTGTTTCAACCGAGTCTCTTAAATTAGTAAGCACAATAAGGTTGGTACCAATTTTATATACAATTATACATTGATGACATTTAAAAGAATGCGCAAATTATTAAGTGTGTATTTCCCATTGACATCCAAAATGGCGTAAGCCAGTCCTTAACATATACATAGGCACGGCGTATAGGACTGGCGAGCAAGTCTAGGCAAATGTGAGATGTTAAAGTGGGCATAAATTATGAGATGAGGTCACAAATAGATCATATAATCCAACAAAGAATCACCCCTGCCGAAGTGCCATACATATACATGTATATGGACCCTTTATATTATTATTGTAGTCCACAACAACAATCAATACGAATGGAGTGCCAATTTCTATTAGCCTAGGCTATCTTTCGATTAACAAGCTGTAAATCTCCCAGGTTGACCAATTTGGCGTAAGTATAGTTGTTATAAACTGGTGGTTTTGGTGATTTAAAAATACAGCTCTTCAAAGAAATGGAAATATATCTAGGTATGACAGGCAAACCTTATTTAACACATTTGCTTTCTAAGCTAAAATAATAGTTTTTCGATCATGAGAGCTCAATAGGCATGCAATGACAATTGCGTCGGTGTACAACGCCTACCACACACGCTTTGGGTAGCGCTGCATTTCCTGTGCGTGCACAATTGATCGCGCTATTGTGTCATTCCACTAAACTTGCGACATTACGCAGTGCACGCAGTACATTCATACTCTCACGATCGAGAAATTATTATTTTAGCTATAGTCAGCCAAATTGGTCTAAAAATACAATAGAAATTTTACATGGAAAATTAAAAGAAAAGATTTTTTAAGGAAACCTGCATAAACATGTTGTCTCGATACTTCACTTGACCCAAATATACACCCATCAAATGTGTGTCATCAGCCCTCATCAGATCGGCCCTCAGACACACACATACAGGCATAGAGTTCTGCAGTAGCATGTTTTGTTGACATTTTGTGTAATGTTTACATCCATGACAGTTCTAATACCATCATCAGACAACTCAAATACAAAGGATATCAGTTGGCAATCTTAATGTTATGCAATCGAGTTTACAACACTCTCACTCAAGATTACAATGAGCAGAAAGTCACTGAGTCAAGCAATTCAAGTGCCAATATTGATTACCTGAAGTGGCCTACTGCAAATGACCAGATATAATCTTTCTGATTTACTTGATATTTTGCAATAACAAAACCATGTTTTCCTTGATTTTGGTATGAAATTGAGAAAATAGAATGAATTGTCATGTCAATTTGGAGTTATTAGGGGCAACTAAAACTGATATGACTATGAGGTAAGTTCTATATGTTTGGAATCTGTATTGCCTATTCTGAAGGAATTATTGCCATGTAAACAAACCATCCCTTGGCCCAAAGAAGCGAAGAATAATTAAAATGTCGTAAAAGAATATTTTATTTTCTACTTCATCCCTTGGCCCATATGGACTTGGTGTACTGCTTTTCAGTAGGCCTACCCTGTTTTCCATGGGTGACTGTAGGAACCCATGGATTCGATCTACCCTGAGTAAAGATAGTCACTTGTGCTGAGCATCAAATTGGTCACTTATCGCTCACTGTTCAAAATGTGACATCTACACCAATTACAGTCCCGAAACTGTCTACTTTTAGCCGACCTCAATTCCGAAACATTTAGTGATAGTTAAAATGCGATCCCCAACCCTTTGGTTACCTTTGGGACGAATTTGTCGAAATCTCCATGAGTCTCCGTGTCTGAAATTCCCGGTACAAACATTGAAAATGTAGCAATTATCAGTTCCGGTGATGATACTATATCCGCATCGCTGTTTTCATGAATATATGCATATCTCTGACCCCTGTAAGGTCAAAAACGTTGCGTTGATTTCAACCAATCCGATCCACCGTTTAATAAGCAGCTTGATACTGACGTCATATCTGAGGTGACCAGGAGGCAGGAGCTACCATTTTGGTAAACTGAACTCGACTCGTGCGTTCTTTTGGTTCACATAAATCGAACAAAATTTTCAATAACGGGTAATAGTATGATTTCAATATTTTATCAATGAAGTTACTTGTAGTTTTGAGGAATGACAACGCTGTTTTTGGAAACTTAGATGTTTGTTTCAACTGATGATGTAGGATCGCAAGGTGAGTGAATTCGTGAAGAGATTTGCTTGTTTGAGTGATAGTAGGATACGGGATGTAGGCTAGTCCTCTGTGTTTGACCGGCTCCGGACGTCCCAATTCACGACGTCTCAATTCAGTACCTGCTTACCAGACAGCAATACTGCGTATTGCTGTATGGAACCAGATATAGATTCGATCCATGTAACCCAAATATAATTTATTTTTGTGATGAGATAATCGCACATGGAATTTTAGAGGGATTTTATTAGACTTGCTTGCCAGTCCTATATACGCCGTACCTATGTATATTAAATTTAAGGACTGGCTTACGCCATTTTGGATGTCAATGGGAAATACACACTTAACGATTTGCGCCGGTTAGAAACTTGAAAAAAAATCTTTAAAATTTTATCAATGTATATAAAAGTGGTACCAACCTTATTGTGCTTGCTAATTTAAGACTCGGTTGAAACAAAATTAAGGATCGAATGCATTTTAGTGTCCAAAAAGGGAAAATTATCGTCAAAGTTCTGCCAAAATCGGGAACGAAAATATCCGATCTTTGCGATCAAAAACACAAAATTACAACTTTAAACATACTATTGGCAAAAGACATTATTACCAAACAATATAGAATAGAAAATTTGATATCATTTTCTCAAAATATTGAAGAAATTTGCTCAATAGACATCGAAAAAGTACGCGATCCAATTCCCGTTCAAACGCGTGAGAAACTGAAAGTGCATAATCCCGACTAGATTTTATTAGCAGTTCCATATAGAAAAGCTGCTCTATCATGACACTCACTGTGCCATTTTGTTTTGCGCAAGTTCATCAAATGTTGGCTGAATGTTTTGGATGAAAGTCAATCTTTTGACAAGATATAACTTTGTTATAGATAATGCTATTAACAAAACGGTTTTCAGTTTTGACTTTCTTTGTAGGAAAGGGCTTTAATTTGACATGATTTGATATATAAAATGATGTGGTTTGAACTTTGATGACCAATTTGATTTAGCCTTTCATACATGCATACCTAAAAATACGAATGCAGATTTAATTATCAATTTCATGATTTGGTGCGCAGATATCGTCATTTTCGGCACAAAAAGGTGGACAAATTCATGGATAGTTTATTTTTCTAGAATTTAAAACATCGGTTCAGCATCGGTAAGATCAGATGCATTTTTTCCTATCCAGATTTTTTGCCGATGAAGCCAATAATCGGCGCCGATACGGTCTGAGTCAATACTAACACAACTCTACTGAAAACGGAAGAAAATAAAGAGCTTGTGCAATTCGGTTTAATGCAAAAGCATATAAAATTTGGTTTTTGGCTTAAATAATCATGCATCATAATCATGTGATCGATCATATCTGCATGATGACACTGCACTGACACAGTTTTATTATTCATTGCCATTCATTGAATGATCGACCCTTTCCCTGAGTCGTCATGACTGTACTTACCACTGAAAACCATAGCAGATGTGGCCCCCATGACACCAAAAAATGGTGTGTATAAAGGTGGTGGTGCTGCGTCAGCCATTATATTAACTAATTTGTATACTACAGCTCAAAAATTGCAAAATAAAAGACCGAATGCCTTTCGAGATGGTAAGCTTTTTTTCACGGTAGTCCAACAGGATCGTAGATGACTGGCGAGAGAAGAAAATGGCTACGATCACATCATCGGGTCATGTGACTCTGGCTGGATTTTAATATCTGATACATTGCTAGCTCTGATTGGCCAATATTTAGCAAAATATCTTTTTTGTATATACCAGAGCCAATGAAAATGTTGTTTATGTCATACATGGCTTGTGTAGTTCCTGTACCATAACATTATAAATCAAACACAAATTAAAATATGGAAAAGGAAAGATAAGTTATATTTTAGTTAATTTTGATACAAATAATTATATAAATATATTGTAAATATATTTGATTGATATTTCAAATTTTTATACCTCAAATAATATTATGCTACATGTGAATTTTAATAGTAATGACAGTGGTTACATAATAGCACCCTGATTAAACTTTGACCTCAAGTAAACACATGTTAAAAAAATCGGCTGCTGTTGATGTTGTTTTATGTGTTGCTGTTGTAAATGTGTGGATCTTTCACTCTCAGATTAATGAATTCCTGGTGTTCTTAACCATTACGGATAACTTAGATTCGTAATACGTATAAGATGAAGTTTTCCTACAAGGTAAGTAACTCAAATTTATGAACAGCTTGCTGCCCAATCATGAAATTCAAGTTTTAATGAGAACACGATTCTCATCATGTGGCATGTCGATAAGCTTACCTCGTTGAAACTTCCTCCATCGGCATAGCACATCCACACGGGACTGTATCACAGGAGGTTGACTTGAGTGCTGGCTGGGTCTTGTCTAGTCAAAAATTAAGTTGGGGCTTCTGGCTGGTCAAACTTTTACTGTCGTCGTCGTCGTCGGGCACAGGCACCACAGGGAACCTGTTCCAAATTTCAATTGCCTAGGCTCTGCTCTGCAAAAAAGTACCCTGTGTAAAGATAGTCACTTGTGCTGAGCATGAAATTGGTCACTTATCGCTCACTGTTCAAAATGTGACATCTACACCAATTACAGTCCCCGAAACTGTCTACTTTTTAGCCGACCTCAATTCCGAAACATTTAGTGATAGTTAAAAAATGCGATCCCCAACCCTTTGGTTACCTTTGGGACGAATTTTTGAAATCTCCATGAGTCTCCGTGTCTGAAATTCCCGGTACAAACATCGAAAATGTCGCAATTCTCAGTTCTCGGTGATGATACTATATCCGCATCGCTGTTTTCATACATGAATATGCATATCTCTGACCCCTGTAAGGTCAAAACCGTGGCGTTGATTTCAACCAATCCGATCCACCGTTTAATAAGCAGCTTGATACTGACGTCATATCTGAGGTGACCAGGAGGCAGGAGCTACCATTTTGGTAAACTGAACTCGACTTGTGCGTTCTTTTGGTTCACATAAATCGAACAAAATTTTCAATAACGGGTAATAGTATGATTTCAATTGTTTATTAATGAAGTTACTTGTACATAGTTTTGAGGAATGACAAAGTTGTTTTTGGAAACTTAGATGTTTGTTTCAACTGGATCTGGATCTGGATCTGGATCTGGATCTGGATTAGTTACTGCCCAACGCCCTGGGAAGGGGTCACCGAGCAGGGTGGTGCTAATCTGCAGATGCTTTGGTTGCTTATTTCTTGCTTTCTTTATCTTTGATGTGCTGTTTGACTGATGATTTAAACTTGTCCTTGTCTTCTATGTCTGTGATTTGGTATGGTAGGTTATTCCAGTCCTTAATTGTGCGGTTCATAAATGAGTATTTTAAACAGTTTTTTGATGCTGGTAGTTGTGTGAATCTACTATGTCGTGAGGCGCGTTGGACGGGGCGCAGGATATTATGCATTGGAATGGCGAGGTGACCCATCAGAGCTTGCTGGAAGACTGAAATTCTTGTTGTCTTCCTCCGATCTTCAAGAGGCTCCCACTCAAGCTCTTCTTTCATTGATGTCACGCTGCTGTACCGTTCGTAATCTGCCATTACAAATCTTGCTGCCCGGTTCTGCACACCTTCGAGCTTTTGTATGAGTTCCTGTGTATGTGGGTCCCACACGGATCCACAATGCTCCATCCCTGGACGGATGAGAGATTTGTATGCTAGGTTTTTATTTGTCTAGAACATGAATACAGGTTCCTCTTAATAAATCCCAGAGTTCTATTTGCCTTTGCTGCTGTATTATTAATGTGTGAGTTCCAAGTTAGCTTTGAGTTTAATGTTACCCCCAGGTATGGGTACTCGCTAACTTCTGCTAATGATGTATTGTTTAAGGTGTATTTGTACTCTAATTGCTTTCTTGCATGTGTAATTTTGAGGACAAAGCATTTTTTGGCATTAAATTTCATTTGCCATTTAGACTGCCAGGCAGAGAGCGTGTTCAGATCTTTTTTTGTAACATATCGGCATCCTCAGATCCGCTAATTTTTCTGTAAACAACGCAGTCATCTGCGAATAATTTCACAGAAGATGTTAAGTTCTGGGGCAAATCATTAATAAAAATGAGGAAGTCCAGTGGACCAGTAACTGTGCCCTGTGGGACACTAGATTTAACGTCTACCCAATCCGAGCACTGATGATGTAGGATCGCAAGGTGAGTGAATTCGTGAAGAGATTTGCTTGTTTGAGTGATAGTAGGATACGGGATGTAGGCTAGTCCTCTGTGTTTGACCGGCTCCGGCGTCTCAATTCACAACGTCTCAATTCGTACCTGCTTACCAGACAGCAATACTGCGTATTGCTGTATGGAACCAGATATAGCAAAAAAGGACTGCTTCATCGACATGATGTCAGCTAGCGTCAGTGAGTAGGTATGCTAGGTAAATTCAAATTTGCCATCAAACTGCATCATTTTACATATCAAATTAAAGCCCTTGAGTAAAGAAAGCCAAAACTGAAAACATTTTTGTCATAGCACTTTCCGTAACAAAGTTACATCTTGTCAAAGATTGACTTTCATCAAAAAGATTTTGCTAGCAAAATTCCCCAAAACGGCATTTAGGGGTGTTTCTAGATCTTAGTCTCATGGCGATAGCAGCTTTTTTTAATGGAACTGCTATCAAAATCCCTCTAAAATTCCATGTGCGACTTGATTATCTAATAACATATATTT
Source organism: Amphiura filiformis (assembly GCF_039555335.1). Lineage (NCBI taxonomy): Eukaryota > Metazoa > Echinodermata > Ophiuroidea > Amphilepidida > Amphiuridae > Amphiura > Amphiura filiformis. The sequence continues at coordinate 21,581,221 of NC_092636.1, forward strand.
GGGTCAAGTGAAGTATAGAAAACATATTTATGTAGGTTTCCTTCACCGACCTGTTCTCGAAAAAAAAAATCAAATTTCTATGTATATGCATTGTGTTTGGGCCCCGGTCTCGGCGAATTTCGCTGATTAGCAAATGTGTTAACTAAGGTTTGCCTGGGATACCTACAGTGAGTGTAAGGAAGGAGTCTCATGTAAAACAAGCTGGTTTTCATGCCCCCTTCTGCTCCTGTTTGGTTTTGGCTTGAAGTATTTTGACCCATCTATAGCTAAATTCATGATGATCTTCTGAAGGGTTCTTGTTCTGGTCTTGATTCTTCCCTCTTCAATTGTTTCCCAACTGAGCTGCTGTAACATCTCTGTAACACTCAATGTTCGATGAAAATCACCCTTCACAAACCTTGCTGCCCTTCTCTTACCATGTGTGACCATGTCCATGTATTGTTAACACAGCATCCATCCATGTCTATGTCATGACATGACATGTCCTTCTGAACCTTCTGATCAGCAGGATCAAGAAATCTATCCTCAGTTCGATTCTAGTACAAGGAACTTTACGTCACAATACGGGCTGGCCGTAAATGAAGCCATGCTGGACTTGGTCAATAAGTTTAACCTGGAGCAAAAAGTCATGGAACCAACGCGACTGGATAACATCTTGGACTTAACATTGACAACTGTTCCAGACTGTGTGAAAGAAGTTATGGTCATACCTGGTATGTCAGACCATGAAGCGGTCACAGCTGAATGTGATACAAATATCCAGACTAACAAAAAGAAACCGAGGACAGTACACATCTATAGGAAGGCAAACATGGAAGGTATTGAGAAAGAGCTGAATGATTTCTCCCAAGAGTTCTTTGCTTCTAACAAAAGCAGAAGCACATCAGAGAACTGGGATCATTTCAAGGCAACTCTTGAGTGCGTCATGACCAATCACATCCCCACTAAAACTCTGGGCGATGGAATTTGCCGTGGATGAATGACGACATCAAAAGGCTGATGAAGAAGAGGCGTCGGCGATACGATGCCTGGAAGAAGTATGGGCTTAAAACCGATTTGGATGAATATAACCAACTGAAGAAAGAAGTGAACTCAACTCTCAAGGTAGCTCACAATGACTATGTTAAGAACATGTTTGTCGACAAAACAGAAAACCAGACAGATAATCCAGCCAAAAAGCTGTGGGGATATGTCAAGTCACTCAAGATGGACAAGATAGGCATTCCCTCACTGGTTTGCGGTAACAAGCTGTTCAGTCAAGCTAAACAGAAAGCTGAAGTACTTTCGCAACAATACAAATCTGTCTTCACTACTGAAAACCTGTCGTTTATACCAGACAAAGGACCAAGTAGTACTGAATCCATGACTGGCATTAAAATTAGTGCCAATGGAGTTGAGAAACTGCTGGCTGCCTTAAACCCAAGGAAGGCAATTGGACCTGACAAGGTATCTACCTGGATGCTCAAGAATTTTGCATCCATACTTGCGCCGATACTGAGTGACATCTTCAGCCAATCTTTAGGAACTGGCGAGGTCCCGCCTGATTGGAAGACTGCAAATATATCTGCTATCTACAAGAAGGGCGGCGTAGTGATCCTGGGAACTATAGACCTGTTTCACTCACCAGTGTGACGTGCAAAATGCTTGAGCATATCCTAGCCAGTGACATCAGGCAACATCTAGATGATAAAAACATACTCTCTTCATCTCAGCATGGGTTTAGGAAGAATCACAGTTGTGAAACCCAGCTACTCACAACAATCGAAGACCTAGCCAGGGGATTGGATCAACGGGAACAGATTGACTGCATTATTCTTGACTTCTCAAAGGCGTTTGATTCCTTGCCCCACCAACGCCTGCTATATAAACTGGACTGGTATGGAATCCGAGGAGATACTCACAACTGGATCAAGAATTGGCTCACAGGAAGAACACAATCAGTGGTAGTTGATGGAGAATGCTCAGAGGAAACAAGTGTCATCTCAGGAGTTCCCCAGGGACAGTATTAGGTCCCCTGATGTTCATCCTTTATATAAACGACATTGAAGAAGATACATCTAGCACCATAAAGCTCTTTGCTGATGATTGCTTGGTCTATAAAAAGATCAAATCCCAGTCTGATGCTGATATACTCCAGGCTGATCTCAACACCTTGGTCAACTGGTCAGAACGGTGGCAAATGAGCTTCAACCCAAAGAAGTGCACCCTTCTTCGTGTTACAAGGAAAAGGAAAGTTATCCAGCATATTTATAACATGATGGGATCAGACCTAGTCCAACTTGACCACAGTCCCTACCTTGGAGTAGAACTCTCCTCTGGCTTGGAATGGAAACACCATGTCAAAGCTATCACGGGCAAAGCACACAAAACCCTCAACTTTCTTCAGAGAAACCTATACAGCTGTCCAAAGGAAGTAAAGAAACAGGCGTACATCTCATTAATAAGACCAACCTTGGAATATGCTTCTTCTTGCTGGGACCCACATCACCAGAAAGAAATAATTTCCTTGGAAGCTGTGCAAAGAAAAGCAGCTAGGTTTATCACCAGCAATTTCAGCAGGAAAGCCAGTGTCACTGCTCTGATGACTGACTTGGAGCTGCCGACACTTCAGCAGAGAAGACAAGTCTCAAGGCTCTCCATGATGTACAAGATCCACCATCAGGAAGCTAAGGCAGAAATTCCCAGCCATTACACAACAACCAGGTCATCAACAGTTAGGACAAGGAATCAGCATGAAGCACAGTACACCATCATCACACCAAGATAGGATTCATATAAGTACAGCTTTTACCCAAGAACCATCACAGCATGGAACAAACTTCCGCTAGTTACCATCAACAAACCCAACGTCAAGATTTTCAATTCAGCACTCATTCAAGACCAGACCACTGCCACCAGAAGGCAAGAAGAGCTGTACATGGGCTCGACTTCTCACGGCAGGTGTCTCACCCTTCATCTAAGTCAGCACCAGTCTTTTTACTCGCACTTGAAATTTATTTAACCTTCACTTCTTTGTTGGTGGCGGGCGTAAGGATTTTTGATGTTAGTTTCTGCACCGAATGTGATGTTGCACCACTTGGCGAGATACCAGTGAATATTGGTCTACCAAGAATTACCGTAGAAGTCATGTATCATGGTAATTTTGGTATGTTGTCTCTGGAGTGGATTTAGAGTTTAGACGTTCGCCGGGGACGTTCGTCATGATGTTCGTTGTTCGTATCTAAGACTCTGTCAGTGCTTGTTGAGAAAATCAACATTGTGAAGATAAGACATCCGGGCTCAGTGTTGGAAATAGTGCAAATTTTTTGCATAGCAAAATTGTGATGCAAGAGTATTTTTGTGTAGCATTTTCAAAGTTTTGTGTAGCATTTTGTGTAGCAAAAAAATGCAAAATTAGTCAAAATGGACAATTCTCAAAATAATTCATGGAATCTTTTTTTTATTGTTTTCATCATAACTACAAATTAACAACAGCTATCAACACTTCAAAATGCTTTGTTGAATTTTCTTCACATTGTAGTTTTTTCATCAGATCAGGGCCTGGTCGAGTTAAATCAGTTTGGGGCTACATGGATCGAATCCATGGGGTCCTACATGTACAGTCTGGGGGGCAAGGGGTATTGTATTTTGATAACTAGTTGTGGTACTATGTAATTATTGTTATCCCCAGTAGCAACTTATATGAACACAAACCGCTTATCTACCTAATTTGCATATAATTGCGCAAAAAATCGCATCAAATCTGACAGCAGCTCCTTAGCACCACCCTACCAAGTTACACCCCCCATACGCATCACCAGCTCCGAGGAATGAGCCTGGAAGCCAAAGACTTATTAACAAAGTATGTGTTGTTAGCTCCGAATCTGCAACATCACGGTAGGCGCGCTCGGAAACCAAACATTATTTTTTTAGGCCTAACACAGAGAATACAAAAATGTAGGAATTTGGGTATATTTTAAATATTCCATTTTCACAGAATTTGAGCGATTTTGACCTTTGTTTTTGTTTGTCTGTTTACCTCATGTTTGCTGAAAAAAACAATAAATAATAATATGAATTAAGGGGTACTACACCCCTGTGGTAAATTTGTGACTATTTTTGCATTTTTCTCAAAAAATAATAACACACTGGTAACAAAAGTTATGTATATTATTGGGGCAAGGAATCCAATTACTACACTGAAATTTCAGTGACTCAAGACAAGCGGTTCAGTATATATGATAGGAAATGAGGTACATCTTAGCGGTACCTTATTTCTTATCATAAATAACAAACCGCTTGACTTGGGTCACTGAAATTCCAGTATAGTAATTGGATTCCTTGCCCTATACATATAACTTTTGCCTAACTACTCTGCCATGTTTGGCTGAGCCTGAGGATCTTGTGTGCATTCTCACAGATTTTTTGTGCTGGGTGCCAAATGTTGGGCTGTGAAAGTGGAGGAAGTCCAGGAAGCTGTCCCATGACAGTGCATTTTGCTGTTGTGTCAGTTGGACAACTGCTTGGTTACTGACATGTGTTTTGAGTAGAGTATTGAAGTAATCCTGTGTGTAATTTTGGTTCATTTTGATTGACACTATTTTAAGATATGACCTTGTGATTCACAAGTTGTAAAAAATTATAAGTTTCTTTTTGAGCTCAGTTTACTTATCAAAAGATCATGAATTTTACCTTCTTGAGACATGCAGGTGAAACGATTTGTTTACAAGTAATAATCCTTGTTCCAACACCGATTCCATCCATTCGGCATACCACATGGTCACTCAGGTGAACTGGGGTTGGACGATCGATTGAGTAGCCTTGATCAAGTCTTCTCTATTCATGCTCTATTAGGACCCATGGTTGAAGTATCATATACTGGACTCCCTCAGATCACTTCCCCGCTCAGATTTTTAGTCAGGTCAGAATTTTTGTGTAGTAGGTAGGAAGTATGTACCTTGTGGGCATGTGTGCATTTTGCTCAAACACTACCCCTGCAGTGCACAGTATGCCTGGGGTAAAGTATGATAAGAAAGTCCACTATCTAGCAATTCAAATGTGTATCCAGGTTAATGGGCCGTGCCTAATGGCGACCTCGCGTCTTGGAAATATTTTTCAGCCATGTTGCAAAATGATCAGAAATACACCATCAAGGCGACTCGATCGGTGACTTTGTTTTGGTTTATACGTTTGAAAATTGACTGAAGTACCGGTACCGAACAGCTTATTTTGCTCTGAGTTTTGCTGTCTTGTTTGCTGCTGAGTTCTATTTGAACTTGCCTTCAGTTTTGACTTGAATTTGTTTTTAAACTACAGCATGTAGTTTTCGTTGTTTGCTTTTATATTTTGTTGTCTGTCCCTGAAGAAGAGCAGTTAATCTGCTCGAAACGTTGGTTCTTTTATGTCTGTTTGGTTTTGTTTGTCTGCTATGTGCAAAAGTGATTTTCATCACTTCCAGTGTACTTTTGTACTGTTTTCTAGACACTTCTGTGGGCTCTGGAATTGGCACTGGAATTTTTGGCCATCGAACTTTGCCTACATTGGTTGTTTGGTTTATCGTGACTGTTTATATGCACAGTGATTTTCATCACCTGTTCTAGTGCACTTTTGTATTCCCATTGTTGTTTTTGCAGGTTTAGCACTTCTGTGGGCCTTGGAACTGTTAATGTTTGGCTATCGAACATTGCCTACTTCTATTAAAAGGCTAATGAAAGTTGATCTCCTGTTTCCCGTCACTTTTTTTTTGCCTGAAGGATGAGGCAACTCTTTCATTATTCATTATTTTTGAACATTAATTATTTGACACATTGGGCTTTATGTCATTGGGCTTTTTAAATCCATGTCGAAGGCAAGAAAATTACAGGGGGAATATGTTGGAACACTTTGCAGGGGTCAGGTCAAAGGTTATCTGGGGTCAAATCTTATACCGTAATTTCATTTTCTGTAAGGGGTATGGGGCTCAATTTCGGTGACTACTAAACCTCGGGAAATATTAAGGTCAAAGGTCAGGTCAAAATGTCATTAAAGGGTTACATGCCTTGCGATTGTCTGCGCTCTGTGAGCGCAAATTATCTCTAGTTTATATTTTGATTTAAGCATTTTAAAAAGTTTATGCCCTTGTGTGACCTTTGACCTCAATTTGCTCAAGGGTGCCATTTTTGGTATAGTCTCTGGACTATGGATCCATAGGTTGTTGGTTCGAACCCTGGTAGAATTTTAATTTAATATACCCTTCTAGCAAAATGCTTAAAGAAAACCCTGTCCTTTGTGCTGCTTCGTTGAGGATTTGTGCCAAATTAAACATTTTGAATTTGCAGTATGTGCCACATTACCACATAGCATATTTATTTTAGAAAAAATATTACTGCATGACAAAAAAATGTTAATTGAACAATTGAATAACTACCTGAGTTCAGTACCTACATGTAGTGCCATTGTATTTCACTAGAGCATGTCCCACACTGCTTTCAATCACAGAATGGGGATTGCACTTCAAGGACATACAGATAACAGGAAGTTTTTCTGCTGTCAGCGACATGCAAGTTTATGTTGTAGGCCTACACATCAGAAAAAGTTGCTGGATTTGGATTTTTATGTTGACATGTTAATAAATTTTTCTGACATGTCGAAAAGAAACCCATTTCAATGACAGCACTAACATATATGATTTTGCATTTCTTCTATAACATTTTTTTCATTTATAGTTTTCCAATTTATTGGGAGCAGTATATCGCCGTGGCAATCTGTCTTTCACACAAGATGGTGATAACATCATAAGTCCTGTTGGCAACCACATTACCAAGTTTGATCTGAAAAAGTAAGTTGTTCTTAGACCAAAAAAAAGAGAAAGTCTGTCTCAGACACCAGTGTGCGCATTGCTATGTCTTTTTTTGCAGTTTGGTTGTTGTTGTTTTGTACACATTTCGCCATGACTGTAAGAGTTAGAATTCTAAAGAAGGAGCAGTAATACTCCAAAACTGGGCTTTACATTTAAACATTGTGCCTTGACTTAAATTAAAAGAAATATATATCGCATAAGACTAAATGCATAGCAATTAACTTTTGATGTATCTGAGACAAACGGGTTTTTTTTGCCTTATTTGGGGTTTTGATGGTCTCTGACTAAGTGATGTTTTTGTGTTCTATAGCTGTGAGCAACTCTGAGAGCATCAGCAGCATGATATAATACAATTTGACCCCTGATGACCCTTTTGACTTTTTGACATGTTCCCATCATAATGAGGATTATTTATAAGCCCAATCGGGCATACTGTAAAGTTTGACCCAATATGATCTTTGACCACAGGTGACCTCCACTAATAGATTTTGTTCATGATCCCATGATATGGAGAATTACTTTCACCAAGTTTAAGCTCAATCAGGCGTAGTTTAAAATTGAGCTCCTACATGACCTTTGACCTTTTGTGACCACAGCAAAAACATTCTTGTCGTGACCCTGTTACACTACCAGCTTACTAGCCATATACATGTGAGATGCTAGACTGGCTGATTTGCTTTTAAACTGGGTCAACCTGCCTTTAAGTTGGTAAAGTGATCAAATATGCAGTATCCTGTGTACTTCAACATACTCATCTTGATCAGAACCACATGAGAATAACATTTAGTCAGTGTATAAAAGGCACCATAGCACTGAAACAGCCTTGATTTGTGTTCATTATGATGTTCTGTGTGCGGCTGATGCGGGCAAGGAAGTGGTTTTCTTGTACTCTAGTGCATTTGCATTGTCTTCCTGACAGCTGTCCCTTTAAGGTGGTACTACACCCCTTGATAAATTTGTGATTATTTTTGCATTTTTCTCAAAAACTAATTAAACATTGGTAACAAAAGTTATGTATATTATAGGGGCAAGGAATCCAGTTACTACACTGACATTTCAGTGACCCAAGACAAGTAGTTATTGATTTATTGATCAAATATTGGTTTTCCCTCATTTTTGACTGTAACTCCACAACTGTTGTCTGTGCTGAAATAAAAAAAAAATTCAGTGCAGTAGTTGTAGTCCTTGCCCCTATAATACACATATCTTACTTGTTACCAATGCACTTTAATTTTTGAGAAAAATACAAAAATAGGCACAAAATTGGCCAGGGGTGTAGTACCACCTTAAAGCTCTGCTTAACTTTTGAGCAGATTGTTGCCCAGCTCATATGTTGTTTCTGTTTGTTCTTTTGTAGCAATAAAGCAGAGACTCTTCCCATAGAGGCTAAGTTCAATGTGGCATGTGTGGCCTTATCTCCAGATGGCACAACAGCTATACTAGTGGACGAGAGTAAGTGTTTCAATTTGTTTTTATCTCAGAGTTTGTGAGTATTATATTTAAACTTAGCAATCAACCAATAAAACAATAAAGAGTATAATGTTGAATGTCCTCAAAGGTTTCAAAGAGCACAAGAATCAAAGTGTGCTCTTTAAAGTCATGCCGCTCATTGAAAGAACCAGTGAATAGATAGGGGAATGTCTCATACTCCAAATTAAGTACCCGTAAAGCCCAAATGCATGACTTTCCATTTTTGTACAAATATAATGCGGAAGATTGGAGTTGAAGTCCAGTTTTATATTGCCACAATAGATTGCCACTTGCTAAAATACAATTTTACATTCTAGTCCATATATAATTATACTGTAGAACACAATTGAATGGAGCTCATTAATAGCACTGCTGTTTTGTTTTGTTTTTTATTCATTTTTTGGTGAAAAAAACTAATGAATTCTATCATGGATATAGTAGGTACCATGATTCTATACTTATTTTTATATGCTTAACTTTTCCAGTCTTACCATAAATTTCAAATATGTTCTGCTTTTGTTGAGATCACTGATAGCATGATTGGTACTCATCAGTTTTCATTGAAAATGGATGAGTCTGACACATCAAAATAATTTGTAGTGTAAAACAAGTCATAACTATACATTCTGAACATTTCAAGAGTATTCAATGTTGTATTTGGAAGAGGCAGGCTTTTCAATAAACATCAAAATTGATGGGTACCAATCATTTTGATACACCCTGTAGACCACTTGTTTATCAACAAAGGTGAAGGATTGGTCTATCAATATGCTTAAACGATCCGCTATACTGTTCAATGGCTTTCTTGTACTATATGAAATGTTGTGAGCGATTTAAAATGCACATGCCCTATGCGTACGCACACTGCAGGGCAAAGAACAATGGAAATTGCCATAATTCGCACACATACTCCCAGGCAATAACGTCACATGTCAAGTGGTCTATAGGGAGTCTTGCAGGTTTGGCATAGTGCGCTATACATGTAGCTCACCAGACATTGTTTTCAACCTATAGTTGTGATATATTGTTTTCATTGCAGATGGTGCTGGTATGCTGTGTAGTCTTATTAGTAAGACAATCCTTCATCATGTTCACTTCCATCGACCAGTGACTGCAATCAAGTATAGTCCAGATGGAAAGTAAGTAACATCAGGGCAGTAGTAAGCGGTGAGGCCATGGCCGCCCCACTTATTCACATTTGTGAACTCTGGCCGCCCCACATTTTGATGGCCACCCTGACAAGAATAATTTAAACAGATTGAAGCAGTGTAGTATTCAGGAGTCACCAAAACTGATTTTGACTTTCGATGCTGTTCTTTCAAAACCTTGTGTGTGATTTTTCACTACTCTATGACAGGGAAAAAGTTCATTTTGGTATTTGCGAGAACGGCCAGGCAATTCTGCTAAGGCCTGCTAGGGCACCAAAGCTACCATATGCTAAAAAGAATACAACCAAAGTTACACATTTTGAGGGGCACCAAGGTAAAGGCATGGGGCACCCAAGGCAATTATCTTCGGTGCCTCTGGTTATCTATTTTATTTCCTGCCACGAAAAACAGCCTCATCTTATTCTGGTGATTAAACAGTCATATGTGAGGTTTTGATTGTATAGCGACGTGTATTCTACAATCAAAACCGATTTTGATTGTGTGACCCTTTTTATTATTTAATTAATTTGATGGGTTGTTATTTTTGTGAGTAAGTTGATAAGCTCATGCAAGATTATGCTTTTGCTTATTTTAAATCCTTGGTATCAATGAAGAGAAGGAAGTGTCACACACTTTTGGACCATTTTGTCATTATGGCATGAAATCATGTATCATAGAATTTTGCATGCTACATAAATTTTATTACTATTGCGTTTTATGTTATTCATCAAGAGGGAGTATGAGCAATGAAAATGGTTGGAAGATACAATTTCTTAGTGTTATGGGGAGATTCAGACATGTAAATTAATTTTGCACAATAGGCTTTTATGACGGGTATTCACGATACAAATTGAGGGTTTCAGACAGGTTCACCGCTGAAACCCTTAATTTTTAAATTAAGGTCAACTCTAGTAAATCTGATGGTAGTGGCTTTTCAAAGAGTGATGACATTGGCCTCTACATGTATTTTATCATCCTTGTTGTTCTTTGCCATGAACAAACATTAGGCCTCTTTCTTTCAACATGTCTCCAATCATATTTCAGAAAAATAGCGCTGACCAAGGACAACTTGACATTATTGTACCACGCCCCAGGAAGCACCAGAGATTTCAACCCTCTTCTGTTACAAAAGACATATCATGGTGCTTATGATGAGAATACATGCATTGACTGGGCCTCTGATTCAAGGTAAGATTTATTAATAAAAAACAGTACAAAATTGCCATACAATAAGGGGAGACCACAATCGTCCGTGCCAAATTTTATTTCTTGATACATATATAAACACCAAGATGTATTCTTTCACTTGAAAATGATGAAATGCAACTTTTTTAATATTTCCCCCCATTTTTCTTCATTTAACTATTTCACACTTTCCCATTTCAAAACGTCACATGGCTGAAGACAGCTGAAGCAAATTGGCGGGAAAATATGAAAGCAAATTATTTTGATTATGCGCTTAATTTGCGTTGCTTGATGCAATGCCAACCTGCGTGACACGCAGTGCGTGTACGTGTAGGTCCAACAGAGTCAAAAGTCAAAACGCATTTGCTATGTTGTTAAAACAGCCAACATTAACAATAATGGCTCTATCCCCTAACAGCTCCCCATTTTCACCTGGATAGAGTGAGACAAGCAAGATAAAGTGTCTTACCCAAGAGCATGTATTGACCCTGGCAGGGTTCAAACCCACAACCTCGCGCTCAAGAGTTGAACGCCCAAACCGTTATGCCACTGTGCTCTCCTATTTTTGACTGTACATATTTCTTTCCCCTTGTCCATGCAGGGTGTTTGCAGTAGGATCTAAGGATATGAACACCAGAGTGTTTGCAGCCACTAACTTAGAGCAGCTAATAGTGTACACATTGGGAGGTCATAAAGATTGTGTTGTAGCAGCTTTCTTTGAAGAAGACTCATTAGATGTAAGTATTCAGTAGTGACTTATAACAGGAAAGTTTATTGTACTACTATCTTATCTCAAGAATCTTCTATTTCAATAATTCGAAAAAACAAAACAAGTTGTTATTTTGAGAAGAATAATCTTTAATAATCTGTCAGGAATTGAGTAAATGTTTTTCTTTTACCGCTTTGCAGCTGTGTTTTTTCTTCTTTTATCTGATTTAATCATGAGAAAATTAGTTAGTCATGCTCTTAAAATCACTTTTAATTTTTTGTCATTGAAAAATAGCATTCATAGCCTTTTTACAGAATACATCAAAGTCAAATAATGCTGTCTACTGCAGATAGCAATGAACCAGGCAATGCTGTCTACTGAAGATAGCAAAGACCTGGACATTGCTGACTACTGAAGATAGCAATGAACTGAACAATGCTGTCGACTGAAGATAGCAGTTAACTGAACAATGCTGTCTGCTGAAGATAGCAATGTATCAAAGGTTCTGCAGATGTATGTAAAATAATATTCCAAAGTCTGTGCTAATACCGAATGCCAAAAAACAGTTGAACATATTCTAGTTGATTTGACTATATAGATTCCAGTCAAAATGAGATCTCTCTAGATTTTTCTAGTCAAATTTTACCTGATTCTTTTCATGATTTTGGTTCAAATTTGAATAGAATTCTTGATTTACTACTTTTTGTTATACTCAAAAATGAATTTGATTCATTGTATTGATTACATCATTATGACATGTCGAGATTGTTTTGTCTCTACTCCATCCTTAGTTGTATACAATAAGTCGCAGAGCAGAGCTAATAGCATGGGATTGCGATACCGAACTCAATGATCTGCAGGTTGTAGAAGGGACAGAAAACCAAGTGCAGGCATGGGGTGAGAGACCAGATCCACACAGAGACGATGAACCAAAGAAGAAGAAAACTAAAACCACCAAGAATGGCGAGGAGAAACCAAATAAGATATTATACAAGAGAAAAGCAAAGTAAGTCCATGAGCATGTATGTATTGATTTATGCTTTCAAGAATATGCTGGTGAAAAGATTGAATTAGTCCAGTAGATAGTCTTTTATTAGACAGCTATTTACAGGTACTATATAAGAGACACAAAACTCGTTCAAGGGATCAGGGTTCTATCGTGTTAGGGTTTAGGGTAAGGGTTTAAATAACAAAAACCCAGGCCAGAAATAACAGAAACAAGCTAGAATCTTCTAAGTGTAAGAGACGGATTTCAGCCTCTTGCACACTATTTCAATTTTGCTCCTATACCTTTGCATTGGGAAGAACCTGATAGGACCAGGGTTGCTATTTAGCTATAGGCCTACTGTGTCACATCTCAAGTTGAGAGTAACGCCATGTTGGATTTTGTAGTGGCACACTCGAATCGCCAGCATACAGACAATATCGCCCCTCTACGCATGTTTATATTATGCCCTGCAGGATTAGGTTAGCGTTCATGATTTGAATCTGCCACTACGAAATCCAAAATAGCATTACTCTCAACTTGAGACAAGACAGACTATAGAACCGATATTGCCAGAAACTGAAAAACACCTGTTCACCTTTCGCTACCTGCATTTAACCTGTATCCGCTACCTGCATTTAAGAATGATGGAATGGCAGTGGTATTACATCCTTAAAGTATGGATGTACTCTCATCTACAGTTTGTCCACATAGAAGTACAAAGTAAATAGACTTTGGAAATGGGAGGTATGAGAATAATTATTTCAGTGTAATGCGTGTGTAAATGCTTCTTTGGCGCGCCAACTGCTGCGCGATTTGTACTTACCGAGCGCACCATGCTCTTTACGCGTCAGGTTTTTTAACACGCAGTGCGTGAGACGCAAAGCATCGACCCCCAATGCCACAGATTTGGTTTGTATTTCTGTGTGGACAAACTGTACACTTTTTGAATGATGTATCATGTGTAGTATGTAAACAGGGAAGTGATTTCCTGATCAGCTGATTGAATCATGTCATAAAACATTGGCACTTCATTTGTTGGGTAAGCCATGTAGTATTGCATGACCTGGTTTTTTTCACATGATGAACATCACATTCATCGGCAAGTGCAAAGGGACCACAGAGACCTGTAGATCTTGAAGCCTAGTATATCTGGCATAAGCTGGCACCATAGTTCAGCAGTATCCCTAGTGTTCAAAATAGCCATGGATTGAAAAGATTTCATGAGAATTGTAGGCCAATGATGTAAACAGCAGGGTTCCCGTTAAGGTTTTAAAAATGTGTGTCCGTAATGACGCAAGTTTGCTGACGAGGTTGCAAAAACTTGCGTCCAGACAGATTTTTGTGCGTCCATCTGAAATTCACGATTATGACGATACACACGCACCCCGGTCTACACCTCATCAAATGTTGATTGTTAAAAAAAAATAAAAGTGCATTTTCGCCGTGATATTCCATCTCCATTCGCTATGATAATTTTTCTCATTTCTGTGTCAGTTTTGGTCCAAAACGTGGTCAAAAACAGGTGCAAAAAATATGAGCCAAGTCTGTCAATCTTGAGCAATTTTCGTTCAGTACTTTCACTTCCGCGTTTCTATTTTTAAATTAACGTGCTGTTGATGCTACAAAAACTAAAACACGCGCTGCCACAAATAATACTGAAAAAGGGTTATCATTTGGATTTTGTCTTTAAAATTGCTTTTATTCATCGTAACAATAATACTAATAAAGGAAACCTAGATTATTTATGAGAAAATAAACTTAAAATATTAAAAATTGAATATTGTCAGGTTGTGATAAATAATTAAATAAACACCGACGTTAGCTGCTTGTAAACAAATCAATCGGGACTTCCCCAGGCCATGTGATCAAACAGCTGTACAGCGATCGTTCGGAAAGAATGCAAACGATTTCCTGACGTTGCATTTACAAATATTGCAGAATTTACTTCAATTCTCAGCAGGTGGGTCAAAATTTTGGGGCTTTTATTATCTTAGAAATATATAAAAGAATAAAAATTTCTTATTTTTATCATCAATTAATGATAAACTTTTGAAGTTTTGTCTGCGTCCAAATGCATGTGACATGGACGCAAAATACTTGATTAGCCATGTGAATTTGCGTCCAAATTTGTAAAATATGCGTCTGGACGCAATGACGCACACTAACGGGAAGCCTGGTAAACAGAGGCCATCAACATAAGGCGAACCAACAGCGACCTTAACAAAGACAGAGGGAGCCACCACCTCCCAAGATCCTACAACCGGCTCATCGCGTCACGTGATTCTAGCCCTAACGGGCTAGGTCATGTGACCCCTCCAACTTCCCAGTAACATCAGTTAGCACCAAAGGTCGATGGATGTCGGCCGCAGGCCACTACAGCTAAACAAGTAAGTTGTGAGAAATTGGTCAAACTTTTCTTTCATTCATGTAAGCATGTTGTTTTTCATTACAGGCATTTCTTCAACAAGCCAGGTGATTTCAACCACTTGACCTGTGCAGACTACAACAAGAAGAATCATATTCTAGTGACAGGGTTTGCTTCAGGAGATTTCCATCTACATGAATTGCCAGATTTCAATCTTATACATTCCCTCAGGTAAAAACTGCTTATATGCCTTTAAATGAGTGTTTTGTTGACAAAAGAGACAAAAGGCAGACACCCTGCACAAAAACATTATTTGGAGTTTCAGCAACTATATTACTGATACAGGTGGTTGTACAAATACACCAGGCACAAAAAGAAACTCGTCAGTCATATTCATCCTTGCTGTTAAATAACTTGATAATTTTAGATTATTCTGAAATATACATTTTGTTAATTGGCCTTTTCTTTCTCATTTGACACCCTGTTCGTGAAGATTGAGCAAGAATTGACCAAGATATGCACCTCCAAACTCTCAAACCCCAAAATAAAAAGTTGCAATTTTAACGATTCAATTGTGCCTGTTACACTGTGTGCTCTATTGATTGGCCCGTGGTGCTTGTGTGCAATACAACGATGCGTTCCCATTGAAAATCGTTGAAAATGCAACTTTTGATTTTGGGGTTTGAGGCTTTGAGGCGCATATCTTGGTCAATTCTTGTTCGTTTTTCACGAACAGGGTGTCAAATGAGAAAGCAAAGTCCAATTAACAAAATGTATATTTCAGAATAATCCAAAATTATCAAGTTATTGAACAGCAAGGAAGAATATAACTGACGAGTTTCTTTTTGTGCCTGGTGTATGTATTATTGTAAGACCAATCTTATTGTAATGCTTTTGTGGAGGGTGTCTTCCTTTATTTCCTTTTGTCTTCTTTGTCAAAAAAAATACATGCAGATGGAATTCTACAAAAATCAAACAAGTATCTAAAAGTGAATGTTTTAGCAGCTTAAAAACAGTATGAAGGTCAAAATTGGGAAACTTTATTGAAAAGTAGGTTAAAGTAGGTGAAGACTAAGACGCATATCAAGAAGAATAAATTTGTACAATATGTTGATGATACTTGCTAGGTTCACATATCACCACGCACCTTATGGATGGTGTGAAAATCGGATCAAACACTGTGATACCACTCTCATTCATCTGGACAATTGAATACCTGAGTGGAAGAAGGGCCCAACTCCATCAAAACTGTTTTTGAGATATTAAGAAAAAACTTAATATTTGGAAAAGTTTTATAGACAGAATGTTTTCATCTTCAGGAGACCTTTAATACATGAACATACAATAGTACATACATTCGAAATTATATATGATGTTTCCATGGCAACGGTACAGGTCTTAATACGAGCTGGAGTTGGGCCCTTCTTCCACTAATATACTGCAAGTGCCAGTTCTGTGTTATAAATAGCTACAGAAATTAGGTAATCACCATTAATTGCACAAGTAGAACTCATGTAATATGTTAGCAAGAAAATTTATTGTAGTGAAAAGCAGATTTCATGGATGAACAAAATTCCTCTTTAACCCTATATTTTGTGGAAGAAGGGCCCAACTCCATGGAGTTGGGCCTTTCTTCCATAAAAACCATGATTAAGTGTATATGGAAGACTATTTAGAGAGTGGATTTTGGCTCATCTTTCACACACAAGGAAGATCAGTCTGCTGGCAATAAAATGCTGGGTCTAACTCATTTTTGTAAAAAATTGGAGTTGGGCCCTTCTTCCACTCAGGTATTCAATTTGATACTGATGAAATAAGTTTAATCGTGTCAACCAGACATACCTTATTGGAACAACCAACATAGCAACAGTATCTTAAGGTCTTGATGTTGTAGACCCACGGAATTAGAGAAGGAGAACCAGGACTCCCTATACCGCCACGTACAATCGCGAGACGAACGAAAACAATTCTGCGTCTCATCTGAAGCGTCTTGGTACTCGTGTGCAGGTCGCATCAAGTGCGTCTCTCAAATGTGCCCTTCATCCATGTCGCGCTTGCATGACAACGAATGCCTCGAGGGAAACCGAATACCCCCAATTTTTGCTCCATGCCTGTATCAAGATGGCGGTCGAGTCTGTGTGTAGCCCTTGTCTTCTGGTGGCTTCCACGAGATGACATCATTCATAAAGGAATGTCCACTATAGTTCTGTCCTAGCATTATGAGAGTTTTGTCTTGACCCCCCCACACACACACATACACACAGTTGAGGGAACTAAGAACTAATCATTCAATATGATACTGCCAAATTGAACAACAAATGACCTCTGTGTCTGTGTGTATGATTCAATGTACATTCATGAATGGTCCGATTTGTTAGAGATTTTGTTGTAAAAATGGCACTCTGTTTTGTTGAATTATTTCAGCATATCAGACCAAAGAATCGCATCAGTAGCATTCAACCCATCTGGTGACTGGATAGGATTTGGCTGTGTGGGGCTAGGGCAGCTACTGGTCTGGGAATGGCAGAGTGAATCCTATGTATTGAAACAACAGGGTCATTATAATAACATGACATGTCTGGATTTCTCCAAGGATGGCCAGCTTATCGTGTCAGGAGCAGAGGATGGAAAGGTATGTGTATTATATATCAAAGAGATTTGACTAAAAGAGTCTGGACATAAAATAACATAGTGCATGGTTAATCTGCCATATTGTCACTTTTACTTTCCTTCATAACAGTTTTGTTATCTCAATCCATTTCCTTGTTTTCAGGTGAAAGTATGGAACACAAGCAGTAGTACATGTTTTGTGACTTTCACAGAGCATACAGCAGGGATTACAGGTATAGCATTCAACCATACAGGCAAAGTAGTTGTATCAGCATCATTGGATGGAACTGTTAGAGCATTTGACCTACACAGGTAAGGTTAACTTTATTGCATAGTTTTGTTTTGTGTCTTAAAAAGCATATCAAAAGTATATCATTCAACATTTAGAAATAGGATGGAACTACAGCAGCAAGTAGGATATCCTTAATGCTATTCTTTGATTCACCTCAAAGTTTGTAGTTACATGAATGCTTTTCGTGATTGCGCTGCAAGCCTGCCGACAAACTGCTCTTATATGGGTGCATACATCCTTTGCGCAATTAACATTACGTGCAGGATTTGATACTGCGACCAGCGCTTTCCCAATTTACATCACTACCAAATTGTAGGTGAACAATGTAAAGTTAGGCTTGCCCTGTGACTTCGGAGATCTATTACATACATTACAGGTGGGGCATTCAATGACACAGGCAATATAATAATAATAATAAATTTTGGATTTTTATAGTGCATTTATTGAGAGGTTTCAAAGCGCTGTAATTTTGCTGCCACATGGTGAATGCATCAGAATCGGATCGCATCAACTAGGCCTGTTGCAGCCGAACCCGGTGCAAACCTATCCGCACTTAGATTGTAACATCCACCGATTATCTGTGCAGTTCCCCAAATTCCATTGGGTTAAGGGGTACTACACCCCTGGCAAATTTTGTGCCTATTTTTGCAAAAAACTAAAAAATTATAGCGCATTGGTGACAGGTAAGATATGCATATTATAGGGGCAAAGGCGACAACTACTGCACTGGAAATTCAGCAACTCAAGGCAAGTAGTTATTGATTTATTGATCAAATATTGGTTTTCCCTCATTTTTGACTGTAACTCCACAACTGTTGTCTGTGCTGACATAAAATTTCTAGTGCAGTAGTTGTAGTCCTTGCCCCTATAATATACATATCTTACTTGTCACCCATGTGCTATAATTTGTGAAAAAAATGCAAAATTAGCCACAAAATTGGGCAGGGGTGTAGTACCCCCTTAAGTAAGTTTGATAACAAAACAACTCATCACCGGATGGGCCATATTTGTCATATTTACACAAATGTGGAATGCATAGGGTCTATTAAAGTGTAAAGTGTGCTGAGGCTTGTGGATCAACGTCTAGGTGTTGTGCCTGTGCGTAGCACACTATAAATCACTGGCGCTTTAAAATTTTTTTTTATTAGGCATGTTAATAAATCATCATGCATATCATTGTGATCATGGCATATTGTCAAATCAAATCCAAGTATTAAAAAAAATCAGTAATGTCACCCACTTTTGACAGAATAATACAATACAAAAACTTGATCGCTACTTGCACTCGGCCTTTCTTCCACACATATTGGGAATATTATGGAGATGGACCCTTCTTCCTCTCAGGTATTCATATATACACACATACTTTTAAAAATTAATAACTTACCTAGCAGATTGAAAAGAAAACATCATTCTCTAGATTTATTGATGTTTACTGCACACAACATCATTTAACCACACTTGCAATGTGGTTTCAAACTTACATGATTCTACACACACAAAATATTTACTAGACGTCCATTATGCAGGTGTCCTCATTGTCAACCTACACGTTCTATCAGGTACAGGAAGTACAATAATGAAAAGACCATTTCTTACTTAACCATATTTATCACTCTGTTGTGACAGTGAAACAAAGTCATTTTATGAGCTTTTGACATTGTATGAGAACTGTAAAAATTGTTTTAGATCTCATTATGAGTCAGTGCTCAGTGGCTTTTAAGAAGGTTCATCATTGGGTGATCAAATTGCTCCAGGAACTACTACCTTGAACTTGACAAGTTTACAGAGATGCAAAGGTCAGACCACACAAGAACCGCCACCCAAGAATTGAATATTACACAGTGGTACAAATTTTATTCAACATAAGATATTAATGAACCTGCTACCCGAGACTTGACAATTATGTGATAATACAAAATTTATAACAAAGAGAATGAATTCCTTGTTCAAACATGTTCAATTCATTCTACATTTGAAACGTATCTGGGCTTTTTTTTGCACCTTGGAAGTTGGATTAGATTTAATTTTCTAGATAAAAGGCATAATTAACCCCAGACAAAATAATGAAAACGGAACCAGTGATTTGCGCCTTTGTCAGACGTTCAACAGTTGTTGTGCTACACGTTGTGTTGTAGCTCCGCGACCACGACCCGACCTCTGACAACAATGTGTTGAGGTGCCGGTTTAGGTATAATTGGATGTTGATCATTTTCATCGTCCGTGAAATTCCTCATCGCCTGTGTTTGGGAACGTGTTTCCCGGACACCAGCACCAACCACACCCGATCTATTGAGCGCTGATGAATTACATTTGCTCGTACTGGGTGAGTTACTTCCAGTATTATTCTGATCAATGGTGTGGAGGTTAGAATTATGCATTCCTCGACGACCACAGCCTCTCCTTGTTGACATTCGATTCGTACTCTTCTTTCTCCCCATTTTTACGATGAAAACCAGAAAACGATGAAAACCAGAAAACCCGTAGATGGATTGTAGACGATTGCAGTCAGTGATTAAATTAAATATAACGTAAACTCGAAACTTGCTGATAAATAATATAATTAAAACTATTAAAATACTTCGGAAAAGAAAATTTGTAAAACACAACTTAGTCCTGTTGAATCTGACAAAGCAATGACGCTACATGAATTAATCGGAATGCAAAACGCAACATTGTTACAACGGTACACACTTACAGACAATGGGCCATGACAACGGGACCCAAGCATTGTTGTTGTTGTTGTTGTTGTTGTTGTTGTTGTTGTTGTTGTTGTTGTTGTTGTTGTGTTGTGTTGTTGTTGTTGTTGTTGTTGTTGTTGTTGTTGTTGTTGTTGTTGTTGTTGTTGTTGTTGTTGTTGTTTTATTATTTATTATTTATTACATTTACAGGTATCGCAACTTCCGGACATTCACCTCGCCTCAGCCAGCTCAGTTCTCATGTTTAGCCATAGACCACAGTGGAGAGATAGTATGTGCAGGAGCACAGGATAAATTTGAGATATTTGTCTGGGCAATGAAGACTGGAAGGTTATTAGAGGTATAGGCTCAGTCCATGTCAAAACAGACTGAGTGTACACCCACCCTCTTGGATTTTGCTCTCCTTTGGCTCACGGGTACCTTTCATGGACCCCTAGGTGAGGTCACAAGAAAAAATTCAAATTCAATTTCGTTTCGAATGGCGGGCCATCTAAGTTTGGCGACCTTGACCAAAATTGGGAATTTAAGGTGTCCAAATGACAAAGCGCTCTCTTTGAGAGGCATTTTCTACTTAATTAAATCAGTTGTGACCCTCTTTTTGAATGTGGTCACTCACTGGCTGTGTCTGAAATGCCTAATGCCAAAAAAGATTGATTTGAATTTCGTTAGGATTTCAGAGGGGTCAAAATCAGCACTTCGTACTGTTCAATCAAATTATCTTTGATTTTGAAGAACACATGATAATGTCACAGTGCACTTATAGGTCCTAATTATGTACAGAGTGGATTAACCATGTGCCAATGTCTATGAGCAATTCAAAAAGAGAAATTTCTAGACCCCCTACAGAATTTTAGGCCCCCTAAAGTGGTTCAGCCACAAATGGCGCTTAAAATCGGCAAATTTTGACACCTAATAACTTTAGGTGTACACCAGATATGAATTTCTAGTCTTTTGCATCTGAAAGAATGTAGTCTAATGTTACTAGGAACATAAGATTTGTTTTGTATTTTTTGTGTTTTGATACTAAGTTGATGGTCCCAAAAATCCCAATTGTTGACTAATAATGTACAGGTTATGGGTACAAAATGTCAATTTCAACATACCATTTTTTCTATTTTTGATCACTTTACAGCAAATTGTCTTATTTATCCTGTTATTACATAGTTAACAACGTCCGATTTGGGTGATTTTGGTGTCTAATTATGTTTTCTTGCATGAGAAATACAACTACGCAACCTAAAAAACTGTACAAGGAACCAATGACCTCCTTATTACAATATGGATGCTTTTGGCAGCCATGTTGCAAAAGAGGGTCATCGGTTCCTTGTATAGTTTATTAATTTGCTTAGTTGTATTTCTCATGCAAGAAAACATATATAATTAGACACCAAAATTACCAAAATCAGACGTTGTTCAGAATTCAAAACGTTGACCTATGAACATTTTTCGTCATAGCGCCCTCCTGAAAGGTCTGACACATAACAAACTATACATTTTTGGAATCCTCATGACCATACGAGTAATTTGATATATTACTTGACATAATTGGGAGCATTCTGAAAATTTGACCCCCATAACCTGTACTTTGCATGTGCATCGTTGCCAGGAAGTGCATTTTGACCCCTTAAAAATCCATACAGAGGATTAGAAAGTAGTTTTTTCTTATTACTTGACTCAAGAGCAACTTGAAATATCAGGATAAATAATACAAATGGCTATAAAGTGATCAAAAATACAAAAAAAATATCATACTAAAATTGGCATTGTGTACTGTATCCTGTATGCATGGTATGTTAGGCAAAAATGACTATTTTTGAAAGCGTCAACTTAATACTAAAACACAAAAAATACAAAACAAATCTTATGTTCCTAGTAACATTAAACTACATTCTTTCAGGTGCAAAAGACTAGAAATTCATATCTGGTGTACACCTAAAGTTATTAGGGGTCAATATTTGCTGATTTAAGCGCCATTTGTGGCTGAACCACTTTAGGGGTGGCCTAAAATTCTGTAGGGGTCTAGAAACTTCTCTTTTTTTGAATTGCTCATAGACATTGGCATATGGTTAATCCATTCTGAACATAATTAGGACCTATAAGTGCACTGTGACATTATCATGGGTCCTTCAAAATCAAGATAATTTGATTGAACAGTACGAAGTGCTGATTTTGACCCCCTCTGAAATCCCAACGAAATTCAAATCTATCTTTTTGGCATTAGGTATTTCAGACACAGCCGGTGAGTGACCAGATTCAAAAAGAGGATCACAGCTGATTCAATTAAGAAGAAAGTGCCCTCAAAGAGAGCACTTTGTCATTTGGACCCCTTAAATTCCCAATTTTGGTCGAGGTCGCCAAACTTTGATTGCCCGCCATTCGCAAACGAAATGGAATTTGAATTTTTTTCTTGTGACCTCACCTAGGGATCCATGAAAGGTACCCCTGAGCCAAAGGAGAGCAAAATCCAAGAGGGTGGGTGTACACTCAATCTGTTTTGATATGGACTGACCCTATAGTAGTCTTGATTTATACCATTCACCTAATGGCGCATATGGCCTCCTTTGGGTAAATTTCACATGCAAATATAGAGCTCCCTTCTCTGAAATTCCCAACAAGAATTATGGGTCCATGCCCATATTTGCTGGTGTGATTTCTACAGGAGGGCACTTTTTGTTTTTGCCTTTAATTCCAGTTAAGTCAAGGGAGCCCAAATGCACCATTAGATAAATCTTTACGGCATAGTGGTGATTACTCTGATAATAATTTGATTACCCTGATGATAATAATAATGCCAGTTAAGTCAGGGAAGCCCAAATGCGCCATTAGATAAATTTATTTATTTATTTATTTATTTAAACTTTCTTTAGGCAGGGTAGCCCCTTCAATGACAAAGCACTGATTTCCAAGGAGGCCCTGCAAGTACATAACATAGTTAAAACAACATAGTAAAACATAACATAATTAATACAATACAGCAAAATGTGAGATGCAGATTTGTACAATGATAATATAAATTAAAACTAATTTACATGACATCACCATGTACAGTGATAACAACATTTTACAAAAATATTATTTCAAGGCAGGTTTTACAAATGCAGCATTCTTAAGTTGGAAAATACTCATGTTATCAAAGTTATTACAAATACTAACAGGAAGATTATTCCAAAGTTTAACTGCTCTCATTTGGAAAGTGCGCTTACCAGCATTATTATTCCAAGATGGTTCATGTAATAAATTAAAAGTTTGACTTCTGGTACCTTTTGAATGAACAGAGTGCATGAAGGTAAACTGAGATGAAAGATAAGATGGAGCAGTACCTTTAAGACATTTAAAGATTAGAGTTAACATGTGATTATTCCATCTGTCATTTAGTTTAACCCATTTCAAAGAATTCATCATCTCATTAATTGGACATCTTGGGTCAGCAGACAGGATTATACGTGCTAATCTGTTGTGAAGAACTTGAAGTGTACTTGAGAGCTCATTTGAACAATTAGACCAGACTGGACTACAGTAGTCAAAGTTGGGCATAACAATAGCATTTGCAAGCATAATTAAGATATTATTAGGAATATAATATTTAACACGTTTTATAACACCACATCTTTTGGAGATATCTGCTGACAATTTACTTACATGTTCTGACCAAGACATAAAAGAATCAAAAAACAACACCAATGTATTTGAATTGATTAACACGCTCAATATAATCATTGTTGTAATACAAAGTGATATCATTAAATTTATCAAGAATATGACGTGTACCAAACACCATGAATTTAGTTTTCTTTACATTTAAAGTAAGATTGTTAGTTTGAAACCAGCTAGCTATTTTAAGTAAGTTTGATTGAAGCTCAGATTCAAGAATAGTTGGATTATCAGAAGTACAAAGAAGTGTTGTGTCATCTGCGTACATAGTACATTTACAGGTAACATTATTAGGAAGACTGTTTACAAAAATGATGAAAAGAAGTGGCCCAAGTATTGAGCCTTGAGGAATACCAATATTTATATTACTAAAATCAGAAATACAAGAATTAATATTTACAACCTGTGATCTTCCACTAAGATATGATTTAAACCACTCTAACGAACATCCAGTAATACCATAATCACAAAGTTTATCAAGCAGAATGGCATGATTCATGCAGTCGAAGGCTTTACTTAAATCAAGGAAAATTGCCCCTGTTGCACGACCTTCATTCATGTTGTTCAAAATATAATCTTCAACATCAAGTAAAGTAGTAGTGGTAGAGTGATTGGCACGGAAGCCAGACTGATTAACTGAGAGAAGACCATTATTGGTTAAATAAGAATAAAGTTGATTGTGAACAGCTCTTTCAACAATTTTAGAAACAATTGGAAGAACAGAAATTGGTCTGTAGTTTCCTACATCAGATTTATCACCAGCTTTGAAAATAGGGGTAACTTTAGCCTTTTTCCAATCTGCTGGGAATATGGATGTACAAAGAGACAAATTACAAATATATGACAGAGAGATACATATGTGCGGAGCTGCTAATTTGAGCAGCTGAACGCTGAAATTGTCCAGACCAGGTGACTTATTATTAGGCAATTTACATATATGATCATAGACAAAATCAGGAGTAATGTAACTGAAGTTAAAATTACTCTTTGGTTTAGATACATTTGGTGAACAATTATTATTTAGATCATTAATATTATTAAATTTATCTGCAAGATGAGTACCGATTGAAGTAAAGTACTCATTAAAAACATTTGCGGTTTCTTTAGGTGATGATGTAAAGCCATTCTCAGTTTTAACACTTGAGGTTGTTGGACAAGATTTGTTAGGGAGAAGTTTCTTAAGAGTAGACCATAATTTCTTTGAGTTATGAACATTATTAGCAATAGATTCAGAATAAAATCGTTTCTTAAGATAGTAACGCATGTTGTTAGCTTTGTTACGATATGATTTTGCTTCTTGCCAATCATGAGGGTCATTTGTTTTGTGTGCTTTGGCATAGAAATAATCACGATCCTTACATAATGTAGAGGAATTCACTGTTGACCCATTCTGGTTGTGAGCCCTTAACACGCTTTTCTTTGACAGGGGCATGGGTATCACAAACACTATTAAACAAATCTTTCCACACTTCCCAAGCTTTATCAACATCATTATAATTATACACTGCATTCCAATTTATATCACTCAGAGATTTTTCAAAGTCATTTTCATTGAACTTTTTATATGATCTTGATTTTGTCATTTTAGGCAGCGACTTAATTTGTTTGTGCTTACGAACAAGATAAATAAGTGAGTGGTCACTAAGACCAAGACTGTGGACACCAGAGGTAGTTATAGTCTCTGGCCTAGAGACAAATGCAAGATCAATAATAGTTTTCGTCTTTGGAGTAATGCGAGTGAAATCATTAATAAGCTGGCTAAGCTGAGAGTGATTTGCCAGACCAGAAATTTTTCTTGAAAGAGAAGGTTTTGAAATATCAAGGTTAAAATCACCAAGAATAAAAATATCATCATAAACAGAAGCACAATTTTGGAACATGGAATCAATTTGATCAAGGTAATCTGCTTTTGCATCAGGAACACGATACACGTATTCTAGAATAATTGGTTTTGTGTGAGGGAGATAAATTTCCACCCATAATGCTTCTACATCATTAATAAGAAGATCTGTATTTTCTTTAAAGTTAATACAATCCTTAATATAACAAACAATACCTCCATGTGTAAGATGTTTTCTGTCAATTCTACACAAATTATAATCATTAATTTTAACTTCAGAATCATCAATATCATTAGACAACCAAGTTTCTGTTAAGCACATAATATCAATATCATTATTGTGAAGAAAAATATCAATGTAATCAACTTTGTATCTGAGGCTTTGTATATTAAGATGAGCAATTTTTAAACCTTTACCAAGAATACAATTCAGATCAACAAAAGGCTCATTACAAAAAGGAAGCTCGTTCAAACAAGTCCTATAGAAACAAGATTCACACCAGAAAGAGGTATTTTCGTCACAATCAATATCAATACAACTTCTATGAAACAATAAAGAACACTGGATACATGAAAAGTTTTCTGCACAGGCATAATTTTCCTAGAGCATGTGCCACAAGTATTGTTTACAATAGAGACATTTTCATGAACATTATTTGGTATGTCATTTACATGAACATTATCAATAGGTACTTTGGAACAATTATCAGAAGTAACAGGACATACATCAACCTTTTCTAAACAAACAGTACCTGTATTATCTTTAACTGTGTCACCACTATCACCTTTGTCAATAACATCAATAACACTTGAACAGGAATGGTTGAATGGATGATTGTGATGAGAGGGAGTGACTTCAAGAGCACAATTGGTAACACTTGAGACAGGATGATGAGGTGAATGAATAGAGTTGATAGTTTTAGTTGAGTCATTGACATTACAAATATAATTTTTATGAATATTATTACAAGACATAGAATCATTAACATTACCTGTATCATCATAAATAAAATTATTATCATGATGATTATAAATATTGATTTCACAACCATTCTCATCTTCTCTGTTGTCATCAAATACTTCATTTATGTCAAAATTACACATACATGTAGGCTTCTTGTAATTTTTAACACCAAGAGTGAGCATATCAAAAGATTTAGCAGCATTATTGCAAGTAATATTTAAGTCATTAGCATTGTGAGAATAGTTACACTCATTATTATCACTATCAGTATGAGAGTTTGTAATTCCATTTGAATTTATCACTGATGGATGAGCATTCGAAGCCAGTTTGGCATCGTAGGAGGAATCATATTCAAAGTCTGAGAGTTTGGTTTTGATTGGAATGTCCTTTGCCGGCCCTGCTGAAAAAGGGCTGGGTGAGCTTCTCTCAAGAAATTCTGAAAGTTTGTGGCAAGAAAACTCATTCCTCGTGAATTAGGATGGAGTTTATCACTATGAAAGTCACAAAC
This sequence comes from Amphiura filiformis, assembly GCF_039555335.1. Classification (NCBI taxonomy): domain Eukaryota; kingdom Metazoa; phylum Echinodermata; class Ophiuroidea; order Amphilepidida; family Amphiuridae; genus Amphiura; species Amphiura filiformis. The sequence goes on from NC_092636.1 coordinate 21,608,467, forward strand.
GTTGTCGTTGTTGATGTAAATCCACTTGTTACGTGCACACACGTCTTTCAAATTGTTATTTATCGAGATCCATTTTTCATTAAGATCAGGCCTATTAGGTCTGTTTGTTACTGATGAAATTGCAACATTGCAAGAAGGGGGCACGTTAGTTTTGATTGTGAGTTCCAGCTGATTGATGTCCTTGCTGATTTTGTCGGCATTATGAACGGGGAGATCATTTGTACCAACATGTACAATAACAGAGTTGGCTGTAGAGCAATCAAACTCTTTGATGTCTTCAACAACCTTTGCTATGCGTCTACCGGAGTAAGCCTCATTTATCACAGTTGCTCTTCGCGATAAGCGAGTTCCAACAATTCTCCTGGCAATTGAGTCCCCAAAGATCAGAACCTTTGGTTCCCTATTCTTAGTATTGTCAGCATTTGGCTGTGGTGACTTTCTTGGCTGTGATGACTTTTCTGGCTGTGATGTCTTTCTTGGCTGTGATATCTTTGTTGGACTTGTTGTATGCTTTGAAGTTGCTTTATCAGTTATTGCTGTATCTGGGACAGAATCAGCATCATGTGGATCTAGAACAGCATAGCGATTTGATACCGGAATGTTATATTGGTTTGCTTGAGATGAAGGTGTAGCAGGCTTCATTTGAGGTGAAGATGGTGTAGGATTCTTTTCTTCCACAATATCAATAAAGTGCTTCAGCACCGATGATGGAGCTGTTGTAGGGCAGCGATGCTGGCGTAATATGGGAAGTTGTTACTACATCACTATATTGATTTGTCTGGGTAGCTGAACAAGTTAAAGTAGTCTCAGTTGAAACATTCTTGTTGTTTGACAAATTTTGTATCTGCTGGAGGAGCTGATTTCTTTCTTCATCAAATTTAAGTTCTGAAGCCTGAAGTAGTTTTTCATTTGCTTCCGCCTCAAACTCAATTAAGTTCAGTTCAGTAATCCTAGCTAGTGCCATCTGATAGTCCAGTTCTTTGTTAGCTAGCTTGGCTGTCAGGTCAGTATTAACTTGATCGAGTGTTGCCACTCTCTCCTTGAGTAATGTGTTTTCAACTTGGTATTTAGCTCTTGCTTCCACACATGAAATTAAGTTTTGAATAAGTACATTTTGTAGATTGGAGCTTGTGTCCGAATTATCATTTGGTGATGGTGACAAATCATCATCAAGTTGTAGGTCAAATAGGGGCTTTGAAGAGACACTACTGCTATCAAATTGAGAAGTTGATGAATTTCCTGGATGTAAGCCCTGACAAGGTGTTTTTGGCTTGGGAGTTGTAGCAACATTTGATGTAGGAGAGTCTGCAGGAGTTAAACTTGATGTTGGAGACTGTTGCATGGAAGCCCATATTTTCTGTCCAAGTTTTGGTAATACTTTGTTGGCCCAAAGACCATAGCCAGCTCCTTGTACTCGCACACGTTGGGTTGTAGGATAGAATGTGATGATGACTGGTGCAGATCCATCATTACTGGTTATTACTTCTCCTCTATAGATACTGCCATTTACAATTTTGTTGTTGCGATCTGAAGAGCCATACAGTTCACAAATCTCATTCTCCAAAAAGTCAAAGGCAGCTTGTTGATGAACTTGCATGGTCAAGGATTGTTTCCTAGATATAATTTCCCATACAGAGGAAGGTACATTTGAAAGTTCCAATGTAGAAAAACCACTAAATTCACCATGCATTGCAGGTGTAGGTCTACATGGGGTGAATAGTAGAGATGTAGGTGTATCCATGGCTGGAGAATCCATTGTTACAGCTATTGTCCAGTCTATTGATTAGCACATCCTGTGTATTGATTGTGCTTGGTGATGATCAAGTACAAGTTACAGTTACAGCAAAATGTAACTAGAAAATTCAAATAAATGTTCACAAATATCTAGAAAAAGGTGATGAAGTACATAAAATGATACACATCATTAGAATCCAGACAATATAATGAACAACTGTATATAAATTTCAATAGTTGAATCGCTGTATTAACTGTAAAATTTGAAGAATTAGTCAGAGCTCAGAGCTAGGTGAGCAGCACAGCTAGGTGAGCCATTCTTGGCTTTTAACATAATCTTTATGGCATTGTGGTGATTGCCCTGATAATAATTTAACACATTGTTTGTGTGTCTTTGTTATAGGTAGCCATCACTGTTGCTATTCTACAATGCACTGCAGTTACAGTATCTGCAGTGGTTCATTAATTCTTTCCTTTACCAGCACCCAGTGAAGTTCAGACAACACCCGGAAGTGCGTTTTCATGAAAGATGAGTCTGAGTTTGCAAGTGTTTCCAGATGGGACATTTCAAAATACTAAGTTTGCATAGTCTAGTTCTGAGATGATGCAAGCTTGGACTGCTTGTTTACAATAATCAGTCAATACAGCACTGAATCCGGTATATGTTGGGAAGGTGGAATTGATGGAGTTTGAAAGAGTTGAGGCATGATTGGACATAGACATTTCTGCATCAAAGACTGCACCAAGGTTGCGGATGACCCCCGGTGTTTGAATGGTAACATCGGCAGTTAATATGGTGATGCCGAGAAGGACTGTATGTTTAGTTTTGAAGCTTCTGCAGATCCATTCTTCTGCAGATGTCACTGTCAAATGTAGCCATAGAATTTCCCAACTTTCATACTGATTCAATTTATCTTCCAAGTCATGGCCGTTGAAATATTTTGACCTGGTTATGGTCGGGCACAAAAAGCTCCATTCTATCCTGAGATAATGCAACACCAGATGGATTTTTAACCTCGGTAGTGACACATCCCAGGTAATCTCCGTCAGCTGTATACCTGTATATCCCGACAGGATTGCCTACAAATTCATTCACCACATATATCTCTCCTTGACCACAACACACAAAACCAGGGCACCACACTTTGATCGTTGGTGGAGGCCGGATGACCCTGACATTGCCACCAGCGTAGTCCATCAGCTGCACAGATGTGCCGTATTCTAACAAAGGATCTTGAAAGGAACTGACGATGTCGCCATTGGAAGTAGCTGCTAGATGACGCACTCTGGCCTGTGTTGGAAATGTGGAGACTTGGTTTAGCTCTGAGTTGTAGATGGATATGCTATTGGAAACATTCCCTACGATGACTTTACCCTTCTGGTCTACAGTTACAGAGTTTCCTTGAGATACCATGTTGTTCTCATCAATAATAGGGACAGTCTGAAGCCTTGTACCATACCTGCCATTGACAATAATGAGTCTCTCTTTGATTGGGATACTAAGGTACTTGTTATCATGTGTAACAGCAACATCCATAGCACCAGTGTAACGATAAAGGGTGTGCAACACCTCACCAGATCTAGTAAACACCTTAACACCCTGTCGCCAACTACATACAGCAATGTCACCATCTTGAGTAACATCGAGTCCATATAGTTGATCAAATTCTGCAGTGCTAAATTGTCCAACCAATTTCCAAGTTGTTTCAGGCGTTCCAGTCGTAAATAGTTGCCCTATAGAAATAGATGCAGGTATGGCTACCTTAAATGTGATGTTACTCAATGCTTTGTCCGTTTCACATGGCGGGCATTGTAAAAGCTTCTTCAGTTTTTCAGACAGTGTAACATGGGAGGATATTACTTCCATTGTGGACCCAGATGTGATCATGCGAGAGGTGTCTTTGTTTATTTTCTCAATGTTTCTAATAGTTGACTCCAGTGTTGCCTTATTTTCATCAAGTGTTTTGATTCGTTGCAATTTTATTTTGTCAATTTCATCTTTAATGGTCTGTGCGGTCTGCCACAATAGGTCGGCACACTTTTGCTCAGCGATAGCAACTGATTCTTTAGCTATTTGAGAATGAATTTCAAGCTCTTTACCCACAATCTCCGTTTCCTGTACGGTCTCTTTATATTTCATCAAAATATCGGTACTCTCCTTAATAAAACCACCCAGCTCTTCCAACTGAACCTGCGCAGCCGTCTCTAGTGTAACACGGTCATGCTCGGTGGGACACTCTTTCAAGATCACGCAGTCCTGGCAGATCAGTTTGTTTTCCGAAGTGCAGAAGTATTTATATGGTTCTTTATGAGCCTTGCACACATTTCCTTCTGTGGCTAGGAGATTCACTTTGCCAGAGTAGATGTCTGTCATGGTCACTATCCTGTGGTTTTTCATGACTTTGAGAGTCATGTGAGAAGCGTAGCATTTTTGACAGAGGTTCTCCTTGCAGTCTATGCATCGTACAGTGGCCTTTTGGTCAGGTGTGTTGCAGTTGGTACAGGTGATGTCAGGACATGGTGTATGACCCTAAAAGGAAAGGAAAATGGGGAAAGAATTACATTTACTATACCCCGAAATACATTCTAATGACTTAAGGGGGTACTACACCTCTGGCCAATTTTGTGCTTATTTTTGCATTTTTCTCAAAAATTATAGCGCATTGGTGACAAGTAATATATGTACATTATAGGGGCAAGGACTGCAACTCCTGCACTGGAAATTTTATTTCAGCACAGATAACAGTTGTGGAGTTACAGTAAAAAATGAGGGAAAACCAATATTTGATCAATAAATCAATAACTACTTGCCTTGAGTTGCTGAATTTTCAGCGCAGTAGTTGTAGTCCTTGCCCCTATAATATATATAACTTCCTTATTTACATGTACCTTTTGCTCCATGGTATCCTGCAATTAAAGTACCCACACTTAAATGATCAGTAAATTTTTTTACTCCCTGCTTAGAAATGTTCACCTCCTCACTACAAAAAGAACAGTACACATGTAATTGCATGATACACAGATCTAATCATTCTCAGCAAAATCCATGCTAGCGTGGCAGTACTTATTGATCATGATGTGATTCCAGACTAATTTTTCTAATTCAGGAAGTTACATTCTTAGAGAAGTAGCCTTTTTGGAAATGAACTTTTATGACCTGTTTCCTGTTGTCATGGTTGCAGCCAGAGTGGCATTGCATGATTCAAGAGATAATTAAGTTGATGAACTTTGTGAACTTGTTCGTCGATATGGCATGAGCGGTAATTTGGAATAGTGCATCTATTATACAGAGTATAGATGACACTTAATGTTCCGGTCTGCCTTTCCTGGTATTTCCTGCAACTGAAGTATTTAAATTTCAGTTTTCTGACATTCTAGATTAAGTTAACTGATCAAAACAACAATTTTAGAGTTAGTTTATGTGTTGTCACCATACGTTCTAATGTTTTAGTTAACATGATTTTGAAAGGGCATTTCGTGATCCACAGCCTCATCCCCCTACTTTTTCAAAAAAAGTTTAGATTTTTATACCACTGGAAACCTCTGGCTACATAATGTTTATGTACCAAATATTTCTTGCAGATTAATTCGTTTTGCAAAAATATCGTCAAATTTGAATTTCGTTCTGGTATACCAGAACAAAATTACAACAGTGGCCTATGGAGCAGTGTAATACACATAGTCATGCATAACTTGCAAACGCAAAATCAGAATCAACTCAATTTTTGGGAAAAAGCTTTTTTCATGGATATCTTCTGAAAAACATAATAAAAAGAGGATGCTAGGATCGCAAAATCCTCCTTTAAGTTTAAAAGACACTTATTACACTTTTTAAAAATTGTTCAGATTGTTAGCAGATGCAATGTTTAAGTTAGTTGTATAAATACATAATTTATTTCCATTTATTGTGCGTTTTTTTTCTGTCTCGTGTATAAAGTAGATAATATAATAATCATGTTTCCAAATCGGTGGCCTATGATGTTGATGTTTTTGTCTTTTCTCTTTCAGGTCCTTGCTGGTCATGAAGGTCCTGTCAGCTCACTAAGTTTCAACCCAACAACGGCAATCTTAGCAAGTGCATCATGGGATAAGACTGTGAAATTATGGGATGTATTTGAAAGGAAAGGTGCCAGGGAAACATTGACATTAACAAGTGATGGTATGTGTATTGCATGATAAATGTGTATTGCATGATCGATGCTGCAAGCATTCAGATGAAGGTTTGAGCATTTGGAGTTGTACTAAAGGGTTCACGAGTATGAGTTTCCCTAAAGACTTTTTTAAATAAATTTGTGTTTTATCAGGGCTGTCAACACTCACGCATTGGCCGTGAGTCTCACGCATTGGGTCACTTTCTCACGGTCTCACGCCAAGATAGTATAATCTCACTCCTAGGTAGTAAATCTCACATAAAATGCTGGGAAATGAGGAAAATCTCACGCATCGTCAAAATGATTTGTTGTCCCTACCCCGGAAAATGAGTAAAATCTCACGCATCGTCAAAATGATTTGTTGCCCTCCCCCCACCCCACCCCGCTTTTCAGATTCTCGAGCGCCAGGGCTCAAATAATCATGGGTCAAAATGAACATTGTAGTCGATAAATCACGGTGTACAGCTCTGTCTCACGCCAAGCAATTCCAAAAAGTTGACAGCCCTGGTTTTATGAAATTATATTTTGATAAACTTATTGGTAGAACATTTTGTGTCACGCACCTGGTCCAATTTACGTTGTCATACATCATTGCCTTTGGTCACAATGGCTCATTACATAAAAAAGAGGCAGTTTTGAAAGATGCACTTTGGTCCATTGAAATCTTACTAAGCATGCCAAATTTAATATACAGTAAGTACAGGTCTATTACATTTAGTGGGAGTTGAATAGACCAAAGTGCTTGCAACTTTCTAATTCTAATTTGGCAGTCAGCAGTGACCAGTATTGATGTAATTTGTATTTTCAGGGATCAAAACCTTCTGTTCATACCCTCTTTATGGTAAAAAAAGTTTCAATTGCAATATAATCCAATTCTTCTTATTGCTTTGTCTTTCGGACAGAAGTGAATTAAAATACACTTTTTCCCCAAGCACCTATAGTAATTTGTTTTTTCCTACAATGTCATAGTTTGTTTTTATTTAATCTGACTAAAATAAGATTAAATAAATTATTTGCTTATTGAGATGTTACTTACATCATCACTTTTGCAATTTTACTTCCACATAAGACTTGACTTTTCAATTGGTGCCACATCGACAGCCTGCTACGCTAATCGCCTAGGTCATTTTTTGTAATTTTGAGAACAATGTACAAAATATGGTTCAAGCATGCATTTAAACATATTGATTCACCAATCTTTGCACAAGAACAAATGAATCACATTTTGTTCTTTGTTCTCAAAATTTCAAAAAATGACTTAGGCAATTAGCGTAGCAGGCTGATGATAAACTCTTTCCGAATGAAAGTGTAATGTAACTTACCATGTGTGTACACACACCTTTTCCGTTGTCCAGTGTTGGGAGTTGCATTCAGACCTGATGGCAAGGAGGTAGCAGTAGCTACATTAGATTTCCAGATCACATTTTGGGATGTGCAGTCAGCAGTGCAGACAGGATCCATTGAAGGCAAGCATGACTTGGGTAGCGGAAGGAAAGACACAGACATGGTCACCGCCAAGACATCTTCATCGGCCAAGTAAGATGATTGACTAATACATCTATTAGGCCATCTTAATTAAATCCTGTGTCTCAAAGCTTGTGAGAAATTAAAAACCTAATGCGGAATGTGGTGTTTTTTGCTATATTTTTTTTTAAATTTTAATTATTTTTTTATGTGTCAGTACAGGATTTTGGACAAGCATTTTGTGCAAAAAATATCCAATGTTGCAAATGTTGGAATAGCAGACAAAAAAGTCACTGCTACAAACTTATTATTCTTCTCTTTTATTATTTTTGTGTCCAAAGTTTGCGGAAAAAATCGAAAACTTGAAATCAAATACGAATTTTAAATTTTATTTTTGCCTTTTTGTTAAAAATCAATAAAAAGAGAAAAAAAAATGAATTTCTTGTTTTTCAAAGAGGACTGTGCGCATGATTTTACCAACGCGCGCGGCAGCTTTGAGACACAGGATTTAATTAAGATGGCCTTATCAAAGTGGAACTTAAAAATATTAATTTTCATTTTTTCCACACCCTAAATTTTACTGGTATTTGTTTCTTCAAAGCTGGAAGATTTTTGCAGTGTAATAATTTGATTTCCTTTTGCAGGTCAGTTGGTTTACACAATACACCATTTTGGTATTGCCCAAAATCCTTTGGAGCATAAATGAAACTACCTTATCAAAGGCTTATACTTTTTACAGCCAGATGCCATTACCACTATGGCTTTGAATCGTAGTGCATGGAGAAACTTTGTAGTTACCTCCTTCGCAGCTGAATGAAATGAATACGCATACTTGGTGCGACTGTGCATGCTTGAAGCTACTGTGCTTGCTCAAAGAATGCACAGTGGCATTGGGCCACTTATATGAGATAGTTTTGAAAATATTTAGTGTAGTCATGCATGCACACAATCTTTTCAAATTCTTGGGCAAACCATCTGCAGGCATGAGAATTTTCAGTTTAAAAACTGAATTCAGTTTTTTTTATTGTCAAAATTTCCGCAACTTTATTTAATTTCAGCCTGTTTTTGGTACTTTTTGCCCAATTTCACACGCATTTTCAGTTTTTTCAGGTTTTTTTAGGAAAGTGCAGTCTCATGCCTGCATCTGGGAGAATGGTCTATTAACATTTATAATGCCAAGTTTGGAGCAAAATGCATGATGTTCTACTTGTACTACTGAAATAATGTGATGTGATTGGATGCTGAAATATATGTGACCATCCACCACAACTGAGCCCGGATGTCGCCAGTGCCACTATTGAGATATGCTCCATTGAACTTAACAATAAACAATAGGAAACAAAGGATTTATTGACTGTTTTATTGATTTTTCACTACTTAAATGTCAAGTACTATAGACATGATATATATCATTTTAAAGCTAATTTCAAGCAGAATATTTTGGTTGAATATCTCAAAAATTATGATTGGCGACTTCAGGGCTCAGTTGTGCTGGATGGTCACATATGATGTGGCCAGAGGCAGCAATTGTGATTTTGAGATGCAGGCAAAAATAGGAAGCAAAGAAACAATAATATACATTATAGAGATTTGTGAGTAATTTTTATTTGGATTTGGCTAACAAAAATACCAGTTTACATTATAGAGAATTGATAGAAAATTGGCATTTGGAAGTTGATGTTCTGCATCTCATAAACTTTGCAACCAATTGTGACAGGAATATAAGAATCTCAGCAATAATAGAACATATGGTTATTGTGCTTGTTGATGATAATAATAACTTAATTTTTCAAAATTCTTGTTTTATTCGGCTTCGTTGGATTAGAAATTCTGATCATTATACATGTATGCTTCAATGAGCTGATGTCACCCTTGCAGAAATCTCATATCACTATTCCATCAATTTTAAAATATGTTCCTATCCCAAATGTGTTCACTATTTTTCTTCTTCTTTGTCCCACAGGTCATTCAACACATTATGTTATTCAGCAGATGGCAGCTGTATACTAGCAGCAGGTAGATCCAAGAATGTCTGTATATACCATGTCCGGGAACAGCTACTCCTCAAGAAGTTTGAAGTGTCTTGTAATCGCTCTCTTGATGCTGTCCAGGTTAGTTCTCACCATCAAAAATCTTTCAAAATCATTGCTCTAACTTCACCCACTCGCTGCTTCTTACCTTCATTTCAACATGGTTCAATGCCAGTGCTAAGAGATTGTAACATCGCTTCAGCATTATGACCTTAAAGCCAGAGTAATGGGAGACACATTCGTCCACGCCCGAATTTAAAATTTATTGATACTTATTAACGGTAAGATGTATTATTTCACTTGAAACTGATAAATACCACTTGTTAATATTTCCTGCATTTTTGTTTGATTTAAAAATCATTATTTCACTCTTTTCAACTCTAAAAAGTCACATGGCTCAAGACAGCTCAGTAAATTGGCGAGAAATAAATAAGTCAGGAATGCGCAAATGCGAAATAATAAATATTGTGATTACGCGCGCGATCCGCATTGCGTGACGCGGCGCAACCCTGCGTGTATGTCCAACGCAGGCAAGTCGCTTTCGGTATGTTGTTAACGCCAGCAAACGTGTGTATAAAGATTTGCAGTCAAAATGCCAATCAGATTTTTTAATTATTTTGAATTTTGAGGCACTAAAAGCAGGCATTATGGATTCATTGATGCAAAAAGATGCAAATTTAGCACATTCACCAGATACAGCTTTTACAAGCGTGAAAGTCTTACCGTTTTAAAATATAAGGACGTTTTTATTTTTTTTTTTTTTACGTCGATTTCTCAGAGTTCACTTTTGACAACATTATGTATAGTTTTATATACTTTGGATATAAAATTCAGAAATAATGATGCTCGTAAAGGTCTTGTTCTCTCCCATTACTCTGGCTATAAGTGGGTTAATGTAAGTAAAAAGATATGGGAGTCTAATGTGCATAGGCGTAGATCCGGGGGGGGGTTTAACCCCCCCAATATTTTGCCAGGGGGGATGCTCCATACAATCATCCCCCCAATGTTGACGCCTGAATATAAGTTTCTGACCAAATTAACCTCATATTTGCCCATTTTAGCCCCAAAAGTGCCAATTTTCGCGCACTTCGTGCGCATTTATTCCACTTTTGCACCATATTTCATCGGTTTAGCTTCAAAACAGCAACATTTTTCGCGCGCTTCGCACGCATTTGTACCATAAACTTATTCTGTCACCAAAAGGTGCTGCATTCACTATACTTCAAGAATTTTTTTCCAACCCCATCCCCCCCAATGTCAAAAAGAAATCTACGCCACTGCTAATCTGTTCAATGCTGCCTGCAACTTTATATATGATTAGGTTTCTAAGGTGTGACTCTTCTGATACAGGACCTCCACTTATAAGTAGATACTCTTTCTCGACAGGAATTCATAATAAGTTACAATATTTCTACAAGTACACCGTTGGTTATCACAGTAACAGTGCAGCTGGTCCTTGTGTGAGTGTCAAGCTATTGTCAGATGTGTCTCTGCATGACTTCATCAGGATGAAGTCAGAGAAACACATCTGACGAAAGCTCAACCATTCACACAGGGACGTACTGTGAGAACCTCCAAGCCTTTGATTTCTGGGGTCAAACACTAACAATGATTATTTTTTCCATGTTTTCCTAACATCATGTGAACTTTTGTGCTTTTAAATTTTGATTTCAGTCTTGTTCAACATATTGTTAGTTTTTATCAATGAAAATTGTGGTAGAAGAAGTGCCTAAGTGCAAACATTAAGTTTTAAAAAAATGTAGTGCAATACCTTAGAATTCCATCTACAAGCATATGCCTCTAAATGAGGTTTTTTTTTTAAACGTGATGCAGACACAAGGCGCTTGACAATGGCAGATTTGGCACATTTTGTTTGAAACCTCCTTGTCTTTTAAAGACAGTTACTCAACCATGGAATAAGTTATGGTCACAAATTTGGTGTCATTTTTGACAAGAAAGAACAATGTTTGTATTGATATGAAACAATATAGAAATGGTTTCAAATATTTCTGATATAAACCCATTTTGGAAAGTTTCCAAACTTTTTTTGAGGAGTTTAGTTGGGCAAACTCCAAATGTTTTTGTCTCATTTGTCAAATATAACTAATTTAGAGGCATATATGCTTGATTTTATGGTACTCTCAAACTCAAATAAAACATGTGGATCAGAAACTTCAATCTTTTTGTTTAAAAGTTGAGGTATTTACACATTTTGTGTTATTTTTACATGTATGTTTGAAAACATGAATGATTGTGACCTCTAGAAAATATGAAAGCATTGGACCCTGTTCTTCATAGAACTATTTGTGAACACTTTAGTGCTTCTTCCACTACAGTCTTCAGTTAGTCTGTGGAACCATTTTATCGGACCTTTCACTTATCCTAAACCTGACCTCGGTGCAACATTAACCTAAACCATTAACTTAAGGGTAGACGAGGTATTGTTGGTCGAAGCAGCCAAAAAAAAACCTCAATTTTCATTATCTAAATCAATACCGTAGAATTCCGTCTAGAAGCATATATGCCTCTAAACGAGGTTTTTTTTTAAACAAAAGATATGAAAGGCCAATACCCTTCTCAAAAACATTGCAATAGATTGATCTTACAAATATACATGTTTGTACAGCCGCTTTTATCAGTAATATAGTTGTTCAAACTCCAAATAACGTTTTTGTTGAGAGTGTCCGCCTCTTGTCTCTTGTGTCAAAAAACCCTTGTTTTGAGGCATATATATGCTTGTAGACGGAATTTTACGGTATATTATTGAAAAATAACACTTTGATGTTTTGCAAAAGTTCATTCTACAAATCATATACTTTAAAAACTTGATTTATTGTTGTAAATGAGTTATATACATTTTACAAAAGATTTGTTGTTTCAGCCCTGTTTACAACATAACTCAAGAACCACAGGACCTACAAAAGTATATCTGTGATATTTGAATTCTTCTACACACACACTATGAAATGATCAATGCAATTTTTGCCAAATCTCAATACCATTCGCAAGATGCTGTGAACTACCAAATCGCAACAGTTTAAAATAGTTGCTAACCGTAACTCAGTCGCTGTAGACACAAACCTGACTGATAAACTTTTTTGACAGGAATATTTGGACCGTCTTAAGATGACAGAATTTGGCAGCTCCGCTCTTGTGGATACAGAAGGGACGAGGACAGGAACAAGCGCTGAGTTTACCGGGTGTAAAAACAGGAGACATGAGTTCACGCTACTTCAAACCAGAAGTCAATGTGTCGTGTGTGCGCTTTTCAGCAACAGGTGAGTTAGACATCAATTTGTTTTTCCCTTAGCAGTCAAGTTAACTCAATCGATAAGGCGTTCGATTATCAGATGCGAGAGGTTGCGGGTTCGAACCATGGCGGTGCCTAGTATGCTCTCGTGGAAAATTTAGTTAGCTTGAAATTCCCTGGACAAGGAACTTACTGCTAATTATCTTGTTGTAACCTGTAGGAAACTCGGGGAGCTGATCCTGGTTGCGATGGTTATTTGTGGAATGTCTAGGGTGTGCGCTCTCTTGTTGCAGCAAAGTCCCTGATTTTTGGTTAAATGGTTTATGGAATGATGTGGGGCCGTAGTGGTCAGCGACAACCTTTAAAGTGTGCTGAGGCTTGTGGATCAATGTCTAGGCATTGTGTCTGTGCATAGCGAACTATAAATCATCACGCTTTTTGTTTTTACCGTAAATAATCTAATGAGATTTGTTCCCACAAAATGAGAGTTGCACATTTTTATTTTTGAGTTGTGGATTATAAGCTTTAAAGTGATACTTTGCACTTGGTGTTATTTAAAATAAAATACTGCTGATGCTTCAAAGTGGAAATTGAAACTACCCCCTCTGTGTTGTGAATGTACAAACCTGAATAATAGAGGGCGCTGTATAACAGCACCACTGATTCACTTCTTGTATCATGAATTTGACAAAAATCTCGACTCTTAATGTGTAAGACTACCCTCTGTTGACGACAAGACTGCAGCGCACATGGAGATGTAATAATATTGGAAGCTATGCAAATAAAGCCATCTCAAGTAGTTAAATGGTGGTTGGGACAAGTGCTTTCAAGTATGCGCATGTGTGGCAAGGAGCATGACTGAGAGGGTAGGCAAAAGCTGAGCAATGCTCAAGCTTTACATAAATGCATATTTGATGGGGTATTTATAATGCAGTCAAAATCTGGACTTTTTGTGGCATTTTGTATCATGTTTTAGATTAAATTACATGGCCCAAAAGTAAGTGGACCCATAATTTTGGTCATAATATCTCATAATATATGATTTTTTGATTTCATATTTCTCTTACAATTGATTAGACACTACATTTCACTTGGAATGGTGATTATTACTCACATGTTTTCCTTTTGAAAGAAAGCAGTCCTGAATTGTTTGTTTAAAAAAAATTGCATATATGCAAAATTATTTTAATTATATAAAACAGCTTTCATTGAAAAATATAATTTGTGACTGTCCAGTTGAAATCCATACACCCCTTATGGATGACAAGTCGTCTTTCTGCTGGTTAACCCTCAACATTTTTTGGTATTTTGTGCAAACTTATGACATTATTGGCCAATGAATTAAAATATGAGCAAGGAGGCAGCAAAACTTAATGGCCACCCCCTAAAGCCAGTAGGATTAGATTTAGGTATACTTATAGTATCAGTGGATGTATTAATGTAAGGAGTGACATTAGTACTGTAAACGTGGTTATTTAGCTAAATATTTGTGCTTTGCCGATTTTGTTTCTAAATTTGCGATATTGAGTTTTCTTCCATAGAGGTATGCATAAAAAGAATATGCACAGTGCACACATTTTTTTCGCAGCAGCTGTATTGAGATGTGGTAGCTGTTTTGAGTATGAAAAAAGTGAAAAATTATGTACTGCAAAAATGTCCACTTTTCAGTATTAGTTTTAGGGTTAGGATTACTATCCTATTACAAGCAGTAATGGGCTGTTCTAGTTGAAATCCATGCACCCTCTATAGAAGACATAACCTTAATCTCCCACCCAGGGTGTAGATTTCAAATGGAATCGCCCAATCACACTCCTGTGTGGGAGATTAAAGTCTTGTCATCCATAGGGGGTGTATGGATTTCAACTGGCATACCCCAATGCGACCTATGCTCACTTATAAGTAGTAGATCACTAAAAATATTCAGGGTTAATTACACCATGCAACAAGATCTGTTAGACATGTAACCTACATATATAATTGAGGTCACTGCTATACATAGCAGTGCAGTTCTTTAACCAGCAAAGATTCAACATTTTTGAGCAATTTTATTGTTATAAGTAATTGATAAAGCTAGATCACATCATTTTATTATCAAAATGCACATAAATACTAAATAATAAAGGAATACAATATGCTTTTTTGATGATAAAGAGATGTGATCTCCCTTTATTAATGACTTACCAAAATAAAATTACTCGTAAATGTTGAATCTTTGCTGATTAAGGGTAGACAAGGTACTGTTGGTCGAAGCAGCCAAAAAATATCGATTTTCATTATGCAAAAGTTCATTCTACAAACCATATACTTTCAAACCTTGCTTGATTTATCGTTGTTAATGAGTTATGTACGTTTATGTAAGTGTTGCAGGTGTTTCAGCACAACATAACTCAAGAACTACAGGACCTACAAAATTATATCTGTGATATTTGAATTCTTCTACACACTCGCTATGAAATGAGCAATGCGATTTTTGCCAAAGCTGACTACCATTCGCACGATGCTGTGAACTACCAAATCGCAACACTTTAAAATAGTGTCAAACCTTAAAGAATTACTCATTCCATTCAAATTCTGAAACTATAGAATGTTGTTTGGTAACATACTGAATATTACTGACATGCAATGTAAAAGAGAACGGCACTTGGACTGCTTCAAGTATTGATGCTAGTTTTCAGTCCGCCAAGTACATGATGGTAGTAGTTATTACAAGTGGGTTTAAGTTGTAATAGAGCCAGCCTCAATGAATTATGAAGACATTACATTTTGACATCTCGGCCCCACTACAAAACTGCGTCGTTGATCAATGGAGTAGAAAATCAGTTTTGTATCAGTCGGTTTCATCTTGTAATCTATCCATGATGCGACCAATATGGTTAGCCTTTTCACTGCTAGTAGCAGTGTGGTATGGTTGTTTGTTTGTTTGTTTGTTTACAACTATGTGTGTATATGTATGCATGCACATATTTTTGGGGGAGGGGCTTACCCCAGGCGCAAGTCCTCTGGGGTAAAATTGAAAGGAGCGGCAAAATTCACCTTTTCTCTAGCGCCTCCATAGGAACGGCCTGGATAAGCCACTGGTATGCAGTGCACATGTTCATTTTTACTATCAACTATATAAACATTTAATAAGAATATCCACTCATAAAGCATGGACCTACATGTACTACAAACCTTGATGAGCATACTTGCTTATTTATGACAGAAATGCCATCTGTTAACACCACTATGCGTAAAAACAAGCGAAAAAACATGATTGTTATGTCAAATAATTTAAATGTCAAATTATTTGCATATACATGAATATTAATGAGCTCCTTTGTGTATTTTGACAGAAATATAATTTATCCATTGCACTGCTTTTAATTGCGGTAGCTGATGAATTCCAAACTTTGTAGGCAGAAAGATCACATGATGAGTTCTTGTGCTGTATGATATTAAGTAAAGATATTTTATGAATTTTAATGAGCTTATTTGCATATATCAGATTTTGTGATTTCATATAATTTCATGTAAGGGTAAAGGCTTGCATAATTCCTGTTCTGATGTCAGGAAATAAAATATATGTGAAAATCTATTAGGAAAGACCTGATGATAATGATTTTAATGGCGGGAGATTGGACTTTGCTAATAATGTCATCTGTGATTGATGGCATACATATAATTCCATTATCATTAGCGTCATTTTGTTGGAAGTAGGCCATCTTCTCAAGATATCGGTCAACATAATAAGGGAAGTATAATATTTGTATGATAACTTGGTGTTCATTTATCTGGTGTTGTTAGGTTTACTGACCTATATATGGCTTCCTCTACAAGATTGTGCATCAGTGTAAACATTGTCCATTTTCCACATTAATTTAATTGATTTATCTGCATGATGCAATGCGGATCCATTTTTGCTCTCCTTATTTCTGTAGTTTTGCTCATATTGATTGTACATAATGAAAACAACTTATGCAACTTTGCTTTGTAAAATTCGTACACTAAATTATGCCTTGATGAGCAAGCAATAATTAGTCAAATTTGATTTGCCAAATTTAAAATCACCTACTGATGTAATGAATATGTTGTCAGTCAGTATTTAACTTGAATTAGCATTAGAGTACAGGCTGTATCAAAATGTTTGGTACCCAGTAGTTTTTGGAGTTTTGTTGACAAGCCTGCTTCTTCAATATGCAACATTGGATCCTATGCCTAGGATTGATAGTTTTATGACCTTTCATAACATTCATCTATAAAATAATGTAGCTCCTATGTTGTATTTTGATGTAGCAGTCTTGTCCAAAATCAGAGGAAACTATTGGGTACCAATCATTTTTATACACCCTGTATATGAATATTTGAATACAAGAGGAGACTTGTAGCATAGGCTTCAAAATCATCAGATCCTTGGATAAGATTGCAGTTTTGAGTGACCACAGTGCATATGCTCCATTCCACCAAGGTGTATCAATGGGTACCCGTTTATGCTGCGAAGGTAACATACTTATTGTGTGGGGTGGGGGATAAAGGTAACAGACTTATTGTGTGGGGTGGGCAAGTAGTAACCCATCCATAGCAATGTCACACAAGGCTTAATTACTAATGTATTCAATGAAAAACAGGTGTATAGTACACTGAAAATTTAAGACTGAAGCGATCATCGAGTACAGATACCATTCAGTACCAATATACATGGAGTTTTTTTATATTATTTTTGTTTGTTTTTTCCACGGATTTGGAGAGTCCCTGGACTTAGAGCTGCTTACTAGGATCATGCGTGACTGATTTTAAAAAATTGAAGAAAAAAAATTCTTTAAGTTTGTATCTTGAATGGGCAAAGTTATTTATTAAAGATAAGAATTATCCTAGCAAGTGATGACTTCAGGAACTTGGGTTCAACATTGGCCAATTATTTAAACTGACTCGATTACCCAAGCGTTTAAAAACACAAATTAACTTTAATAGAACTGGAGTGGAAAAGATGTAAAACTAGAGCGGTTCTCGGCTTTCGCGGTTCTCGGCATTCGCGGTTCTCGGTAGTGTGGGTTGGTCCGTATGTGACGTTTCTGTTCAGAACCTTGTGTGACCCTTCCCCCAGAAAAAAATCATCCGCCACCACTGGGTATAACAAGGGCCCTGTAAATGCAACTGGGGAGACAGAGCCTCGAATGACGCGTTTGTGTTTTCAGTCTGATTTCAGTTCCCTAACAGGTACAAAGTTTACGCATTATCATTAGGCCTACCAAGTATTGTATGTCCTATAATCTCTTATGTATGACATGGATCTTTACCATGATTGTGCAAGCCAAAAAATATCATTTCAATACCCCAAACATGCGTTAAAAAAAGACCATGTTTTACACATGCAACCTCAAGTTTAGACATATAATTTAATTTTCCCTAAACCCTCATGCACGGGAAAAATCATGCCGCCACCATTGGTTATGACAAGGGCCTTTTAGGGTGCACACCAGTAAATAAGCCCCACTGACTTTCTGTACAGACAGGGGCCGGAAAACAACTCAGTTCTTCAAAACTTCCCTTTCTGCAAGCAGAAGGTCAGATGACGACATCCATTGTAAAAATTAATATATGGATTTCAGGATTTTTTTTCCAGAAATATTGTAAAAAGTTCAACCTATAACCCATACAGCTAACGCCACCTCACAAACAGCTTGGTGTTTCTGAAATGTAACACATTTTGAAAGTCGTCATAAAAAGTCGGATCCTGCTAAATTTACACAGACAATCTAATTTACAGGCCTAAATGATGATTAAATATGAATCAGGGCCTAATAGTTGCCTTTTAAGCCTTTTCTAATGTATTACATTAAGTCATATTGCACATTTCCTCGTTTCAAATACTGTTTTTTCCTTCCAGGGTGTAGCTAGACTTCTCCGTACTCCACTTGCCAATTGTGCTTCTGGCTATTGCATTTAAGCTTAAAACTCTGATTATTATTTGTGCACAATTGATAGATTTTCACATCTAATCTTTTCAGTCACCGTCACGCCCTCTGTTTGTTAGCTTCCCAAGTGGACTACTGACTTTGGATTGCGGATAACTTTTTAACACGGATTCTATGGAGAGTTAGGCCAATTTCTGGCCTAACTAAAATTGGTCATGATGTAATGCATCTTTAAATGAATCTGGCTTGTGATTGGTCCCCAGATATCGTTATTGATTGAACAAATTCATCAGGATCGGTAGAGTAAACTAGTAAACCAGAGTTCGTAGTATCTGATCCAAGAAAATGCACTTACTGTGTATGCGTTTCAACAACCACTGTTGTCTTTGTCAACACTTGATGAGGAGTGACTGCAATCTACTGACAACCAACGCTAGAGGGATATGTAAAATCAGGCGGTTTTTGGCGATTTTAGCCATTAAGCCCCCCTCCCCACCGCATAAATCTGAAAGCCCCTCTGAGCCCCCCTCCTGGGCGCTATTGCAAAATCAATGGAGAGAAACTATACTACCTTGTTTCTTAATAAAATGTAACGGGTACATCAGGCAACTATGAGAGCCAAAAAGGCCTCAAATTGAGCAAAGAAAGACATTAATTTTCACGTGCATTTCAACCAAGGCGCTTCATTAGTGGTGTTCGCCCTTAATGTCATATTATCATGACCGTTTTATTTTGTTTTATGTTAAGGGCTGGGGTATGAACGTTTGGACAGTATTTATTGTGGGACATTAGAGCACATCAGACATATCGAATTGCATTCTGAATACTAAGAATGTCCTGATATCAAATAATTTTGATTTTTTGAAATTCGCAATGTAATACACATTTTATGACAAATCATTAAAATTGATATTTTTGATATATAACAGTCCTCGAAGTAAATTTTATAAATTTAATGATACATTCTTTAAGTATATGTAGCTGGGAGGAAAGGCCGACGATCAATTGAAAATTTTGACCTTTTCGTATTGAAGATATGGATTCCCCCAAAAATAGGTCTTTTGGGGAAATAAAATCCATATCTTCAATATGAAAGGTCAAAATTTTCAATTGATCGTCGGCTTTTCCTCCCAGCTACATACACTTTAAGAATATGTCATTAGATTTATAAAATTTACTTCGAGGACTGTTATATCAAAAATTTGAAAAATATCAAATTTTAATGATTTGTCATAAAATTGCATTATATCGTGAATTTCAAAAAATGAAAATTATTTGATATGAGAAAGACATTCTTCGTATTCAGAATGCAATTCGATATGTCTGATGTGCTCTCATTTCCCACAAAAAATACTGTCGAAAAGCTCAAAACGCTCATTCCAGATCCCTTAACTATATGTCATATTACATGTTTCACATTTGTATGCGATTTTAAATAATTCTTTATCATGTTTATAGGACATGCTCTGTTATATTTTTATATCCTCTTTTCATTCTTGAAAAGATGGAACAAGCTTTTTATTTCACCTATTGGGTATTTCTTTATTAATTTGTGTTTATATGGCGATTTCAAGTGGGATAATAACTCCTGTATGTCGTAAGCATAATGTTGATAGATTTAAATATCATTATAAATAGGCACTTAATAATAATGATATTGAAATAAATTGATAAATAGATAAATTAATAGATAAATAAATAAAAGATATATAAGCCTAGATAAATAATAAATAAATGATAAACTAGGAGTAAATTGCAAACATTAAATATCTTAGAGCAAATGAGCATTTAATAAGTTTTTGCGACAAATATTTTGCCCCTTCTTGTACGTTTTATCATTATTTTATCTTTTACAAATTTTTTTGGGACATGCTCGCTTATTTATTTTTTATGTGTTCCTCTTATCATTTGTGAAGTATTTCTTTATTTTTGTTTTAGTACAAGTGATCACTGAGTATGTTTAACTGTGGAAATATCGGTAGATAAGGTGTTTTTTATTTCACCCTTGAGTATTATTTATAAGTGTATCAACATACATTTCACATGTCATGATTTTTCATTGTTTTATTTTAAAGCAATTCTTTATTGGGGTGCATGCTCTCATATATTAGGTGTTTTTTTTTCATGTTCCTCTTGTCATTCTTGATAGATGGCTGTTTATTTATGTCGCGTGTTAAGTATTTTTTTAATTTTTGGTCGAAGTGTATAATTATCATCAGACACATGTCACATTTTTATGTATGATTTTGCATTATTTAATTTCAAATTATATAATTTTTTTATTTCACCCTTGAGTATTATTTATAAGTGTATCAACATACATTTCACATGTCATGATTTTTCATTGTTTTATTTTAAAGCAATTCTTTATTGGGGTGCATGCTCTCATATATTAGGTGGTTTTTTTTCATGTTCCTCTTGTCATTCTTGATAGATGGCTGTTTATTTATGTCGCGTGTTAAGTATTTTTTTAATTTTTGGTCGATGTGTATAATTATCATCAGACACATGTCACATTTTATGTATGATTTTGCATTATTTAATTTCAAATTATATAATTTTTTAAAGCGTACTAACGTAGTTCTTTATTTTTGTTTCTGTGAATATCATCCGAAAAGTAGGCCTCCTGCACATTATGATTTTGCCTTGCTTTATTTAACTCTTTACTGGGGTGCATGCTCTCTGCTGGGTTTTTTCATGTTCCTCTTATCATTATTGACAAGATAGCACCTGCTGTCGCTGTTTATTTATTTAGCCTAAATTATTTCTTTACTTGTGTTTTTAGATTTTGAAGTTTATATCATGATAGCACACGCTATGTTTTTATACCAACCGCGTTTTCTTTTTGAAAACAGTTCTTGTTTCAAATCCTGGTCCGCAATGTCAACATTCAGTTCGTTCATAAAATATGGCTATTTATTTATGTCGCGTGTTAAGTAGTTCTTTATTTTTTGCTCAAGTGTATAAATATCATCAGACACCTGTCAAATTTTTATGTATGATTGTTCATTATCTAATCTTAAAATATATAATTCTTTAAACTTATTTCTTTTTTCTGTTTCAGTGAATATCATCCGAAAAGTAGGCCTCTACACATTATGATTTTCCTTGTTTTATTTAAACTCTTTATTGAGGTACATGCTCCTCTTATCGTTATTGACAAGTCATCACATGCTGTACGCTGTTTATTTATTTCGCCCTCATTTTCTTTACTTTTGTTTTTAGATCTTTAGTTCTTTATTTTTGTTTCTGTGAATATCATCCGAAAAGTAGGCCTTCTGCACATTATGATTTTTCCTTTCTTTATTTAACTCTTTACTGGGGTGCATGCTCTCTGCTGGTTTTTTTCATGTTCCTCTTATCATTATTGACAAGATAGCACCTGCTGTACGCTGTTTATTTATTTAGCCCTAAATTATTTCTTTACTTTTGTTTTTAGATTTTGAAGTTGATATCATGATATCACACGCTATATGTTTTATACCAACCGCATTGTCTGGTTAAAGACAGTTCTTGTTTTAAATCCTGAATACAATGTCAACATTCAGTTCGTTCACCTCACAATGCGGTGCGATGTTATATAACTGTATATATTGCAGGGTTGCCAAACCCAGCGATGTAATAGGCCTAGGTCAATAGGATGAGTTTTGAAGATTTTCCTCATGACAATTTCCTGTCCTATAGACACCAATTGATGGTTAAGAAAAATATTGCATGACTTCTCAACATTGGCTTTATCGCGACTTCTGGTAGTTTTTTATCTCATAGAAACCAACGGTTGATAAAAAAAAATATTAGGCGACTTTTCAATGATTTGACCCAGCGGTTTGCCCTCATTTGTTTGGCAACCGTGGTCTGTGTTAAGTGAATATATTTCGGTAAGAAAATAATTATCATAGACCATGTAGACAGAACGGACAATAGTCATAGGCGCTCTCCTCCATTTTGAGAAATATACTTTTACACACACACTACATTTATAATTAAAATGATCAGCCTTAAAGTTTTACCTTTTAGTGGGTTAAGCCAAACCTAAGTGGATGAAATATAAATCAACACTTCTGGCACTGATTGGTTTCCGTAGTTGTTATATGGAATACTGAGCTGTCTGTAGCTACAAAATTGTCTGCAAATCGGCTTTTGCGGGCCTCTCTTTTCGGGCGTTTTTCTCATTAAATTAGGGTCCCGTTCAAATAAAAAATAAACTGGTGTCTAGATGTAATCACAGTTAACACACCAGGAAAATTATAGAATATACAACAACCTAGTTACACCTGTAGACTGCGAACAAACATGCACCTGGCCAGACCTGGCCGTAAAACAAAGTGTTCTCCCTACGGATACCCTTAAGGGTCACACAAAAACAAAAAAGAAAATTGTAGTTGCCAAAAAAGTTCATCTACTGTCATTAATAATAATGCAAAGGCTCAATTTACATGCAAATTCCACGAACAGAGAGCGCAGTACATTAAATAGATAATTATACATTTTGTAAGTACTAGAGTAGGAATCTAATAGATACTTGTAATATGCACTTGCGTGATGCTTGGCGGAGGGGAAAATTTAATGATTTAAATGTCAAGCTGAAATACTAATAAAAAAAAGTGATTTTAATTAGAATGAAATATGATGAGTTAATTAATTATTGATGCTGATAGCTCATATTTGGTCAGAATGACGACAGTAGTGCAGTAATCATTACAAGTGATTTGAAATGTGATCAAAGCAGCTTAGTTTTATGATCATAAATCTTAAATGATGCAAACCACAATGAACAGTTGGGTAATGAGTTTAATGACCTTTATAGGAAGAGACATTCTGAGATTGTTTTCATATTCGATGGTAATTTGTAATTTTGTAGGTATAATCAAGCAAAATAATGTTGGTACACTCAGAAACACAAAATTATGTAAATACCCACCCGGTCACTGCTCTCTCCCAATTCAGTGTTGTTGAAAGCAGTTTTGATATTGAGTTCTTCAGTTTTCCCAACATTGATTGTGGGGGGAATGGGGGAGGGAAGGAGAAAGGGGAAGGCTTGTACTTATTATTATTCATAGGTATAGTAATCTCACTGAACTAGCAGAGCTGTATGAGAATTTCAACATTATTGTTGAATTGTGCCAACTATATTTTTTTCTTTTTCCCTGATTGCAGGTGTTTTAATGAATTAAGGGGCTCATTCATTCAGCACATTTGGTGAGATTTCTCATAGAATTTGAAGGGAGAATCAAGGCTCCAATATAAACATTATATTTATTTATTTTTTTTAAATCCACCCTATTGTACAGACTGTTTTGGCCGCTGATCAGAAATCTTCCAAAATAGTTCTGAAAGATGTAAATAAAACACCACAACCAATCACAAACTGGCAAACAGCATGTTTGATGATCACTTGGCGTGGTATGATTGTTCACACCAATTGTGTACTGCATTGCTCCTACTTGTCGCAGTGTATTGAATGCGATATCCAAATACTGCTTGGTCAAAGACGCATTGAAATTGTCAGAAATTGATCGGTTGAATTGATGGTTGCGCATAGGCGGCAGAAGCGGGGGATATGGGGGTACACATCTCACCTTAAATTTTGACAAGGGGGGACGTCTTCCTAAAATAATAATAGAAGAAAAAAAAGCAATAATTGCCCTGTTGATCTTCCTTCTTAGCACGAAATACACTATGTTTTGGGCCAAAATGGGGTAAAATTGCAAAATTTTGTGCGCTTCGCACGCACTGGCCCATCAAATAGCAAAACACACCTTCATTTGAGGCTAAAATAGTCTGATATTGAAAATTATTCACAAAAAAGGCCTAGTAAAACAGAAACAAAATATGCTTGTCCCCCCCCCCTATATTTTAATGCTTCTGCCACCACTGTGGTTGGTCATGATCACTGTTTGCCTTAAGGGCCATCCTGAAAAGATCTAAAATAGGACCAAAATAATATTTTACCTAATGAGCCTGTTGTACTTTTTTTTATAAAGCAATTGCTTTAAAAAGAGTTTGGCATAGTAGCTTCTACATTAAAGACAAAATCAACATGGAACATGTTTATGCTTGTATGTACAGAAACCAAGAATGGTGCTGTCTGTGCAAAATTATTTGTTGAGGTTTGAAACACTGATGGGCAAGATGCATCTGAGCCCATTGTTTGAAGTTTTTTTAGGCAGAGGGTACAGCCAAGTTGAGCCTACAAATGGGGGGGGGGGGTGTTGCTCCTATTGGAAAGGTAGGTGTGATTTTGTGGGCATATTTGGGGTGCTTTTTCTTATAACTTTGGGTTGAAATTTTATGAAAAATGGTTTAGAGTTGGGATGTTTTTCAATATATTCCAAAAATCTGGAAAAAGTGCAAATTCTTCATGTTTTTCAACAAAATTTGTGTTAATTTTTGCCTAGTTTTTAGGTATCTTGTTGGAGTCCCAGCCACACATGTCTACCCAATTCAAAGTTAAGAACCCAATTCAACATTAAGAATCCCTCCAGATCTGTGAAGCATAATACACAGTGCAGACCCAATAGCGTGAAAAAGAATATTCAAGTTCTTTGCCCAAATATTTCAGACTGTTTTGATTAAGCTGGCGTGTGCAGGTGTATAACGATGTTAAGGACAGGCCACATTGCTAAGAGGCATATCGGGCTATTCCAGTTGAAATCCATACACCCCCTACACAGGGAGTGAGAATTTCAAGTGGCATTGCTTGAAGGGGTGACTCCATTTTGAAATCTTCACCCCTTGTGTGGGAGACTATGTCTTCCATAGGGGTATGGATTCCAACCAAAATAGCCATATGCATCAAGCTGCATAGCCAACCACTTAAAATGTGTTGAACTGTTCTGCAATTCAAACATTAAAACGGCACATTATTGCATAATTTCAAGGCAGGCACGTGAAGCATTTGATTGAATCACAGCTCCGCATATTCTGAATAATGCACAGCCCAGGTAATGGAATATCATGTATAAAATTGAAGTGTACTGGAGGCATGGCAAAACTACGTAGAAGTGAGGGTTCTGCAACTCTCAGTTTATTTTTGTAGTCAACTAGTCTGTACCAAGTAAAAAAAGTAGTCGTGACTATGACTAATATAATGACTAATTACACTACAGAAAAGAAAACTCCGGTATAAGTATGTTAAAATTCATGAACAAATGAAAAGAAATGTCAAAAAGTAATTATACAATACCTTGGGTTGAACTTGCGTAATATTTTCCTTTATTATAAGCAAAAACAGTAAAAAATCATATCATGATGATATTCATACATATGGAGATGCAAGATAGACGATTCTCACTATAGGTCATAGTCGAGAGTAACAACTGCTTGACTACGAATATAGCAGTAGCATATCAGGAGGAGACAAGAGGTAGAGTGTCCCACCAGCAGTGTCTTAGCTAGCCACCCGTCTGCCCCTCGTTTTTAGTTTCCTCCTGAGACGGGCAAAATTAATGCCTTTAACAGATGCTAAATTATAAGGTATTGATGTGTTGAGAAAGGCTGTTGACCTTTTTAGTAGACCAGATTTGCTAAACAAGGCCAAAGCAACGCATATTTGAACTTTTTGAACCCTCAATGGAAGTTGAAGTTTCGAAAATGTTTTGAAGGTCTAATTAGGACAGGCAATTTTACTCAAATGATGGGCAAACCTAATTTCTAGCTAACACCCTGGCCACCAGACGCCTCTTACTGGGTTGGCAAGCTCCTTCTACTGGAAATTGACTAGAATTGTGCTAAAGTAGTGAAAAATTGTAAATTGACCCAGTAAACCCCAAATTTCACCTTGATGTTGGCCTAAAATATCGCAAAATTGAAACTTTCAATTGCCCAAGTGAAACCAAGCCAAATGATGACTAACCATTAATAAGGACACCAAAATATAGGCAATTAATACATGTAGTGTTTCAACCCTTTCAGTGCAAACATGGTAAAATATCGTTTCTCCTACATGATTCATTGGAAAGGACTAGCATTGTCTGTTTGTCTTTGATCTATTCTCATAAAACACAGAGGAAAAACTGGAAAATATTTAAACTGTCATTTATATTTCATTGTTTCAGCACAAAGTGCTCAGTTATTTGGATATGCAAGTTATCAAAATAGCGTGTAAACTGAACCAAGTTATGAAAGATCAATGCAATATGTCACTCCTTGCCTCAGCAAATGTCATCTTGTGAAACTAATTTGAACTAAAATTATCTTTTCCCCCAAAGCTATTTAATCTATTTCAATTCCCATTGAAAGCAAAATATTTACCTAAATGGGGAAATTGTATAATAAACCAAAAAGGGGTTTGTAGACAGACACAAAAGGTGATTTACTTTTGTGGTGTATAGTGCATTGATTATGTAACCGCAATATGAGATTGCATAAACAATAATATTGATATAATAAACTGACGTAATATCGCGAAAAGACGATGTTTGCGTGCAGATTTGATATTAATTGACTTTTCTTTGCGGTTGAATGTGGATATGTTGAGGAAGAATGAGCAATCAGTCAACGGAGTATGTGATCAGTCGTAATCAGATGAATTCAATGTTGTGTCATCATTTGTCAGCTGGCTGGATGGACTAATGCTAAACTGGATTTGTTCAGGTCAATTTGAAGCTAGCTTGGTTGTATAAATGGCTAAAAGGGAGAGTGGTAGTTTATGTTAACTCCAGAATGAGGCTGATAACGATCATAACATTTACATTTGTTATATATACTTGAATACACCTGCAACCGTCAATTTGTCATTTTAAAGCTTTGTAAATGTCATCTTGTTGACAAATTAAAAGCATGATAAGCAAAATTTGTACAAACATCACTTTGTCGGGTAAAGATAACATTTTATTAGATATATATCAAATGCGCTCAAATGTAAAGTGTCAAGTTCTTTGCACGCATGCTGCACATGTATATCACATTTTTAAGAGATTCGCTGTGTGATAATTTGATGTATACTTTCACTTCTGCTTTTAATGTCACAGGAAATCTACTCAACTTGTGTGGAGCCCGAGATCAATAATGCAACTGACTATATGTCGTGCGATCACACCAAATGAGTCATTTGTAAGACAATATCAAACCGTATTTTTTAATTTCATTGTTTGTATCTTTGTCAGAGCTTTATTGTACTGAAAATCCCATGACAATTGGACTTATGATTCCAGAGATATAGCTGTTTTAGTGTTGTTCAAAACAATAAAATACAAAGGAAGTGGAATACCATTATTAGCTATATCTCAAAGTCAATATTCACATCAAACTACCGTATTGTTTGTAATAAGCGCTCCCCCTCTAATAAACGCCCCCCTCCAATTTTTCTATGAAAAATTGACAAAAAATGCGAACATTTCCATGACATATCGTGTAGGTAAGCTTAAAACTTGCATCAGTCATGTCAGTCACGATCGCTAAATTGAATGGACAAAACCTTTTATGACTCAACTCCCATCCATTTCATTGCCTAATTATGGTAGAATCATGTATAGTCGTAAATCTCTCCTTTTGATAGGAGCACCATCGGGAAATTGAACACGATTTTTAATCTTTTTTCACTGACAATTCACTTCCAATAAACGCCCCCCTTTTACAAACAATACGGTACTCATCTAGCTTGATCACATCACATATATCTTCTAAGGCATAGGCCTACATTTTACCACTTTGCTTTTAAATACTAGTGTCTATATTTAAATACTTTAAAAAGTCAACAAAATATTCTGTTTTCAATTGACTGAAACTACTTTGATCATTGAGATAACACCCTACTTGAAAGCAGCTAAAATAGGCAATCCCACGCTTGGGTTTTTATTGTTTTCCAGAGCTCATCAATTTGATTTATTTTCCACTGTATCTTTTTTCAGGGGTAAAAATTTGCTGTAAACCAATGAATGGATTCTTACAAAGATTCACATGTACATAGATTTTTAGTGTATCAAAATTGATTGTCATTTCACTGGTGAAGTTAACAAAGTACTATATTGTTCCTAATAAGCGCCCATGGGCCGTGACATTTCATGAAGGCTGGGCGTTTATTAGGGATCAATTTTTTGTGTACGTTTTTACATTAAATGACCACAATAACACCACTCATTCCAGTTTTAGACGAGTCTGTTTGCAGGAGGAATGGCTTATCATCATGAGAAATTAATTTCCTATAATATCCAGGAATTATCTAACATTCTTTTCATGTATATTTGCACTTAATAATAGTACATTTTAGTGCTTTTTCAACTTTTAATAGAGACTGACTGGGTGCTTATTAGGAACAATACGGTAGTTAATTTGAGAGGATTTCACAATATCTTTTGGAATGAATCAAGTTTGATTTAACCATTCTGTGACAAAACCCTACCCATGCATGTTCCAAATTTACAAACATGTAGTTAAAATTCAATTCAATTCAAATTTATTCACATATATCTCAAAATTATTTACAAAAATGATCACAATCTTACAAAGATCATGCATGCATACATGTATCAGTTAGTTGTTCATTTTGATCTGTATTGAGGTCAGTCAGATCATGAAGATTTTCTTTGCCTGGCATGCATCTACAACCCACCTTTTTGTGTTATAACAGCATCTAAAATCTGCCGCTTGACAACAAATTTAACTTTTGTGGTGTTGTCACATGCAAAGTCCAATGTCTTTATGCTCTAACACCAAAAGGTTCAGTTTTTGCAACCCCCTCAAAAATATTTAAAGGCGCACATAAAAATAACAGATGTGGAGCTGTGTGGAAATAGGAGTATAAACTGACCAGTAGATACCAGTTGTAGTCATACTAATTCATGGCATATTGGATGGCCTAGGGGAAAGTTAGTCCATATTTGCAAGACTATCCTTGCCTTCAAGGTGAAAGAAACCTACTCATGTTACCCTCTAGCCATGGACTGGCCTATGGTCAGATCTTACCCAGGGAAAGATGACATTCCAGTATTCCCCTTTAAAGAGATACTGGCTACGCCCCACAGTGACATCGCCCCGATATCTTCATGGTAGAAATCGCCATGGTAGGTTGAATCCACAGCCACCCATGGCCATTTTATTCGGACCTTATGAGATGCATAATTAGTGAAGTGACCTGACTAAGGCTACTGACTATATATAACCGGGGTAATTGATTTCTCGCTGTGTGAGTAAGCTTGTATACGACATTCATCATGAGATATTCATCATTTTCTAACCCAGTATCCGAAGATTTTTGTCTGATATCAAAATCGTGCATATCAATTCACGTGTATCGATCCCGTGTATTCGTTTTAGTGTCTCTGCTGCACCAAATAATTATTAGCCAGGCGATGTCGGTGTGCACCCCCCTGATAATGACATGTTTTGCAGCAACTTGATTCACAGTTTGATCATAACGTGGATTTAATTTTACGCTGAGACCATATAATACCTAAAGTATTATGGTCTCAGATTTTACGTGATCATGGACTTGATTGTAGGAGTGAATATCATAATAAAATCATCACACCACCTCAACCATTTAGTTGAGTTCATGGATGACCTGAAATGTATGGACCCTTTGGACTTGGAACAATTCAGGTGGAATCAAAACTAATTACAAATCAAATCAAAATTTCAGTCATTTGTGAAGGATATGAGTAAATTAAACCAGATGTAAAGCATATTCAATTGGGACTGTACAGCATGATTGATTGAACATCAGATAGAACTGCTATTTTTGTACTTGGTGAAAATGGCACCAAAATTGTGTTAGGTGGACTCACATAAGAGCAGTTAATGTCCTTCATGTTCTTGTTTTGATTGTACATGTATCTTAAACCAGTTTTTACAATGCCGGGCCATTTCCACAGTCTTAGAATTTTAGTATGCCAAATGGATTTTTTTTTGTTTCTCAAAAGTGGCCAAATGTTGACATTTTTTTTATGAAGAATAACATTTTCTTGCGCAAAATCTCTAATTGACTATACCAGAATAATGATGCTGGCCTTGATTGAAAACTGCTTTTACCTAAATGTACACAACCAGATTCCTATTGCAGCCACCTGTACAGGTACACTGTCGCCAATGTACTGTGCTGGTACTGTGCATTACAGGGGAGTACCAGTGTAGTACCACTGCTGGTGGATTGTTTGAAGTAGCAGCATTGGTACTATGTTCCATGCAGTCAGGTTGGCAACAGTGTACCTGTGCATGCAGCCAATATAGGAATCATGTAGTGTACTATTGTGCAGAATGTGATAAATGTATGTATAATTTCTCAATTTTGTTCATGTTCAAAATATTGGGACAGTTTTTACTGTTTTTTAATGTTATTAATGCCCGTTGCCAATAATGATTATTTAATTATATTTAATTTTACATTTACTTCCAGGTCGTCAGTGGGCAGCTACAACAACAGAAGGATTACTAGTGTACTCCTTGGATAGCAGCTTGACCTTTGACCCATTTGATTTGACACTTGACATCACCCCTAGCCTAGTAAAAGACACCCTCAGCAAAAAGGAATGGTCCAGTGCCCTCATGTTGAGCTTCAGGTTAAATGAAACCAAACTTATTCAAGAAGTTGTGGAGACCATCCCATGGCAGCAAAGTGAGTAATGTGTTTGGTTGTTGATGCTATTTTTGTTGTTGTTGTTGTTGTTGTTGTTGTTGTTGTTGTTGTTGTTGTTGTTTGTATTTTTGTTGTTGTTGGTTGTTGTGGTTTTTGTTGGTTGTTATTATTATCATTCTTGTTACTCTTACTATCCCTGTTATCATTGATGGTAGTGTGGCATACATTTTGCATTTTGTATATTTAAAACTCAATTGCCCGACACCAGCAAATCCCAAATTTAAAAAGTATCCCAGGAATACATACCCCTTGGTCCTGGTAACACTGTCACAGCAGCTGTGGTGACACAAGAATCACCATCTTCTTTATAATCAAGGAACAACATACTCCATTCCTTCATACAAGGAATAAATAGTGTTGACAACATAAACACAAAACTATTGCTAAGCTTGACTTAATTCTTAATCAAAATTCATAGATTTTTCTTAATTGATGAGGTGACTACCTCGGAGGCACATTGGTGTCCATAAGAGGACTCAAGGGTGTGCTCATCCCTCTTATGAGTTGGTTATGGAATGGGTCCATACATGTTATAAGTGGGTTTAAGGATTGCTACAGGATATATGCACACTCTATTGGACCTCTGTACCTTAACACTTGAGTAAGAGCTTAGAATGACCAAGTTAGCTTCAGGACAGCTGCCTTATGCTGGTTTCATACTACCCTGGCGCTGAGCAGCGTGGCGCACGCCCATTGCAGACAAATGGACACAATCAAGGCTTGTCATTGGTTGAAAGGCCCTGCCGCTTGCGGCAGCGGCAAGCGGCAGGAAAGTCTGACGGGGGCATCAGATGAGCAAAGTAAATCACAATTCATATTGGACTTCAACTTGTACATGTTAGTCACAAAAAAAAGTTTGAATGGAATTCTTCTTTATTTTCTTTCACAAATTCAGATCATGTCAAATGTTTTATTTTGGTAAAATTTGAAGTATAGGAAACCATAGAATTTCTTTGTTTAGTCTGGACTGGGAAGATTATTAGATGGCTAGACACTTAACTATTTTGTACTACTAACTACCAAATTCAAATGTATGGTGTGCTGTCAGTTTGAAGGATGAACATATCATCCACTCAACGTAATGCTGAAGGAGAAAAAAATGTTATAATTCAGTTCAATTCAGTTCAATTTAGTTCAGTTTTAGTCCAGTACAGTCAGCTAGTGCACCAAAGTAGTGCAATATGAGTTGATTATAGTGACTGAGGATAATGTAAAGGTGGAAATGTCTATTGGATGCAGGTTTGGCAACAGTTTCTTT
Organism: Amphiura filiformis; assembly: GCF_039555335.1. Taxonomy (NCBI): domain Eukaryota; kingdom Metazoa; phylum Echinodermata; class Ophiuroidea; order Amphilepidida; family Amphiuridae; genus Amphiura; species Amphiura filiformis. Next base: position 21,640,819 of record NC_092636.1, read on the forward strand.
GATCAAAGTATGTGTTTGTTATGAAATATAATTGCAAGCAGTTTGGGGCACAGTAGCACAGTGTTACAGGCTCTACCTCACAATCGGAGGGTTGCAAGTTCGAACCCCAGCGGTGCCATCATGTTATGCACTTGGGCAAGGCGCTTTACCTCAATTGCCTCTCTCTACCCAGGGGTGAAATGGGGGGACCTGTAGTGTCCATTGAGCGCTGTCCATAGGTATGAGCATGCCTTGGGTATTGTATGGCAGCTGACACATTCTAATGACAGCGGAAGAAATGTAAAGTGCTTTGATTTATTTTTTATATCATTATTGTTTACCATATTTATATTCCTGCAGCTTGTGAAATGTAAGCCAAACCACGGTTCTCATTTAAACGGGAAATTGAAAGGCTTGATAAAAGGTCCCTGTCCCAGCCATAAAACAATTTCAAGAGAACTGGGGCTTAGTTTAAGTGCTTTTATGGGATATATGGAAAGAAAACAAAGGAAACTGACTTGCATTAAATGCACTCGATGTGGTCATAGCTTTTCTTAGCATTCAAAAAGCGAATTTCCCACTCCTGAGGCATTCCATGCGAGTGACCATTTAGAGTAGCGCTGCTTGTCCCAGAGCAATTTCACCCCACTTGAGGAAGTTAAAGCATCTAAATCTAGCTCAATGACGAGAGAAATATTCATCGAGCCGATTCTTAGTATTTACCAATTGAGTGAGGAGAAGGGTGAAGGATATCACGCTGTTTGCCGATGATATCAAGATCTTTATCAGCTAAATATTGACTCAGAAATCTAGTATGACCAGTATTTCTACTTACAGGGTGTGTCATTAGATAAAAAAGACATAAATAATAGCCCATTAGCCTGTTTGATAAAATAATGACTACTGAACAGTTTTGTAGTTGTATTATTTATAGTTCATTACTCTAACACGCAGGGAGGTATCCAACATGAAATTGTGACTTCTGTGTAGAAATTAAAGGGACACTTAAGGGATCTGGAATGAGCGTTTTGGGCGTTTCGATAGCACATCAGACATATCGAATTGTATTCTGAATACGAAGAATGTCTTTCTGATATCAAATAATTTTCATTTTTTGAAATTCACGGTATAATACAAATTTTATGACAAATTATTAAAAGTTGATATTTTTCACATTTTTGATATATAACCGTCCTCGAAGTAAATTTGATAAATTTGATGATATATTCTTAAAGTGTATGTAGCTGGGAGGAAAAGCCGACGATCAATTGAAAATTTTAACGTTTCATATTGAAGATATGGATTTTTTCCCCAAAAGACCTCTTTTTTTGTGTGTTTTGGGGAAAAAATCCATATCTTCAATACGAAAGGTCAAAATTTTCAATTGATCGTCGGCTTTTCATCCCACCTACATACACTTTAAGTACATATCATCAGATTTATAAAGTTTACTTCAGTATTGTTAAATATCAAAATATCAATTTTAATGATTTGCCATAAAATGTGTATTACATTGTAATTTCAAAAATCAAAATTATTTGATATCAGAAGGACATTCTTCAGATTCAGAAATACAATTCGATAGGTCTGATGTGCTCTCATGTCCCACAATAAATACTGTCCAAACGTTCATACCCCAGCCCTTAATGATTTACTTAACCATTATTGCTTTTCATGGTAGCCAAAGGCTTCAACATAAAAGGTTTAGAGACATTTTTCTCAAAATACTAAAAGCTATCTCAAGAACCACTGAACCAATACTTGGCTTGTTTTTACTCATTTTAATACAATTTGTCATGGTGATTCCAAATATGGTCATGAAAATGTACAATTCTGATTTTTTTAATTGTAAAGAAAATTCGGAATTTGTTGTCAGCTGAGGGCTTTTTGTAATGTTAAGCATTTTCCTGAACCGCAGATTTGAGATCATCACCCGTTCATTTAGACCATACCATACATTTCCAGAAAACCTGGAGTGAAGTGTCCCAAACTGCACTGACTTAGTATGAGAATACTATAGAATTTGATGCTCAATTCCATTTATTTGCCTTAGGGAGGCAATGTGACTTTGTAATTGACCATCTGCATTCTCAACCTAAATATTGAATTTATAAATATTTACCTTCCTTGTCATTCCCATGTGGATGATGGAAGGCCAGTGATTGGATTGATTAAATTGCACACAAGGATAAAGAAGATAAAAGTAAGTGAGAACTGTGAAAGGCATACTTGCATAGGTTTTTACCCGTGAACCGTGATTCCATTTGCAAAACAGTTTAGTGGAGATCTGGTGACAGGTGTATTTATATCCAATCATGGGAATTATCTCATGTCAACCTTTATGGATTTCAAACTGTGAAATACGTTTATCAATAACATTTATTTAAAGGATTGAAAGTGCTTTGATTTCGCCACATCCTGTTCTTTGTTTAGCCCATTCTAGCATCAAAAGCATTACTTTGTTTTAATATCTGCAACAAAGAAAGTTAAATGAAATTGGTGGGAGTAGACCTTTTGCATTAAAGTTTGCACATCCTTTTTAGCTTTAACAACCCACTGGTATCTTAGTTGCAAAGTGTCTTTGAAATTTCAATGTGTTAATGCAAAAAGTTGTATTTTACTATTTCTTGGTCACATGATGTGATGTGATGAAGTGAAACAAACTTATGTCCTGGAAATCATTTTTGCTAAACAACAAAATGATTGTGTAGCCTCCTTAAAAATAGTGCTTCTGATTTTTGCTCTATTCATCAAATGATAAGTCTTATGTATGTTATATGTTCAGAGCATCTTCAGAGCAATAACATCCACTAAAGACGCCAGTTGACCCAGTGAAAGCACTGCAGTGAGTGTACCACATTTGAGTAGCATAGAAGTTTGATTTTGCTTTCTATGTTATATGTTGTTTCTGAAAGTTGCAATCTAATGAAAGACAAGACAATACAATGCTCTACTAAAGATTTAAAAACAAAACAAATTAAAGTTGAAGGCTATCTACCGATGATAGCATTTTGTGGAATGAGCATGGTGAAATGCTATCTACTGAAGATAGCATTTGTAGAATGAAATGAAATGCTCTCTAGTAAAGATACCATTTGTGGTTGAGATGGCATTTGTGGATTGACATTTTAAACTGAAGATAGCATTAATGCTATCTACTAAAGATAGCATTTGGGGAGAAATACTATCCTATAAAATGCTACCTATTGAAGATGGCATTTTGTGGAATGAAATGCCATCTACCAAATATGGCAGTTGTAGAATGAAATGAAATGCTACCTACTAAATATAGCATTTGTGGACTACAATACTCTCTACTGAAGATAGCATTTGTGGAATAAATGCTATCTATTGAATATAGCATTTGTGGAATAATATGCTTTCTACTGAATATAGCATTTGTGGAATCAATGCTTTTTATTGAATATGGCATTTGTGGAATAAAATGCTGTCTACTGAAGATAGCATTTGTAAAATAAAATGAAATACTAGACTGAAATTTGTGGAATGAAATGATATCTACTGAAGATAGCATTTGTGGAATGAAATGATATCTACTGAAGATAGCATTTGTGGAATGAAATGATATCTACTGAAGATAGCATTTGTGGAATGAAATGATATCTACTGAAGATAGCATTTGTAGAATGAAATGATATCTACTGAAGATAGCATTTTTGTTTATGAAATGATATCTACTGAAGATAGCATTTGTGGAATGAAATGATATCTACTGAAGATAGCATTTTTGTTTATGAAATGATATCTACTGAAGATAGCATTTGTGGAATGAAATGATATCTACTGAAGATAGCATTTGTGGAATGAAATGATATCTACTGAAGATAGCATTTGTGGAATGAAATGATATCTACTGAAGATAGCATTTGTGGAATGAAATGATATCTACTGAAGATAGCATTTGTAGAATGAAATGATATCTACTGAAGATAGCATTTTTGTTTATGAAATGATATCTACTGAAGATAGCATTTGTGGAATGAAATGATATCTACTGAAGATAGCATTTTTGTTTATGAAATGATATCTACTGAAGATAGCATTTGTGGAATGAAATGATATCTACTGAAGATAGCATTTGTGGAATGAAATGATATCTACTGAAGATAGCATTTGTGGAATGAAATGATATCTACTGAAGATAGCATTTGTAGAATGAAATGATATCTACTGAAGATAGCATTTTTGTTTATGAAATGATATCTACTGAAGATAGCATTTGTGGAATGAAATGTTATCTACTGAAGATAGCATTTTTGTTTATGAAATGATATCTACTGAAGATAGCATTTTTGTTTATGAAATGATATCTACTGAAGATAGCATTTGTGGAATGAAATGTTATCTACTGAAGATAGCATTTTTGTTTATGAAATGATATCTACTGAAGATAGCATTTGTGGAATGAAATGATATCTACTGAAGATAGCATTTTTGTTTATGAAATGATATCTACTGAAGATAGCATTTGTGGAATGAAATGTTATCTGGGCCATTCTTCAGAAAATGAAACTAATTTGAAAAAAATCAAATTGTAGGTATCATTTATTTTTAAACTTTTTTGTGACAAGTACAGTTCAAAGTTTTAAGAACTGTAATTTTCATGAAAAATTAATCACCGAACACCCTAATTTGCATAAATTAACATAATTGTTAGTTTTGGGTCTGAAAGTAAGGTTTTTGGGCCATTTTAACACTTACTGCAGTTTTAACTTGTTATAATTGTGTTTTTTTAATTTCCTGAAAAATATGCTGTTATGACGCCACTAAAACAAATCAGAACTGTTGAAAATTTTTTCAAACCACAACAATCGTAATTAAATCTAAACAAATTAATTGGTTTTGTATGTCACACACGTGACCAAAAACATGCAATTGTTTTTACCATCAGAAAAGATTTTATTAACTGAACTTCATATTTTATGTCAAAAGGTAGACTGATTATACCCTCCATTCCAGCTTCCTAAATGGAAATTATTATTCTTAGTTTTTACATAATTCATGATAATTAACAAGTCACACACGTGACCGGGGTCACGTGTGTGACAAGTTTGGTAACGTGTGTGACGTACAAACTCCGCCATGGAATTCCATTAAGAGCACCCTATGATGTTGAATTTGGTATCAATGTATAGCTATGGGTCTCCTCTATCCACTGACACCAAAATAGGTACCAACATTCTTGATACCTTGCTGCTATGGTATCATTTTGTGGTTGTGTCCTCACAAATGTGATAAAACCTTGATTGTACACACAAATAGGCTTAAAATGGACTTTATGGAAGAAAAAAATCCAAACATGTAATTTTTACCCGATTTGTAGTTGCCATATAAAAGTAAATCACAAAATGAACCTAAACACATGGATTTAGCTCAACATCACCTGAAATATTCTTGAAAAGAGCAAAAACTGACCCATGTTTTACCCCTACCCCTAAGAATATGGATTTCTGTGTCACCATCCGGTTATTTCAGTTTTAATGGAAGGTTTGTATGAAGTGATTGTTGACATGACACCACTGTTTTTCCCTAAATAATACATTTAGTTGGTTATAGGGCATATAATAAATAAATTTGGAAACAAATTTGCTTTTATAAAATACTTAAATTGTTCACCCAAAAGTTTGGTAACGTGTGTGACATTCAGACGAACAAAACCAAATGTCACACACGTTACCAAACGTTTAGTATCAAACCCCCAATTAACACAGCTAGGCATGAATGTTTCTTGTCAATGTTGGTGTCATTGTAATTGTAAGATATCAATGCTTTACTACATTCGGTATGAATATGTAGGTCCTTGTACATTCACAGAAATTTAGAAATGAATTTTAAAATCCAAAAACTTGCATCCGTCTGATGTCACACACGTGACCGACCCTTTGTTGTCCCCTGACACGAAAATAACACAACGTAAAAAAAAAAAAAAATATATATATTTGAAGAGTATAGACATTAGTGTAACTATCATGCAAAAGATATGGTGTTATCTGTTTTATTTATAAAGCAGGCACAGGAGCATTAGTGTGAAATACCCCTAGTTATGTCACACACGTGACCGAAGAATGGCCCATCTACTGAAGATAGCATTTTTGTTTATGAAATGCTATCTACTATGTGGCACTTTTGGAATGAATGCTGTTTACTACAGAGAGAAATGGTATTTACAGTATTTGTCTTGTTTGGAATGAAATGTTATCTACTGATGATAGCATTTCTAGAATAAATGATTACTATTGAAGATAACATTTTTGGAATGATGTCCATTTTTAAGTCAAATGTTGTCTGTTAAATACAGCTTCTTTTTAATCCAATGCTATCTATTGAAGATATCAACATTCAATTTCAAAGTATATTTTGCACACATTGTCGATTACTGAAAAAAAAACCACTTTTTATACTGAAATAATGCTATATATCTACTGAAGACAGCAGTTACCTGGAGATGACATTTCTTGAATTACTAACTGTGCCTGATGAGTTCTTATGGATGTCTACTACAACCATGAAATGCTTATAGAAAGACTAATATTTAGATATACATGGAAGTGGTGCTTTTGAGATGTGGTGTTACAGGAAGGAACATGGAAAAACTGGAAAACAAATTCCTGGATCTTAGATAAGATAAATATACATTTACCATCAGGAATGGCATTAATGGAGAGAAAGCTGATGTAATTCTGCCATGTTGTCAAGAATCACAGAGGAGTAGAAAAAAAAGTGTGCAAGAAGCTACAGAATGCTGACATGGAAGGGGACGTCCATCAACATCTTGGACCAATGAAGTGAAGCTGGTTAGCATGGTCACTCTTGGCATCAGATCGAACAAGATGGAGTACTCTTGTGAAGACCACAGCAGAAGTTCATTAGCACCACCTGAAACACAGAGAGAGATTCCTTGGAGATAAACATTTTGTAATCATAAATAATGGTATTCCATTCTGGCATCCACAATACAAAATTAAACATTAAAAATCTTAGCTTTATAATATTTCTTTTCTAGGATTTACAATCATAAACTGGTGATAAAATTTACCGAGTGATAATTTGCTATATTGTGAACTTAACAATAATACTGAAGTTGTCAACTCTTGAAAGGGTTTATTTATTTCTGTCTACAACATATAAACCCTTCCAGTCTACAAAGTATGTTATTTCCTCGCTACTTCCTGAAGATAGCATTTCATGAATTATTGGCTGTCCATTGTGAGTTATTACGGTTGCTGCTACAACCATAAAATGCTTTGAGAAAGAATAATATTTAGAATAAACATGGGATATAAACTTTGCAATCATAAAGTTGGTATCCTGTACTGGCAACATCAATACTAAATTAAACATTGAAAATATTTTTAATGGGTAGAGAATTTACTATCATTCACTGATTGAAGAGGCTTTTAATGGCTATAGGATTTACTATCATTTACTAATGATAAAATCGGCAGAAAATGTACTGTATTGTATATTGTAGAGTTAACAATTCTGAAGTTGTCAACTCTAGAAAGGGTTTATATGTTATATTAATATGATGTAATTAAATTTTCTGAAAGACGGGCCGGACTCATTTGATCCAGAGCAGGTTATAACTTGAAACCTGCTATAAAGGTAAAACGGGTATAGAAATATAATTAGGTTAGGTGATTTAGTTAAGCCCTGAATAAAAATATCTGTAATTGTCATACTGTATTTCCCTAGCTACATCTAATTAATGTCCAGTGGCTATTGCAAAAAAAAATAGTTTAAGGGTAGACAAGGTATTGTTGGTCGAAGCAACCAAAAAAAAATTGATTTTCATTATCTAAATCAATATATTATTGAAAATAACGCTTTGATGTTTTGCAAAAGTTCATTCTTCAAATCATATACTTTGAAAACTTGCTTGATTTTAACATTGTTAATGAGTTATGTACATTTTACCAAAGTGTTGTTGTTTCAGCCCTCTTTACAACATAACTCAAGAACCACAAGACCTACAAAAGTATAACTGTGATATTTGAATTCTTCTACACACTCGCTATGAAATGATCAATGCAAAAGCTCACTACCATTCGCAAGATGATCTGAACTACCAAATCGCAACCGTTTAAAATAGTTGCTAACCTTAACTCAATGCAGAGTTCAAGTAAGGCAAGATTGGTTAGCGTCATGTTCAACTGTTTATAAAGACCTCTCTGACAGCTGCTTCTTGATGTGTATATTCTTGGAAAAATGATATTATGAAAATGGGTGAATGAAAAGAGGGAATGTATCAGGGAATTCAAATGGCGCTTTTATCGTTCTATTACATGGTAGTCTTTGAGTTAAGCCCAACATTGGCAAAACATGTTTCCCTTTGGTTGCATGTTTCAAAAGATCTGAAGTTGAAAGGATAATATTTTCATTCATTAGAGTGTCGATAAAGAGATCCATTTCAATAGTTCTGCTTGGAATTTTGAAAACAAAGCTTCTTAGGTATGAGAGCACAAAGCAGCCCATTCTGGCTGCAGCAGTTCCCAGATTGTCATCACCCTGTTTGGTAGCTAGTAGTATATATATTAGGATGACTGCGATCAGAGTGCAACCAATTGACCCAGTGAAAGTGCTGCAGTGAGTGTACCAAATTTGAGTAGCGTAGAAGTTTAATTTTGCTTTCTATGTTACATGTTGTTTCTGAAAGTTGCAATCTAATGAAAGGCAATACTTGTGGAGTAAAATATGCTCTACTAAAGATTAAAAAACAAAAATTAAAGTATAACGCTATCTACCGATGATAGCATTTTGTGGAATGACCCTGGTGAAATGCTATCTACTGAAGATAGCATTTGTAGAATGAAATGAAATGCTCTCTAGTAAAGATACCATTTGTGAGGGTGATAGCATTTGTGGAGTGAAATGTTATCTACTGAAGATAGCATTTGTGGAGTGAAATCTTATCTACTGAAGATAGCATTTATGGAGTGAAATGCTGTCTACTGAAGATAGCATTTATGGAGAAATACTGTCCTATAAAATGCTACCTATTTGTGGAATGAAATGCTATCTACTGAAGATAAATACTGTATAATTTGTTTTGTAAATACCTTCTACAGGTTTTGTAATTATCTATATATATACCCGATTTGAGTGGGACCAGAATGGGGTGGGTGGCCCCACTAGTGTGAGACCAGATTGTGCTGTCATACCTTAAAACTTTGAAAACCTGGCTTTGGGCCAGATACAAAGGCAGAAGTTTCTACATATGCATTTCTTTGCATCAAAATTATGATTTCAGGTTCTTCAACTGTAATTTTTTGTAATCACTCTTGATTTCCCTCTCAAGTAATTTGGTTTGTGTCTCTTCTGAACACTTTTGCCACATCGGAAAAAGTTTGGGTCAAAACTACTGATGCATTTGTCATGACTGCAAATCCATGTAGAACATTAAAACTCTGGAGGAAAATTGCTGGTGCATTTAGTGCAACTGCATATCCATGCAAAATATCAAACTGGTCCTCACTGTTCACTTTAATACAGTCAGGGCACACATTTAAGCCAATAAAGCTGTCTGACTGACTTGCTGACTGTCTACCTAGCAGTAGCCATAGCAATAATTAGAACATGTGCCCAAGCATGCTAAGCCAGCCCTTGCAAACCATTAGATTGGAATACAAGTGAAGATAAACAGATAAACACAAGTTGACATGACCACTTCCCTCTCTATGAGAAAACCGGATTATATCTGCCGGCCAGGTTTTAATTGTTTTTTCGCGCCTTGGAAAGGCAAATGGGTTATGCAGGTGACATGATTTTGTTTTGGTGGTTTGAGTAGTTGGTGGGAGTGTACGCAGCATTTAGAATCATGATTAAAATGTTGAGAGGAATTAAAACTCATCCAAGATTTTATAACCAAATTTGTGACACGATCAAGGGAAATGAGTCGGATGTTGTAATATTGATTTTGAGATATTGGCAAAGAAAGTGTTAAAATTCTTTTGTTTTATATTGTTTTCAGCGATTGATAAATTGACGTAACTTCACAAAAAGAAATTCGTATCAACATGGGGTTTTCAGTTTCTGAAAGCCCTAAATGTCCTCTTTAGAAACATGTGTAAAACTCATTTTCGACCAGGGCCGACATGTGACTCATTCCCCTTGATCATGTCACATTTAAAGTATGTAGGGTTTTTCCACCTACCCTATTTGATCTGGTAAATACCGTAAAAACTTGATAGTTAGCATATGTGCTTACTATTGAGTGCTTTTAAAACATGCGAACATGAAGAGCCCCATTCACGAAAGTGTAAAGGGTTTTGAGCAAATCATCGATACACATAGTTATATACGAACAAGTAATGTGTGTCTCAACCCCATTAGCTCAGTTGGTAAAGCACCGGACTTTGGTACAATTTCATGTTTTCAAAAGCTCGATAGTAAGCACATATGCTAACTATCGAGTTTTTACGATAGATAGATAGATAGGAAAAAAGTAAAAATAATTTTATTATTTGTTAATTATTCAATTGTTGCAAATGTTCCTTTCTGATGGGGGAAAGGAACCATGGACATCCATAATTTGTGTGTGGGTACCTACTGTTATTATTGTATTTTGGTGTGTTTGTCCTCAATTGCAGGTCTACATAAAAGACCACCCATACACACACATACATCACTGCCTTGTCTAGATCACAGTCAAGCATTGCTTCTGAGACGAGGGCCAAACCATAGGCTAAACCCAGGTAGTAAAAAAATTATGGTTTGCCATTATATGGAGACATAACTTTGATAAGACCTGCATTTAAGGCCCTGTGCATGTATGGGCCTCTTTAGCCTTGTTGACCCTTGATGTCCTTTATGACTGTTTTTTTTTGACAAACATGTACACACTTTCATCTTGGGAAAAAAATTTTTAGTGTAAAAAAAGTATATGAAGGGGAATTGAATGACTGTGATTATAGTACCATGTTACACTATGCATAGACATGGCTAGGACAGATGCGTGGAGGGTCATCACAGGACATAGTATTTCGGCCTTTGTATGCCTTAAAACAAGGTGTTAATGTATTGGCATGCACACGCATAGACATCATCTTCAATTATTATTTATATCCATACCCGAGACCTCAACATCCCGGAAACACACTTGAACTGGTGCACACATATTTGTTTTGAATACATCAGTTGGAAATGGTGATTGACATATTTACTTCCGGATATATACATCATTTGATTACAAGACGGAGGCCAAATTGGCGGTACGGTTAACCCACATTGAGTCTTGAGCTGATGGTCCTGACCAGGGTCCAGTGATTTCCGCAATGCGGCATCACAGGATGGGATGCAGCAAGAGTAATCCTTCTCCAAACAATTTCAGAATTCTTTACCAGACAAATCCAAATCTCCATACAAAGTTACATCAAAATATTAATTTTGTTTTCTAGCTTTCTGCTGATATACAATAAAATATCAGCCTTAATTTTCACCCTTGTCCAAACTTTTATATCAGTATTTTTTTTAAATATGGATTTTTTTTCACACCATGGCTACACCACTTTTATTTACAAAATAAACTTCAAACTGTGTAGTTGAGATAGGCAATTCTTCCAGCTATCATGTTCAGACTGCTCCCTGTTATTTTTGTCTACATAGGGCCCAATGCCACAGTGTTTCACAGAAATGAAAGTATATGATATTAGGGGGACTCTCATGTGAGCAAAACGCAAACATGAACAGAATCAAGACATCTCAAGTTCGGTTCATTGGTTTTGTGAGGAGGATTTGCATTGTGGAGACAAATCTTCTCAGATTTATATCTGGTTTGAAAATGGTGTCAGACTTGATTGCCTTCAGGAAAATTGTGTGCATCCAATATCGGGTTAGTTAACCCACCATAGCCTGTATAAGTCTCATTATGCTCATGTTGGCTTCATGATAGCCCAAGGATAGTCCATACTAAATCTCCAGTATTCCTTGAAATCTAGCCTCCAAGTATGTCTGGCCAATCTAATTGTGGAATATATTCAAAACAAATATTGAGGAGTAACACAACTTGAAAACCTGACATTGCTTTTATTCCCTAGTTTAATAAAACATGACATTATATAATGTTATTATAGGATGTCCCTAGTAAGTCTCACCTAAACCTATACTTAACCCCCTCCCTTGAAGGATTGTGTCCAATCGATAGCCCCATCCCCCATTTTTGTTTTCTGTATCAAAACTGAGATTGTGGAATCAGAAGAAAGCTCATATAAACTTTAATGCCTGAGATATGTTTCATTTAGATGGTTTGAAAAAAATGTGATGAATTGTGGTATTATACAAATCAAAGAGATTAAACTGAAATAGAAATGATTGCATGTCGCTAAATCAGGGCAAAATAGTGTACTTCCAGACTCTTTCATCATGTGCCTGCCACTGCTTGGTAAACTTGTGAGTAGTAGGGTATGTCCATAACATGCGCTTATGGTTTGATTAGCTCGTAATCGGCGGGCCTTATAACAGCGTGGATTAATATCGTATTACAAATTATTAATTAATTTAAGTCCTATATACTTTGTCTACTTTCTTTAAAACGCAAAATATAGACCAGGCAGATCAACTTCATCACTCTTAAGGTGGGTCTACTTTTCTGCGTAGTGGTAAAAGCCTAGTAATTCCCGCCGATTACGAGATGATCAAAGTATAGTGCTATGTACTCAATCCTTTGTAACACTCAAACTTACAGACACAAATTTTGATTCAATTGTGGCCTCCAAGAATAACAAACCACTATGGCGGACTTACCACAGCGTTATGTATGGGACATTTTCTATCTCTAGGCTGTTCAGTAGAAATTAATTCACTGTATATGCATGCAGTGGTTCACAACTCCCACCCACCCCCGCAGCTCCACCCTACCAAGATAATGCCTGTATGTGAATCTCAACAGACATTGCTCAAGAATATTACTATCTCACCTGACATATTTTAGAGTACGAAGGATAAAACTCACTTATTCTATCATGAGCATGTATTATATACTGTGTAGATATTGGAAATCAAAGTTGACTTGATATGTGTAAGTCATGGTACACACGTTTACTTCAAACTTGCCTCACAATTCTGTCTGCGCTTATGAATGTTGTAATGTTTCACTGAGTGCAATCAATAAGGAGGATGCCAACAGAGATGTGCATTAAACTTAAAAAGGTTAGGGCAGTAAATGATGGGTACAAATGACTGTAAAGGAATAATGGCCCAACAACTGTCCCTTGTGGCACCCCTTTTGCAAGATGCTGATGGACTGAGGAAACGATGCCATCAAAAATGCACACATAGCCGATGGCTAGCAGCAAGAACACCACCGATGCTCTGATTAATGGAATGTTTTATCTCAAGTACTTTGGTCTTGCATGTTATTTTAAGATAAAGTCAATACCTGATGTGTGATATTACCTAACAACAGTCGGGTGAAATAAAGTTGAAATGTGTGGCTAACATGTGCAGTGTGGTTACTGTTATCAAGTAGATTCAGAAAGTATGTTATGAATATAGCTGCCATGTGGTATGTTACATAAGAATAGCTATGATGTAAAGTTATACTGTCCATTTTCTGTAATATTGATAACCATGAGAATGTTCAAAAGAATAAAAAATACAATAATCAATTAAATAATGATTATTTGTAAGCTGTAGAAAATATTGAGTCCTAAATTCACTCACACATGAACACACCATATACCCTCACAAAAATGCACATGTATGTGGATTTATACACACATGTACACCCCATCCCTACCACCCCTACCCCACCCCACCCTAACATTTTTGAAGGATCACATTTTGTCACACACACATATATCTGTACCCCCCCCCCAACACACACACACCAACCCAAAATCTGCTGACTAAAGTGATTTTCCAGTAGCAGCAATAAATGGTAGATTCATAATTGAATTTCTTACCGATGGTTTAAGCATGAGTATTCCACACACACAGCACACATTAATTATGTACGTCAACATTGTGGCGACATACACATACATGATGCAGAAGCACATAGAAAGAGAGGAGTTAGATTGAAGATGATTGGAGGAGTGAGTGTGTGTGTGAGAGAGGGGGTAGGGAAGTCAAGTTAGCTCAATCGTTAAGGCGTTCGACTATGGTGCGAGAGGTTGCGGGTTCGAACCCTGGCGGTGCCTAGTATGCTCTCGTGGAAAAATTGAGTTAGCTTGAATTTCCCCATGGACAAGGAACTTACTGCTATTTTATCTCAGTAACCCGTCACGAAACTCGGGGGCTGATCCTGGTTGCACGGTTATTTGTGGAATGTTTAGGGTGCGCGGTCTTGAAGCAGCAAAGTCCCTGAAATGTTTTTTAATGGTTTATGCAATGATGTGGGGTCGTAGTGGTCAGCGACAACCTGTAAAGTGTGCTGAGGCTTGTGGATCAACGTCTAGGCGTTGTGCCCAAAGCGTAGCGCACTATAAATCACTGCGCTTTTTTTTTTTTTTAGGGATAAAAGATACTAGCAGTGAGTGGAATGAGGAAGAGTGAGAGGAGAGAGAAAGAGAATATGAGGAAGAAGAGATGTGGAAAATGACAGAGGAAACAGGAGTAGAGAGGATCAGAAGAAATCGATCAAAAGAGCCACATTTTCGTTTGTACCTAAAGATGAAACAAAGCAGCTTATTTCTTTTCAATCTTTTTATTCCAAATGTTGGTGTGTGCTTAAATTCCCACATAGATTTTATCTCGGTGTAGATTAATCTATTTCTAGGGGCAGGGAAGCTGTTTTCTGGGTCACTCCGCCATTTAGATTTGTTGCTGTCTCTCAACATAAAACATAATCTGCTCAGTGGCTGCTGCTCAAGATCCGTGAATCTCTTGCGAATACGACAATAGGAAATTATACCTTTTTACAAGATTTTGAGTTTAGCGTATATGATATTAGTGCTTTTACTCCAACAGGCATTTAAACTGCTTAAAGTAAATACAAAGTTCCTCTCGTCTTATCAGCTTTCATCGTACCGTACCTGCCTCTGCTTTGCTTTTTGCAGGTGGTGTATGACGTGCATTCCCTAAATTCAGTAAATTTTCATCGTCAACCGTGTAATTGAATGGGATTATTTTGAAATTTTAAAATGCTTGAAATATCACAAACAAATAGGCCTATGTTGATAAATAATATAAATACAAGCTAAAACCGTTGGGGTTCGATAATGAACCCCACAAAACTAACGAGTATATGGAAAATGCCATACGGCCGGGCGGTTTCACGAGTTGCCGGCTCGATCATGTCATCCGCCGCCTGGCTTTTTGCATGAAATTGGGTCAAAACACATAATTAAATCACACAAAGAACAGTTTGGGCATCAGATTTCATGGGCTGTAAGGTTTATTTGTTTTTTCTTTATACTGAATTGCCACATTAGCTTGCATACAAAATGTCCAGTTTAAATTACAGAACATGCAAGGTATAAATTATAAGTGCCTGTAAATGTGTTTACTTTTCAACAATACTGTTTTATTTAGCTTGCCTAATAAAACCAATTTACCTCAGCAGAGAATGGTTGAGCCCATTGTTATGGTATTGTTCAATGCCATATGCCTCTTTCATCCACTGGGCGTTCTCCTATTTGTTGGTGCACTGTGACGTTGGTTGCCGGGTTCATTTGAATCATCACTTTTTTGTCTGCAATTGCTCAGAGTGGATCGAGATGATTTTTCAGATGAAATTTTATGGTTTTTGCATTGTATCAGCGGTAGTTATTGTACTTTGTAGTTAAGACTGAAGAATCTAGTATTGATGTTTTAAGATGGTAGAAATTGTTGAAGGTTGGTGTACCACCACAAGAGCATGTAGCTCCATTTGCCACTGTGATGCACATTTTTGTTATAATACCATCCAAATAGCTAAAGCAATTGTTTTGGTGTAAGAATGTTTGTGTGATGGGCCTCCTTGCAATATAAATGACATATTCAGGATTATGTCTCGTTTTAATTAATACAATTTAACAAGTGTTGTTGCAATCATAGCAGTGGCGTTGCCGTTGGGGGGGGGGCCATCATGGCCGTTGGTTGATGTAAGGCCGTCAGTAGACGGAAGGCGTTGGTGAAAAAAAAAATTGGGTTAACAATAGACATTTTTTACCCAATCACTTGAAAGTTTGTAAAGAAATGATGAAAATTGTGAATTCTACATTAAAATTTAGTGTTTTCCGCCCATTATTCTCTTCTTTTTTTGCTCTTCACTTTTTCAAACCATGCAAAAAAAAATTGGGTCAACAAATCACAACTTCCGTCGGCAAAAAATATTTCCGTCGGTACATTTTCAAGTTGTGCCCCTCCGGTTCAAAAATCCTGGCTATGCCACTGAATCATAGATTGTATAGTTCTTATGTCGAAATATAGAAGGAAGCCCTCAGTTATACTGGCTGTATTACTGCCAAGTGGATCTACTCACTGAAGAATATTATTAGTGTTTATTCTCTCCCTCCCCTTTAATACTGCCCCCTTCCTTCTTTCTCACACCCACTCTCTGTCTATGATCTCTGTCTCTCTCTCTCTCTCTCTTTCTATACCACTCTCTAAAGTCAAAAAGCTTTTGCATCAGACAAAGCATTTTTTGCCTCTGTAACATCTTATCATTTTAATGGAATAACTTGATTGAATTAACAGTTGAGAATATGTGGTATTGTATGTGATGCTGTGTATTGAAATGTTTCTCTTCTCATCCCTGGTTTTTATCCATAAATTAATTGTGAATTGGACAAACACACTCTACAAATTCGTATTTTTAGCATATACATGTTGCTTTCTCTGTGTAATGCAAAACCTTGACTTGCTTTTGAGGTTGCCAAATTTAGCCTTTGAATAAAAAAATAAAGGTTCACTCTTTTGGGCCCTGAGCAGATGTCAAAATTGTCAAAAGTTAGTTAGAATGGTTTCTATAACAAACTTGAAAGCTTAAAAAGCAGGCTGGTGCAGCTGCTGGTGTGATCGGTAGCAATAATCGGTAATGTTTACTTTTTTACCGGTCCTAGTTAGGCAAATATCGGCCCCAATTCAGAACTGCTGATCATGATCGGTGCGTCTCTATATAACATTACTAGGGGTACAAAAGTAGCTTTTAGATGCACTAATTTCTGCATTAAACAAAACAATATGCCAAATGCAGCAATTATGTTGATAATTTATCGCATTTTAAAATCATGCCTATTTATTTTCAACCATTTCCCAAGAACTGCATTCCCACCCTATTTTGTACCCTGATATAAGCCACAAAGAAAATCAGGCATTGGTTTTAGATGTAAATCCCTATCAAGGATTGAAGGGAATTAGGTGGTAAGTACTTTGTTATAAGTATGCACTTACGACCTTCTAGCAATGCACCTGTTGTGTCATTCAACTGTAGATGCCAAACGTGCTGCGTTTGAACATGTTCACATTCATTCCCTCCTTTAGGCCAATTAAATAAATAGATAGAGGAGAGAATTTACCTCTGTTTTAACGCAACTAAAAGGGTTTGTAACATTTAGTGTTTACGGCATCAGCAAATGGGAGGAATGCATGCATCGATGTTCACTTTCATTATTCGTATGTGTCATGTAATTGGTTCTGTGGTGCGTCAAGAGAGATGAACATTGAAAAAGAGACGAAGAAAAGATTAATGAAATGTATCAAGAGCACCAGCTGTACATTCTCGTTATCATGTCCCACATCAAATGCAGTATTTGGTACACATTATTTGTTGCTTATGTTGGAAGGCAATATTTCTTGTCAGTTTTATTTTTTTCTAATTTCAAATATCCACATTCTGTATACACAAATGCACGGACATTTTTATGTAAAATTTTTTGAATTTTACAATATAATACAAATTTTATGGCAAATTATTAAAATTTGGTAGTCCTCAAAGTGAACTTAATTAATCTAATGATATGCACTTAAAGTGTATGTAGCTGGGAGGAAAAAATGATGATCATTTAATAATTTTGACCTTTCGTATTGAAGATACACATTTTCCCCCAAAAGACCTCTAGGTCAAAACGAAAGGTCAAAATTTTAAAATGATGTCAGCTTTTCTTACCAGCTACATACACTTTAAGTGTAGTAGGTATGTAAAGTTTACTTTGAGGACTGCTAAATATTAACAATATCAATTTTTAATAATTTGCCATAAAATTCATATATTTCTAAACAATAAAATTATTTGAAATCAGAAGGAATATCCCTCATATTCAGAATGCAATTTGATATGTCTGATGTGCTCTAATGTCCCAGAAAAAATGCTTTGAAAATGTTGCTATCCGTGGCCTTAAATTCATGTACTGGTAATGTGGTATTTTGTATTTATCTGTCAAGGTTTTCATGTTGAATGAATAAATGAAAAAAAAATGTAACTCAAACACATTCCCAAAGAAACTAAAGCTGCAAAAACTTACTCCATACAGCAAAAACTACCACTGAAAGGTTATAATACAGGGTGTCCCAGAATGATCTGTACCGGGAAAGATGGAATTTTTTAGGTATGAAGGGCATGTTAAATGTTCATATTGTTTTACATTGTAAGTTTTACATATATTTAGCTTTCTCAGATTTTTTAGATTTTAAAATTGGACGTTTCTAGTAGAAGTTATAGAAGATTGCGTAAAAATGGTGAATTCTAAGTTTTGACAAGCGCAACCTATTTTGAAAATCTGTAACATTACTAACCGTTCAGCACAAAGTTATTTGGAAAAAGTTATGCAGGTAGTGGAGTTGTGCCCTGTTCATATTTCCACTAAATAGCCGATATCTATCTATTATTTATGACGTTCTGAAGCAATCATTACATGGAATTAAGGATTTGCGGCCTAATCCCATTCTCTCTTTGGCGGTAGTTTTAGTTATTGTGGTGTGAGGTCCATGTAATTTGAAATGCTTGCAGAGGTCGAACTGGTTGTGGTACAGAAAAGATGGCTCCTCAATTTATTGTGCAGCAGCGTAGATTCCTTTCAAAAACTTACTGGCAAACCGGCAGCTATATTGAGCGCAAAGAAGATTCATTAGGCGATTTCCATGAGCACGCGTTCCAGTCAAAGGAGCGATAGTGTATAACGTAAAGAAGTTTGACGAGCACAGAACTGTCAGGAATCGGCAGAGTGAAGCTTCAGGTGCTCGTAAGACTGTAAGAACTAGAGCGAAGATTGCAGCTGTCTAGCAAGCTTTAAGGCCCAACCCCAACAGTAGTTGTCGTCGAAATGCTGTGCCAAACATCCCACGTTCTTTATTTAATCGTATCGTGCCATTTTCAAGGGTATGCGAGTCGTTTGCGCTGAAAATGAAAAGCAGTTTTTCATTGATTTTACATTATTGCATGCCACGCCAAAACAAATAAAGGTAGCGTGCTGAAATTCACAGAATAAGTAGGAGACATGTCCAGCATTATAATGCATGTATCAAGAATAGATACACTGCCCGTCTTCTATTTTTAGTTATTTTTGCAAACACGGTACAAATCATTCTGGGACACCCTGTATATTCCTCTGCCTGGATGGTGTGATTTAGATTAATCATGAAATCAGAAAAGAGGGATTCAAGTTGTAAAGCTTACAAATCTGAAGTAAGATTGAGCAAAATCTCAGTAAAACGTAGGGATTTGATGTGGGATTGTACCAGACTGAGAAACAGTCCTCTAGTGTACATCACTGTAGAAGTGTTATGATATATGCCTGGTACTGGCATTCGCAAATATGGGGGGGGGGGGTACTTACAGAAGATTTAAATAATGCATTCTGCATATTTTGAGATGAAGTTACAGCATTTTTGGTGCAAATTATGAGTTTTACTGCTGGCAGTGATTTATCATAATGAATTTTTTTACTTCCTCGGACAAAATAGAAAATAATGCTTTAAGTGTTCCAAGCATAATAGAATTTCTTAATATTTTGATATTTGGAATTTCCGTATGTGCTGATAATTAATATTATTTTAGGAGGGATTTTGGAGTCAGATTCTAAGGAAACAATCTCTCAAGACTAAAGTCTCAAGATCCCTTGGATACCGAAACGGAGAAAAGCCTCTAACTTGCACCATTCTCTCGGTCGGGGTTGTTCCATCTGTTGCACTTACCCACTTCTCACATCTGTCAAAGGTGTCAAAGGGGACACCCTTGCGAAATCCCTATTGGTTTGTACAGGGCCTTTCAGTTCAAGTCAATTTTCTCAGCACAGTAAATACCAATTTGCCTTGTCTTTGGTAATTATTTGAAGTTGAATTTCCTTGATCAGAAATCAAACTTTTGGAATTGTTTCATCCAGAGGTATTTATCTTATGGCATGTTTTGTGATTTCCCCATTGGAGTGCAACGATTAATGTCCCATTCATGTCTGAGGGGGCGAGATGGAACAGCCAAATCTCAGCAAAAGCAACCAATAGGAAGAAGCGATCTATTGCAAGTGACATCATGCCGACCGACAGAATGTGAAGGACTTGTCGTGTCATTAAATTCTTGATAGTTTCCTAACCATACTACTATTGCAATATGCATGTAGAGGTTAATAACTGAACATTAGTTATTTGGAGGGCATTGTAAAAAATCTAAACATTTTACCTTTGGAAGCAAGGAATATCCTGAGGTACGGCCTGAGGGATATTACAAGGCCCGAAGCAAAATGTTTAGATTTTTCTTAATGCCCGACATATTACTGATGCAAAGTTATTAACCTCATTCATCTCTTCACTTTACAAAATAACAAAGAATTTTTCTCAAAAGTTTGTAAAATTAAAATTTTTTTACATTTTGCCTTTCCAAAAATAAAGCAGGCTAAAACAGGACAACCAATAACAGAAATGTGAATCACATGGTAGTGCAATCCAAATATGGCAGCCAGCACGCGCACAGTTTGTCTGACGCACAACACAGTGGGGGCAGAGGTTACTAATATTTATGCTGTCTGCGCTGAGTTCCACTGTTAAATATTTATAGTTCCGCGTATGCGTTTTGCTGAATAAATAAAAATGATTGGATCACATGTATCACATTTATTCATGAAGTTATGAATTTCTTGTAAAATAATGGCCCTAGTACTAAATGAACTTCTGGAAAAGAAATATGTTTGATTTTTAGCTCATTGCGTAATGCAATGATCTTATAGGCATGATCCAGATTTCTGTATGTTTTTTTCTTTCTCTTGCTACATCGTTTGAGCAATGGATCTGGTAATTTGAGGCGGCGATCTTTGCATGATTGTTCATCATTGTTACTTATTTAGCTAGGAAAATTCGGACGGAAAGTGTCATTTTTGGAGCATTTTGTTACGAAAATTTTTACCAAATTTCATGAAATAGTCTCCTATACAGACTGTTTGTGGTGCTTTTCATATTACAAACACTGTACAAACTCCTTGATCTGGCAATTTTGTAAAAGAGATGTTGAACTTTACTGCTTCAGTGCGGCTACAATGTTTGCTTTTCAGTGTTGCTTTGCCTTGCATTCGGCAAGTCAATAGATAAAGCACCAATTGGGCTTGTGCTGTCTATAGGCCCTTACTTCTGTGCACGAGCCATGAGCAAGTAGTGTCTCAAATTCTCCCAAATCAGAACTAATTGGGCTACCAAATTGTTGGTTGGCAACCCTGACTATGAACAAACATCTCACTCATTCACACCTATCACACATCTTGACCAGTCACCAAACCCAATCAGTTATGTAAACATTTACTCAAGGTGAAATGTCCTTTTGACTAGTACTTTTTCAGTGCCTAGTATATCAGTATATGGGACCATGACAACCCCTCTCTGACATTACTGAAACAGACAAACAGAAAGTCTGAACAGGGAAGTGCTGGGGTAAACACTAGGCTAGTGGCCTTTCCCTGTTCTGAAGATTGAAGGGAGCACTCGTTTGAAATATAAAGTCAGGAAAATTAGATGTGTGTGCAAAATTTTATTTTATTTGTTTTAAATCATTTCATTTACCATGAAAGTGTTATAGTTTTTAAGTTTCAAGTTTTTATTTGGAAATTGCTTTTACATCAGTGGCACTCATCTATCCGATGGTGCATCCAAGACATTAAATATACAAACAAAACTCTATTAAACAAAATAAAATCAAAGGATACTCGACAAGCAAAAGGTACAAATAAATAAATGCCTTGAATAAATAAATATCTTGAGAACCGTAAATATATTTTCAAAATGCTGATTTGTGCTTGATCACAGCACTATGGTGATTTTGAGGTTTGAGAATACTGAAATGTGTTTTTCAAAGTTGGCAGCCCTGTATACATAGCTATACATGGCTAGTTTCAAGTTTTTATTTGGAAATTGCTTTTACATCAGTGGCACTCATCTATCCGATGGTGCATCCAAGGCATTAAATATACAAACAAAACTGTATTAAAAAAAATAAAATCTTGACAAGGTACAAATAAATAAATGCCTTCAATAAATAAATATCTTGAGAACCGTAAGTATATTTTCAAAATGCTGATTTGTGCTTGATCACAGCACTATGGTGATTTTGAGGTGTGAGAATACTGAAATGTGTTTTTCAAAGTTGGCAGCCCTGTATACATAGCTATACATGGCTATACATGGCTATGACATGGTTACATATGGCTATACATGGCCATACATAGCTATCCATGGCTATACATAGCTATCCATGGCTATACATAGCTATTAGGGTGATTCACAAAAAATGAAATTGGTATTTTTCAACGGGACACCCCCTCATTTTGTTCATTTTGGTAATAAAATCATACCTGCAAAATATGAAAAAAATTCAAAAATGTTTAGGGGGTGCTACCGGTCAATGAACTTTTGTACACAAAGTCAATGGGATTTATGAGCCATTTTCTTTACAACACAAAAAAGCCATGTTAATTTTCCCTGATTGTGCCAAAAATATTTGATCAGTGTGAGTAATGTCCTTAAAATAAATGCTAAAGAAAATTGTAAAAATGTTAACCATTTCCAGAAAATTGCATTTTTGTGAAAACTGTTACATTTGGGGCAAGGCAGTTGCTGGAACAGCCAAAATATTATGGTACTTGGCTAATATAAAGTTGTGTTTATGGGGCTCTAGTTCTTTTTTTTTTTTTTTTTAATGTATGTAGGTTTGTAACTGTAAATTATGTTATTCAAGTGTTGAATGTGTGTAGGTTTGTAATTTTATGTAAGTGTAGTGTAATGTTTAATGTGTAATCCAGTAGTAAATGTGTCTTAGCCACTCTAGCTCTTGTCACAAGTACCTTGCACAAGGTGTAGTTTTGAACTGGCCACTATCCAATGTTGTGACCCCAATTTATATACATTTCTTTTCAACCATGGTGAATCTAATCCTTCCTGTGGTCATTCAATTCAAACAATACAAATCTTCATCAGGTATGGCCATAATGACCACCCCTGATACAGATGTATGGATTTTGATAGTTACTATTACATAAGATTTCAAAAGCTGGTATCACCATTGGGGTAAACTAATATGTGAAGAATTTTAATCTTTTTTTTTATCAACAGTTCAGTTCAATAAAGGCCGGCTTACACGATGCAATTTTCCATGCAATTGCCTGTTGCACAGACCTTAGAAAAAGATTGCTCCGTGTATTTTGGATTTGCAAGGAATGAATCCCCCAAGCATCAGGCAAATTAATCCCCTGAGCAACAGGCAAAAAGGTAGAGACGTGCTCTACTTTCAAGGTTGTTGCATACAATCTAACCTCCTTCAGCCAATCAGCTGAGTGAACGCCGGCTGGTCACTGCATTCATTTGGGAATGTAGGGACCAGCTTGATTCACCATCCACAACATGATAAATGTGTGCACATGCTACATTATAATACACTTGTAGGCCTATGTTGTTGTTGGTGGTGGTGTTTAGCCCTTTTGCTCTTAGTTTTCCTTAGCCTTTTATTTATGGAAAATTGTATAGATATACAGGAGAGGATGGCAATCTTTTGCTTTCAGGACAACACATGAGCCATTTTGATATTAATACGAAAATCATTAACCACTACTTATGTTTTGAGTATATCCCAAACCTATGGCCACGCTCAAGGAATTGCAAGGCGAACATTGCTTCGTCTATTTTGATCAATTGCACAGCTTCATGGTCAGTGAGCACATAATCTCACCCACTAAGTAATGGGCCTTGCAATGGAAATTTCATCGTGTAAGCCCACCTTAAGGTATAAATTTGGGGTGCCTGGTGGGATTCCAGGGTATATCCCAGGGTATTCTTTTCTTGAGCTACACTCCCTTGTCACTTTTGAAACATTTTTTTATTATTACAGTCAACTATGAACTTTAATTTGGTAAAAATCCATGTTTTCACAAAGTTAGGTATATCATTGAACATTTACTTCAGTTTTGCAAGCCTGGTAGACTTTTTAGGCCCTGAAATAAGTGTTTGAAATTTTTGACAAAAATCCCATTGACTTTGTGTACAAAAGTTCATTGACCGGTAGCACCCCTAAACTTTTTGAATTTTTTCATATTTTGCAGGTATAATTTTATTACCAAAATGAACAAAATGAGGGGGTGTCCCGTTGAAAAATACCAATTTCATTTTTTGTAAATCACCCTAATAGCTATGCATGGCTATATATATCTAAGCATGGCTATACATAACTATGCATGGCTATACATAGTTATGCATGGCTATACATAACTATGCATGGCTATATATAGCTATGCATGGTATTCCTGACCATAACCCATAACAAATAAGCTACAACACCAGTGGTGCTCTTGTTTCACTACTTTTACATCTAACTTGCCCATCAAAAAAATTGTATTTTAAATATTGCTCAAGCTCATGATCATTTTCTATCGTCTGACCTTTTGATATTCAATGTCTTTTCATGTAAAAATTAGAGTGTTGCAGTGATAGGAATCTATATCCGATTGTCAATTGAATACCTGAGTGGAAGAAGGGCCCAACTCCATCAAAACTGTTTTTGAGATATTAAGAAAAAACTTAATATTTGGAAAAGTTTTATAGACAGAATGTTTTCATCTTCAGGGGACCTTTAATACATAAACATACAATATTACATACATTCGAAATTATATATGAAGTTTCCATGGCAACGATACAGGTCTTAATACGGGCTGGAGTTGGGCCCTTCTTCCACTAATATACTGCAAGTGCCAGTTCCGTGATGCAGATGTGTTATAAATAGCTACAGAAATTTGGTAATTATCCATTAATTGCACAAGTAGAGGCATGTAATATGTTAGCAAGAAAGTTTATTGTAGTGAAAAGCAGATTATCATGGATGAACAAAATTCCTCTTTAACCCTATATTTGTAGAAGGAGGGCCCAACTCCATGGAGTTGGGCCTTTCTTCCATAAAAACTATCATAAGTGTACATGGAAGACTATTTAGAGAGTGGATTTTGGCTCATCTTTCACACATAAGGAAGAACAGGCTGCTGGCAATAAAATGCTGGGTCTAACTCATTTTTGTAAAAAATTGGAGTTGGGCCCTTCTTCCACTCAGGTATTCAATTGTCATTGATACTTTGAAAAATATCATGATACTGATATCATTGTTTCCCAGTGCTATACAACGTTCAAATAAGTGCTTAAGTTTATATTTCTATTGCTTTTGTTTTTGCATAGCAATAACAAAA
This sequence comes from Amphiura filiformis, assembly GCF_039555335.1. Taxonomy (NCBI): domain Eukaryota; kingdom Metazoa; phylum Echinodermata; class Ophiuroidea; order Amphilepidida; family Amphiuridae; genus Amphiura; species Amphiura filiformis. The sequence continues at coordinate 21,666,381 of NC_092636.1, forward strand.
AAAGTTTTTCAGATTTCTTTAAGGCAAGTCAGACGCTTCAAGCCATACTTTACCAGTTTTGGAAGACACAACCTTTTATCTTCCACACAGGGGGTGTGAATTTTGAATGGGGTTAACTGATGGGTGACTCCATTTGATATCTACTTCCCTACTTGTGGGAAGTGACGGAGGGGTTGTAACTTTCATAGTGGGTGTATGAATTTCAACTGGAATAGCCTGTCAATGCACATTGATGTGGTACTTATAATTACATTCATGGCAATAATTACATTCAGAATTGCCAAGATTTAGAATAATTTTTAGATTGTTAAGTTTGTGTTCTTTTTCCCAATTTTGTGATATCTTTCCATATAACAGAATATATAAACTTTGTTACACCTCAAGTTTGGTATTGACGTAGGTGTGTATTTCACTGAATGCAGTATCAAATCACACACATAATATTAATCACGCACAAGGGGGTTTGTCGGAACACATTTGCGAAGCAGCTGTGAAAAAAAGTATTTCCATCACTACCGAACTTGAGGCGAACCAAAGCGGTGAATTCGAATATGTTATATGGGCCTCAAAAAGGGGAGACATTTTGTTTGTGAAGCTACATGGAGACATGGAGAAGTTCAGAAAAATAAAAAAAGATCAATTTGCTTGGCCTTCAGTTAGTCAAAGTGATATTGGGAAATTGATCAGGATAGCTAGTCTAGGTTTAACATAAGTTTTGATGTAGAGAATGTTGTTTGACGTGTCATATGCATGATACATCATTTCCACAGTAAAGATTATATTATGTATTCATTGTTAGGTAAATGCTTTTAGGCAATACAACATCATATTTCACCTGGCTTGGATCGTAAAATAATTTCTACTTTTATTCGATCAAAACTGATAAAAGCACCGAAGCCATCCCGGAAGGTTTTTGCTTACTTTTGCCAGAATATCAATATTTTGTGTCACCCTTTGAATAAATTTACTGAGGTTTTTATTATTTGTATTTAAATTAAAATGTGTATCTTATTGCTCAGCCTCGCAGGGTAGACTCTGTGATATGTGAAAGATAAAATGAAAATTACTAGCCTATGAAATCAATATGAAGTAAGTTATACAGGAGATAGAGTGAGACCTAATAAGTCAATTAAAGTTTCATGTTGTGTTCTTTCAAAAGTTGAATACTCTTAAAGTCAAGGGCATATTGCAGGTGAGATATCTGAATAAAGTGTATGCAGTTTTACTATATGTATGCAATGACTTTGCTCTTAGTCTTGCAGCTTGCTCAGTGGCATAGCCAGCAGCAGGAGCTAGGGGCCCCGCTGACAAAAAAATCAAAAGAGAAAGTGGGGAAGGAAAAAGGAGAAAAAAAGAAGAAAGGAAAAACCCATAAAAGGTGCACACAAAAACTACCCAATGTGTCTGTGTTGCCTGTTTTACACCAATCATGGGCCAAACTTTGAGTGTAAAATCCTTATTTTTCTCAATAAAACTCTTTTTGGATACAGGAAGACTTTTTTACAAGTTTTTGTGACGTAATTGTTCTGTCCATTCGATTTAGGATATGTGCAAGTTGAATGTTGAGAGTCTTGCTTTACAGGATTTTCAACTCCTCCGTCACAGCTTTGAGATTGATAAGTTATCATTTCATGGTAATCATGGTAATGTGTGTATGAAAGAAGCAGAGTCTAGCTAGAAATATAGGGATTCTATCAGCTATATAGTGAGTGGCCTCCAAGGCAACATTCATTCATTCATACAAAGAATACAATAGTGTAGCTCTATTAATGCAGTTCTCTGATATAATGAATAGTGAACACAGGTGAAAATCAGTTTCCTGATTTCCATAGCAGTGCAAGAGAGGGTGCGCAAATTATGGCTGCCATATTGTGGTTTTTGAAATGGTATGATAGCAAATAAGCCTAAAAATATTTGTATCATAAGTCACTGGCTTTTAAGATTATTTTTAGGTTACTGAGATGCTCCAGGAAGAGTCTTAACCCCCTACCCACTCCACCCCTAGGCTTCACATGTTTAACCCTATGAGAACTACCTGCTGATTGGCCAAAATGAATATTGTGTCCAATTTTGAACCAATCAAGGAGGGTATTAATAAGATCATCTGCAAATGCAAGTTTGACCATAAATAGTTTAAAGCCTAGTCATAATTGGCAATTGAAATGAGCATTTCAAGTTATCAACCAATCAGAAATGCTGTTGGATGTTCATTCCAGGGGTGAGTGTCTTGATTTTGGATTGGGTAGAGATGTGCAGTTGGGATTCCAAATTTTCTGAAAATGAGGCCAAAATGTACTCATTTTCTATTATTTTTTTATTCAAAGTAACAGTAAAATTGGGCAATGCTGGAAAACATCCCATCTCTAAACCTGAAAAGGCACCCAAATCTGATGTACATCCCTGTATCCACCTTTCCACTAAGAACTCACATCCAAATTTTGCACCAAGAAAATAAAGGGGAGCTATTGGAGACAAGATATATGTTGTTGTAATAACATAACCGATTGACTTTCACTGAAGGGAAGTTTGGTTGTGTGCAGGCAAAGCATTCAAGTCTATCATCAATACATGTTACCAGATCTTCACTGTTTGCATCTCCCATAGCCACAAATTTCAGGATTAATTTGCTTTTATATTGTATTTAACTACAGCCAATAGTGCTGTTTTGTTCATGTTATAATACAGAGATGCTTATTACTTAGAGAAATTATATAGAAGTAGGTGGACTCTTTGTAGGCCCTAAGTGAAATGCTATGGGAAATCCACCATATTGGGTTGAACGTGCTTGAGTTTCCTGTTGTCGGTAAATTGTGTGTTACGTATCATATACAGGTTGTTTCTGAAAGATTGGTGTCAGAGCTACTTTGGTTCCTTTGCTTAACTTTCATGGATAAATATCCAAATTCAAATTCAGAAACACAAAGCGTGGGGTGTTTCCAATAGTATCCTTTTAAATCATCAACTTTACCTATTATTTAGGAAATACAGATATTCCCCCCAACTTCATGGTATTGATTTTTATCCATGGGCGTTACATACATATTCAATGTTAGTCAGTCATATATAAATGTATTATGGTTATGTGTGTTACAGTTAATCATCTGTGGACAAAAGTCAGTATCATTAATCTTTGGGAAATCACTATACTTTCATATACATTCAGTGGATACTATTGGTAAAACTTCATACTTTGTGTTTGTGAGTTTCAATGTGGATGTTTATCCTTGCAAGTAAAGCAAAGGATCCACATTAGCTGAGGTACCAATCTTTCAGGGACACCCTATATCTGGGGAATTCTGACAAACTGAAGTGAAAGTACTTGAGCACTTACAAATGTTCTACTTGATTAGAACAATAGCAAATTGTCTGTAGGGCAGGGGTTTTCAATACCGTATTTCCTCAAATAGTCGCCCCCGGGGGTGTTGCATTTTCCTAGGGGGGGCGTTTATTAGAGGTCATATTTAGAACGATAATTCTCATTCAAAATCATTAGGTAAGCTTAAAACTCGCACTGAAATGGTGAGCTATGAACTTACGAATACTAACTTCGGTTCACTTCCTGGTTTCCAACCAGATTTTCGCCAATTACCGACGCCATTATCGACCATGTGTGAACTTTGGTAAGCTTGCTCCACAATTAGATAGCTTGGAAATATCAGCATTTTTTTAAACATCTTGGTAGAAAAAAGTGGTGGTGGCGTTTAATTGAAGGGGCGACTATTCGAGGAAATACGGTAGGTGGCCCGCAGGCCAGATCCAGCCCTCCGATCAATTGTGGTTGGCAAATCTTTGCTTTTTTTTTCTATAAGTAAAGTAATCCCTGTCAATTTGAGACATAAAACAACCTAAAAAGTTATAGCTTCTACAGTGGCTCATGATTGCTCGTGCCATTCATTGTATGTAACATATAGGAGTGTTTCTAGCAATTTGTAGAAAAAGAGATACAAGCTGGAGTGTAATGTATTGGAGGATGTGACCTGCATTTACCTCCATGTCCCAACCTATCTAATGTGTGGTTGATGAGAAATCCTATTGTATGTAACAGTATAGAAAGGTTCCCAGCAATTCAGGAAAAAAGAAAGACAAGGTGAAAGTAAAATGTATTGGAGGGTGTGACCTGCATTTAGCATCATGTACAAACCTATTTAATGGTACATTTACACTTTTATTGCTTTGTACCAAGAAATTTATTTGTTGCTTCTTGCCAATTGCTTTAGCTTCCAGAGGAGAACAGCACTTTATTGCTCTTTGTGTTCACTTCATGAGCACCTGCTCTAGTTCTGCGCTGAACAAAGCTCTAACGTGGGATCAGCCAATCAGATTACCAATCTGTTGTTGTGATTGAATCGGCCAATCAGAACCACACTGCATGCCATGTGTACATGTAGAGTGCCATTCTTATCGGGAAGCTAGTGTAAGAAGTATGGTAGCAGTATAAAATAATACAACTTTTGTTGCTGCTTCCCAAGAAATAAATAGCATGATAATCCGCGACTAAAACGTATGGAGCAGTAAAATATCATGTCAAAAATGATGTAGAACAAGCCTTGTTCGCAAACCACGACTCCCCTCGTATAGTGAGTGAAGATTTGTACATGATGCTAAATGCAGGTCACACCCTCCAATACATTTTACTTAACTTGTCTTTCTTTTTTTCTGAATTGTTGGGAACATTTCTATACTGTTACATACAATGGGATTCCTCATCAACCACCCATTAGGCATTAGGTACGTTGCATCATGAAGGTGAATGCAGGTCACATCCTTCAGTATATTTTAATTCAGCTTGTCTTTCATAGGATCATCATACAGGTATCAGAGTCCCAACGTAGAGCCTGTTTGGGATACATGTATCTTAGATCATCATACAGGTTCTGGTTCTCAGGTTCTAGTTTTGGTTGAGTCAGCATTGCCAGATATACTGTACTTCACAAACTTTTTGCGGTCAAAGGTCTATCATAAATTAAGGTGTCTCGTCATGAAAAGAGCTGATTGAAATTATTTTTGAATATTTCTTTGCTTGTTGCTGTCGTCCTATTGAAGAAGATGTACTTGTGGACATCTTTCTTGATAAACTCCCACTGTAGTTTCCTGCTATTTCGCCTTGTCCTCAATCCCACTGTTCCAACCTGCTGTATATAGTCTTCCGCTCTGATAACAACTTCCCCATACAGTATCCTATACATGAGCTGAAGTCTGGCATCCTTTCTTCTGTCTTGCAACACTTCCCATCCCAGCTCCCTCATCATCTCTGAGATGCTACTGAGTTGTCTGTAGTCGTTCATACAGAATCCTGCTGCCTTTCTCTGCACCGCTTCAATGGCTGCAATATGAGCCATATATAATCATTTTATTTAAATATTTGGTAGCTGTAGCTGTAGCTGTGTATATTGAATTGTCATAAACGTATTTGATGTTTGAGTTTTGCTTGCTTACATACTTGCTTACTTGCTTGCTTGCCAAGGTAAGCTTGTGAGGAAAACTTGACTGGTGGGTTGATGTGATACATATAGCTGAGGTATCATCTTTTAACCGAGCAGTAAACTCAGACCCAAGTAGACATCAAGAAGGTCGAAAGCATACAGAGAAGAGCAGCTAGATTCACCATGAACAACTACAAGAGAGATAGCAGCGTAACCAGTATGCTGAACACTTTGGAGTGGGACTCGCTGCAAGAAAGGCGTAGAAAAGCACGACTTGCCATGATGTTCAAGATCCAGAATGGACTTGTGGGCATTGACCCAGACACATACCTCACAGACTGCAACGACACCAGGACAAGGACATACTCAAGAACCAAACTGCAAAGGGGGGCAGCGCAACCAAGGATGTTTACAAATACTCCTACTTCCCACATACGACTACAGACTGGAACACCTTGACCGAAGACATCACGACAGCACCAACCCTACCCAGTTTCAAGAGGAGGCTCGCAAATTTTTTTTTTTTTTTTTTCTTTTACATTAATCGCGCGCACATTTCGACCTGACCTAAAGTAATTCCACCAAAGTTGGCGATAGTACGACTTTTGCTAGTTGAAGCTGCCGACTCAACCTTATCCAGATCCAGATCCAGTTTAACCTCTTTTCGTCATTATCAGAAATAATGGACTCTAATCTCGCTTGAACCAAATGGCTTTTTGATGCTGTTGACAAAACTTGAAAACTTTCAAACATTAATATTTTTAACATGATTTTTAAAAACCAAGTAGAGACATGTAGCATGTTATACAAAAAGTAACTGTCTATGAGGGTAATGGTTGGGATATAACCACAAGGTGAAAGATGGATTCTTGCATGATTGAACAATACATCTTTCACTGAGTGATTATACTACAACCATTACACAAATTTAATACAGTTAATATTTGTTCTATACCACTCATATATAGATTCTAAATACTGAAATACATTTTTTATCAACCTAACACATTTTGCTGTGACACACCTCATAACTAAATTGGAGAGTCTGAGATTCAGCGCGCAGCCTGGTACACATTCAGCGCAACACTGTGATGATTAAAACTATCACCTGGAGAGGCTGATGGTAAAGGTGATTTGTGACAATCAACCAATGACCTGTCTAGAATTTATGTATGAGTAATATAATTTAAAATATTGGCAGTGAGGGATCACAATTAATTGCAATAATAGCACGGAGGTAGTCTTGATTTGATGCATCTGGTGAGATACGATAATGAAACGTGGTAATGACAGTTAACATGTACATTGGAAGTAGGAAATAGGTTAAATAAAGAGAATTTGTCAAATGTTATCTTTTAGTTATTAACTCAAGGTATTCACTGTCCACAATCAAAGAAGTCATAAATAGGGGTGCTTATTAGAATTATAAAATAAATGTTTTTAGTGGGAATTTTCCATGTGAAACAATAGTATGATGCGTGATATCTAAAGAACTAGGTATTATAAATAAGGGTCGCAGGAAATCATGTCCCAGACTTTGGATGTGGTTTCTTTTAAGCATGAAAGTAAGAGACATATGTGACGTGTCATGTCAAAAGGAGACACTTTTGGGCAGGTTATCAATTTGGAGGTTTTTACATATCTTTAATAAAGAGATATTTTGCTCCACAATGCCGTTTTCCCCAATGTAATCGGACATTCCTAAGCGAAGATATTGAGTTTGTAAGTTATGGGATTATAAAATTGGAAATTAAGATATCGGCCTTTAAAAATATTATTGACAATGTTGAGAGTAGGAATTGCCTTGAAAAATATGTCCAAAAATACAAGATGCTAGTTATATTCGGGTCTGAAACTATCAGACAATATTTTTAACATTAATAACATCACAAATTCGCAACAAACCCAAATTGTGAAAAAATCACCCACCAGCAGATTTTTGGCTATTTCTCCATTTACGATCCTGCCCAAAAGTGTCTCCTTTTGACATGACACGTCACATATGTTTTAAATTTCAGTGGACAGGTTTAAAAGCTGCAAGTGCACCGAGGTGTGTATGCTGTTGCAGTTTTTAAGTCAGTAAATTCCATAGGAGCACTAATTAACCAATGGTTTCAAAGTGCAGCAGCTGACAAAGTTGGCAAGTTTACAGGGTAACTGTAGGTTTGTACTCAATGGGGATGTGGCATCACCCCTCAAAAACACACAAAGGTCCACTTTATTGCTATTTTTTCCAATCAAAAGGGCCCAAAAGTGTGATAAAAATTTGATCAAATATCCGCTTTTGGTGATAAAGCATTCAAAAAGGACAATTTTAGGGGATTTTTGTTTGAAAAAAGTCCACTTTCTGCAAGTCCTGCACCCCCCCAAAAAAATGTTGTGTACAGGCCTAATGATTATATACATTGTCTTTGATTTTTGACCCAGATTCATCAGCTAGCCCCAATATATATATAATATTTTTTAGTCTGATACATGCAAGCTAACCACACTTTGCCTATGTTATGTTTGAAAGATGAGCTTGCTGTGTGCTCGTATAGTTCAATATATGTGATGCGATCAAGCAAAATCAGTCGGAACTAGGAAATATTAATTTTTCAGCTTCTTAAAGGATAGTATCAAGCATTTTATACAAAGCTGCATTTTGCAGAAAACTCCATTGCAATTGAACAAACATTTCCAAAGATATGAGCAATTAAAGAGTTTCCAAAACAACAGGAAACAAAAGGAAATATTTTCTTTGTTTGGCTATATCTCAAAATCAGTATTTCCGAGTTCCGACTGATTTTGCTTGATGCATCACATATGGTACCGTTAATCAATTTATGTCTCATATCATACAAAACACAAGTCATATAGTCTTACTGAAGAGCTATAACAAGTTTGGAGAGAACTTGACAAGCATTTTACTCAAACAATAAGATTTGAATTTAACTTTTATTTATAAAAGATCAAAAATTAGATTGAAGTTCAAAATTGGTTCTGACTGAAATTGATCTGAAACAACAATATTTATATTTCCAAATAAATTTTGCTTAGAGAAGAATATCACTTCCGCTGAAGTACAGCACAACTTGTCAATATGCAGTGCTTATAGCTTCAAGCTGGTAACTCATGTCCCAGAATACATTCTAATGATCTTATTAAGTTTGACACCATCACCTTTGATCTGATTATATGTGAAAGCATTTAGATTGCACCAACATGATTTTCATCCTTGCTCGCATGCTCTTAATTACGGCTGTATTCAAGCTGCATCGTCATCGTTGCATGTTGTAGCTATATCAAAGTCTTGTTTCTCTATGCTGTGGCTGTTGCTTTTATTATTAAACTGATGCTATGGAGTTAGCAGGCATGTGAGAGTTCCTCCGTTTGGCAGATTTCCTCTTTTATTCTAATTTCCTCCTCTTTTCCTACACTTACTCTGTACAAAGATGTTGGAGATTTTGAAATGCTAGCATTTTGTTGCCTCTTATTACATTTGTTATTTGCGGTCACTCAAATCCACGAATAAGTCGGTTTATTTTGGTGTTGAGTATTGCAACCTTTCTGTTTCAGCTTGTTTTGTGAATGTTATTACAATGCATTAAGGTGGTACTACACCCCTTGATAAATTTGTGACTATTTTTGCATTTTTCATATAACACACTGGTAGCAAAAGTTATGTATATTATTGGGCCAAGGAATCCAGTTACTACGCTGGAATTTCAGTGACTCAAGACAAGCGGTACGTTATTTATGATAAGAAAAGAGGTACCGCTAGAATGTACCTCATTTCTTAACATATATAATGAACCACTTGTCTTGAATCACTTAAATTTCAGTGAAGTAATTGGATTCCTTGCCCCTATAATATACATAACTTTTGTTACCAGTGTGTTGTTAATTTTTGAGAAAAATGCAAAATTGGTCACAAAATTTATCAGGGGTGTAGTACCACCTTAATTAACTGTAATGTGTGTTAATAGCAACAACACAACTAAGAAGGTCTGATAATATGATATTCTGGGAATCCTAAGTATACTCTCTAAATGTGAAAGAGTGAAAAACAGCTCAAAAAGAGTGGGTTTTCCACTCCTCCTTGGAGCTGTATGAGTGACCACTCCTTTTAGAGTGAAATTAACTCTTCAAAAAGAGTGAGGAAATACACTCGAAAAAAAAAAGAGTGAATAAAATCACTCTTTAGTGAGAGTGAATTTCACTCCAAAAGGAGTGGTCACTCATACAGCTCCAAAGAGGAGTGGAAAACCCACTCTTTTTGAGTTAATAGCTCTGAAATAGGCACAAAATGTTCATTCATTCATGTATTTTTGTGAGCAAAGGAATTACAACACAATAAGTGTTATTACCGGTACATGTTAATTAAGATTAAAATGGTAATTTTGGCATGATTAAAAGCTTAGTGACGTAGAACTATGGGCCTAGCATCACACATGCAGATAGACGTGCTGCAGTATATAAACATGATAAATTAGAGACTGGTCAGAGATAACAGGCCTATGCTTTGGCCTGACCTTATAGCCTAAGCCTAGCTAGAGGCCTATAGTCCTCTGACTTTTGGCATCACATATGCAGATATAATGTGCTGCAGTATATAAACATGATAAATTAGAGACTGGTCAGAGATAACAGGCCTATGCTTTGGCCTGACCCTATAGCCTAAGCCTAGCTAGGTATGGCCTGGCCTTGCTGCATGTGATCCTGTGGCTACTGGTATGTATAGCATGACTAGCGATCGGACTCGGAGATGTGATCGGGTACATACTAACAATAAAAAGGCTGACGCAGTATAACAAACATTACAATTATTACACAAGTACACTCAATCATTTACAGGTTTATGAAGTAATACATGTACCAGGTATGCATAGCAGTGCATGAGTGTGCTACCGTAATGCCGGACCGACAATGTGAATCAATGTGTTCAACAAATGAAGAAGCTTCATGGGTACAATTATCACCTTTGAGACAGTAACATCAGATTTTTAGTTGTCGATTACAATCTGCAATGATTCAACATATAAATAAAATAGTTCAAAGTATACTTACCAACTAAAATATTGGCTATTTCTTCGCCAAACTGCTACTGACAACTCCACCGCCATTGCTGCAACGACTATTCGGCCGAATGAATAATCACAATTTTTTCGTGGCTCTCAGCGTGAAAATCCGCTTTCTGATTGGCTGTACGAACTGTGGATTCACTCGGCAAAGAGTGATTGTAATTTCACTCTGAAATTGAGCGGTAATTTTGGATCACTCTGTAAGGAGTGAATCTATACATTGACCGAGTAGAAGCTTTTTTCACTCTAAAAGAACGACTAACCGCTCGAATAGAGTGAGAATGAAATCACTCCAAGTTCCGAGTGAAATTTTCACTCTTTTACATTTAGAGAGTAGCAGATCAAAAATAAGTTATAGGTGGGCGTGTTACTAAACAGTAAAACATTTGGGAAAATTGGCTCAGAAAAAAATGAGTAAGAGATATAATTAGATTGTGTCAGAGAGGTACATGGTACATGTATGTGTATATATAAACTTAGTTTTATGGCAAAGCAAATCTTGGAACTGAATTTTGCTCTCAATTGTTTTTTCAATCTCGATGTAATTTCATTTCCTCATCATAGTTTATGTAAATTTCCAGAAGGTAAATATGATATTACATGTATATATCTGAGCCACACAAAATAATATTCCTGATTTGTATAAAATATATTCTTTAATTTCTGTTTCAATTGCAATGTGCGTTTCATTTCATTAATATAGCTAGTTCATAGATAAATCTCTGGAGGGTAAAAATGATATTGAGATGCAAAGAAATGGAAAGCTAAGTAGAGGTATAACCTGAAGGATTAGACAAGTGTGCTATGTACAGATGATAAAACTTTAAAGGAATGTACTGTCTACCATTTTCAAGTTTTAAATAAGTTACATGAAAAAGATAGCAATAGAGGTTATCCGTGTTCTATAAGCTGCATATCCTATCAACGACTGCTATACCTTGTTTAGGACTTTCAAAAGAATTACCTGCGCATGCAATCATGACTTGTTTCAAAATAGCGCGCCAAAGTCATGCAGGTAACTCCGAGGTTGTGCATCGAATTGGTTTGAATGAGGAATACTACGGGAACCAGCACCCTTTGTTAGAAGTCACACATGAGTGAAGTGGATAACCTTTATTGCAATATACGCTGTATGAAAATAAAGATTGTATTCAAGAGATATGAATATGCTGTAAGAGATATGAATATGCTGTATGAAAATAAAGATAGCATTCAAGAAAAATTTGTATTCTACATACCTCATGTTTACCTATGGAATAATGCTATCTACTTGAAAATATTGTGTTTAAGAAGATTACTATCTACTGAAGATAGCATATGTGACATGATCTGCTCCATGGGGGCAAAGGAGGCTTTTTTGAAAATTGAGATACTATAATTATAACCTTATACAAACATTAGGCTACCATATACTGAAAACACTAAAGCTGTAGCATACTTGGTTCTAAAGTTCTGAAATTTTGTGATGTGTATTTTCTTTTGTATTTTATTGGGGTTTTTTTACTACATATTTTTGCCTTTATCTCAATTTCAAATTTGCTGACTTTTGCCCCTTGGATCAGGTCGTGCCACATATACAGGGTGTCCCAAAAAAAAGAGGCCCCTCAATGCGCCATCTTTTTCTCCTATTTCTGAAAAGTTGATTAAATATATTTTGGTATGTAAAGAAACCATAAATCGTTAGCTTTAATAAACCAAAACAATTATTTCAATCGGCTCACAACTTATGAGATATGCCCTTTTGAATAAAAGTACCCGTTTTTCACTCTGTCCACGGATAGCAAACAGAGTGGTTGGGATGGCTCATGCTGTGGAGTGGCCTGCACGATCACCAGACCTCACACACTTTTTTTTCCTTTGTGGCAAAATCTAAGATCTTCGTAGACGTATTACTGGGTGCATTCTCAAGTATCCGGCGCAAAAGGATGGTACGCAACGCAATTGATGCAATGAGGACTGGGGCTGAAACCTGTATTCGTCAAGGAGGCAACCAGGTAGAGGGCAGAGCAGCACTGTAAACTCAGTTCAGAAGAACCAAAGACAAATCAAACAGCCTTTTAGGGCTACCTTTTATCCTAAAAAGAGAAATGACTTATGTTGTAAATAAAAAAAAAAGAAATCAAGAAACAACAAAGTAAGAAAGTAAAAAACATAAAAAAACAAAAAGGCATAAATAACCAAGAAAAAAGAAGTAATTGCAAGTAAAGCAAAAGAAGTCCCATTCTGCATTCATTTTACCCACAAATTAATGACACTATTAACAAAATCCATTGCCCATAAACCCACCGGTAAAGCCCATTCCATAAATAAAGTTATTTTATAAAGTTATCATTGAGGAATGTTTGATATTCATGCATGGTATGTGTACTCCTTTTCAATCTTTGAAGTAGCCAAACCTTCTCCGTGGACAGAGTGAACCACGGGTACATTTCTTTAAAAGAGCATATCTTCAAAAGTTGTGAGCCGATTGATAAAATTGTTTTGGTTTATTAAAGCTAACGACTCAAAGTTTTTTTTACATACCAAAATATATTTGATTAAGTTTTCAGAAATAGGAGAATAAGAGGGCACAATGAGGGGCCTCTTTTTTTTGGGACACCCTGTATAAAGTGCTAATAAAACAATTGACAGAAATGGGGTACCTATTTACCATGTGTGCTGTCCACTGAAGATAGCATTCAAGAGGAGTGTGGGCAATGACAATATCATATCAGTTTTATGTCAACAATCAATCATGTTACTTTGTTATAATTTGGTTTAGAGGTAGGAATTTAAACCAAAATGTTGTTGAAGCCCAAAAACTAACTTTAGTTAGGGAAGAAGGGGTTTAAATATATTTTGTGTTTCTCATTATACTCTCATAGATACTGACCCAAATCTGATTTAGTTTCAGATTCTTCCTTCTAATGTAGAATCTATGGTTTTAGATGGGAGAGAGGGGATCAACATTGTATTTTAAGAAAACTAGAATATTTTTAGCACTTCACTGGTATTTTGGTTTGTTCCCTTAGAGTTAAATTTTAGTGTTCTGAATATTACTACAGCTAGAGTAAGTGTTATAGTTTAAGTTGGGATAGAGTATGAAAATGTACATGGACAAAATGGGAAGGACAAATTGTCATTAGTATCAACCAAATGTACTTCCAACAGAAATGAGTTTTTTCCATGCGTGCACCTGATTATCATGTACACTCTGCAGATATCATTTATAAAAGAATATAGTCTGATGCAATTTCATGAGCCATTTGTTGCCAACATTGATTTTGAGATATGGTTAAAACAAGTGTTCATTGGTACTTGATTGTTTTTCTGCAACATGATAGCAATCCCATCTCTGAAAATATACATTATTTTCAGCCTTTTTTTTTGCTTGTTTTAGACTGTTAAATGCGGCAATTTCAACACATTTTTTTTTCTTGTGATTTTTTTTGTATTTTTTTTGGATAGGCCTTTTGACAGGAGTTAATCATAGTTATAGAGAAAGTATAAGACTTTAAAAAAAGCACAATGATTTATAGTGCGCTTTGCACAGGTACATTGCCTAGACGTTGATCCACAAGCCTCAGCACACTGTAAAGGTTGTTGCTGACCACTATGGTCCACATCATTCCATAAACCATTTAACAACAACTCAGGGACTTTGCAGCCTAGAAGTGCACATCCTAGACATTCCACAATTGACCTTCAATTTTTCCATGAGAGCATACTAAACCACTGCCAAGTTTCGAACCCGCAACCTCTCACATCGATTGAGCTAATTTGACTGCTACAACTACCCCTTGTCAACAGAGAACAAGCAGACCTCTCACCTATCTGCTAATGTAAGAAAAGTTAACAGAAAAGTACAGGTTATTATCATCATGCACTTTCCTAGTAGCCAAGTGTGTTATTGCTAAAATCAATACATCTCTAGCATAATTGGTTGCAAAGTTATGAGCTTTTAAATTGACAATTACCCTTGGACAGAGAAACCTAAAAGCACTTGGATGCCAAATATGCTATTCATGTTGGTAATCAAACAAGGCAACCATTTACTGACTTCTGTTTTTCAGACCATCACCAAGTATGATCTCAGCCGTAAACTATAGCCATATATATATATAAAGCACAGGAAAAACGAGATGCCAGTGAATACCGAATCCCACTTTATAGCAGTGACTACCGCAGTAATTTTCTTCCATAAAACCGCACATACGAAATTTTTGAGTTGTTGTCTTGTCCAATTTCAAACCAACAGTGAATTAATCGGCAAGGCATCATGCCTCAAAACCAGCGACACATGACGACTCTCATTGACTCCCGGGTCAAGCAAAACAATGTGGGCATAACAATGACATCTGACCCGGTAACAGGCATTGAGTTTTGCAATGTGACAGGTGTGCTGTAAATCGCACGCCTGGATAACCCGAGGTGTGCTTTTAGGTGTGCTGCAAATCGCACACCTAAATAAACCAAGGTGTGCTTTTTTCAAAACTGGTGTATGACTATGATTTCATTTTCAGCTAAAACTTAACAAAATTTTGTGACAACATACATGTCCTTTTTTTAACTGGCCATGGTTAAGCTCTGGGGTAATGAATGGTGTATACTGCATAGATGTCCCTGGACTTTGGACTTATTGCTAGTGTCATTTGTAATTAATTAATTTTTTTTTAAGGTTTTTTTTTTGTTTTGGATTTAGAATGTCCCTGGAACTTTAGAATGTCCCTAGATTTTTTTAAATAAATTTTTTTTTTTAAATTACAAAAAGATTTAAAAAAATTATAAATTCTTGTTTAAAATGGGCAAATTTGTAACTTATGTTCACATAATAATCTATGAATGATTTTAAAATGCATTTGTTTTGTATGCTTCTTTACTTCACAAATAGGTTGTAATGTGAACATCAATTATAAATTTGCCTATTTTGAACATGAATTTATAATTTTTTTAAATCTTTTTTTAATTTTTTTTTTTTTAATTTTAAAATATTTCCAGGGACATTCTTAAGTTCCAGGGACATTCTAAATCCAAAAAAAAAAAAAATTTTTTTTTAGGTGTGCTGAAAAATCGCACCCTCGGCGTATTTTCAGGCGTGCGTGCGCGTGCGAATCGCACTTTTCAGACGCCTTAAAACTCAATCCCTGCATGTAAACAACAAAATTGGAATTGTCCATTTCTCAGTAAGGGCAAAATGAGTTTAATTTGTTGTACATTGTTAAACTTTATTTTGTTATATATGTGACACGATCTGGTCCATGGGGTCCAAAGGCGGCAAATTTTAAATTGAGATAAAGGTAAAAATATGGACTGAAAAAACAATAAAATATATAAGAAAATAGACATCAAAAACTACATAACTTTAGAACCAAGTATGCTAGACCTTTGCCGTTTTCGGTTAATGATAGCCTATTGTATGTATAATGTAATAATTACAGTAACTCAATTTTCAAAAATGCTTCCTTTGACCCCCATGGACCAGATCGTGTCACATATAGTTGATTTTTTTTAAAATTTGTTCCCTATTTTGCACATATCACAATTTCACAACTGCCGCCTTTGGACTGGTTCTATCACATCGTGTCACACATGTAAGATCAGAGACAATTGATTTCTGCTGAACAAATGACTCATTTGGGCTTGATCGTATCAAATATGTAATCTATTATACTTGCCATAAGTATTTCAAAGCACTGCGTTTTCTACAAGAGAGAACATTTAGATGAATGTGTGATGTCTACTGAAGATAGCACCATTCAACTAGTCTGTGACAACATACAGTGCTGAAGGTCATTTTCCTGTTACTATGTCAAACATGGGGCACTCAGGTTGGTAGGGCATTTACTGTTTGTTTGAAATAAATGTGCTATCTAATGAAGATAGCATGAATAGCAGATTTGGCATCCAAGTGCTTTTAGGTTTCTCTGTCTATGGGGAATTGTCAATTTAAAAGCTCATAACTTTGCAACCAATTAAATGCTAGAGATGTATTGATTTTAGCAATTTTAAAACCAAATTTAGAAGCTTTGAGAACAGTGGCATACTGGTAGAAATATCTAAAGGGGTAAACATTTTTACTGCTAAAATGGTTCAAATTAGGGCTGAAATAAGCCCGAGAGGAGAAGCACATTGCAAATTGTAGCCAATTTTATCCCAGTATTTCTAGCCAGGGCCTGTAGGAAACTCGGCCCCAACCCGACCAGTATGCCACCATTTAAGAGTGTGAACATGTGACTGATTAATATAGAGTTCTATGATTTGGGTTTGGTAACTTCATTTTGTGAGTTACAGATGTGTCTGTAACAAGTCTAAATACGAAACAAGAAACTGCAGAATCCAGATGGACCATTATGGCAGCTCTCCACCCCTCCCAATAAAATAAACCAAGCTTCATTTCAAGACTGAAAACCACTACTGCGAACGTATTCATGCAACAGACCATACCAAAAGGTATAGAAACTCACTACATATTATCCATCCCCTTTAACGGATTTGTCAAATTGTTGCTGGAAACTATAAGTTCCTTAGAAAAACAGAGATGTCTATTGAGTCAACAGTATTACAGGACTGGAACAATATAGATAAAAGTTTTGATTTTATCAGCGCAGTTTACTGTCTGCACCCTCCAGGCTCTGTGCGGGATAACAAATTTGTCCGGGTAATCAAGTTTTGAAATTAAATTTGTTGCTAAGCTGATGGGGGAAATAGCCTTAAACACAAACAACAGTGTAAAACATTTTTGAGCATGAGACACGGAAGGCTTGTCTTAATTAGATATATGTTAAGAAAAGGATGGGGAAAATGGAAAAGAAATTGATTGTGAAAGCTTATAAATTTGGAATTTTCTAGAGGGAAGGGATAGCAGACAGTTATATGGGTGGGGTTGTCCAAACTTGTCCCCAACTTGAAATGAGTTTAGTTCCCAGTGGCGGATTTAGAGGGGGGCGCACCCGGCGCCCGCGCACCCTCTATTTTTTGCAGATCGGCGCCTGACTCTGTGTATTTTTGCACAGCGGCGCCTGACTTTGTGTGGGCGCCGAGCCGTAGCGCCGGCGGTGTTGGCTCGGCGCCCCCTCTATTGAAAATTCCTGGATCCGCCCCTGGTTCCCCTGTGATTAGATTTGCTTCAGGTAGCAATGTTTTCATGAAGAACGGGCAATATCCCATGGAACTTCCATTTATTTGTTTGTTCATAATGTAGGTCAATATTATTTTTTTGGAATAAAATGAGAACTTGGTAAGAAATGAGTTTCAATGCAATTGAGTGATCTTGTTTAGAAATGATGAAATATTATTACCCTTAGGAGAATTTGTGACTATAATTGGGTTCACCTCAAATTTGGTAGTGTCGCCAATGCTGACAAACCACCCCTGTACATGTGCGTGTACACTCAGCATTTTTAACATTACTTGTGCGATTCGATACTGCGGCAAGCGAAATACGTACGTACGTCACTACCGAACTTGAGGTGAACAAAATTATATACCTCTGGATGTTCAATCTCACAATCTAAACTTTGTGCATGAGATCTCCAGTTCAATCCATAACAGAACCACTTGTTTTCAGTATTTCCTCAGCTCAGACCACAAAAACCTGGATGCATGCTGCTTAAATTAAGATTTTCTGCATTCTTTTTAATTTAGGGGTAGAGCAACAAAACCATGTGAGTGCTCTCTCCTTTGTAGGATTAGCACCTAAGCAGGTTGAGAGTCGCACCTGTATTATGTTCTTAGGTAATGGTAGGTCTTAAATTCCAGACTGGCCCAATATCCAGAGAGTGTATCATATCAAGCGTCTGTGTAATTCCTTCATAGGAATGTTGCAACTAAGAGTGCCTACTGCATATACCATTTAATGAAGAAAATGAAAAATAACATGAAAAAATACTGTTGATAGAACTGAAAGCGACTGGTATATAATGTGGAAATAGTGAGACCGATTTATGTGTAAGCTTTTACCTTTTAGGCATAGGAGATATACATGTAGTGACATACTTGATCCCTCTTTGCAACTACTGTATCTGTCAAAGTAGATAGCTCATTTCTATCTGCAAATGGACCAAAATTCGCCTTTTATTACCTCATGTTTTAAAAGATGAAGAACACGGAAACCCAAAAACACATCAAGATGTAAGCAAATCAGACATGTGTTAAATATAACACTTTGCTTCAATCACAGAATCTCGTTAGGAACATGGTACATACTTTAAATGGTAGCAGACTTCAATAAATCCAGAAAATGTTGTTGACCCCTACAACACAATCAGCGTAGAGTTACTACTTGAATTGCTCTGACTGCTAGCACTTCCACGGCTCCATTTATCATGCATTTACTTTATTTTTTTGTCTGTACTTGTTATCCGGCAACTAAACTGTAATATGAGCAAAACGCAAGCAATTGAGACTATGGAGGCAATATTGGATTATCCATTTGCGCTCTCTAATCTTGAGGGAAAGGAGAAAGAGCTTTATAGATAGCCGGCATGCTGCCCAAATACTTGCCTTTCAATAGCCTCGTGGGGGATTCCTGCTAAACCAGCTGCCCCCTACCCACATATGAATTGATTCCTGGCGTTCACAAGTTCCAATATGTGACCCGATGCAACTAAAATAAGATGAATGTCGCAAACATAAAGTTGCAATGCAACCGTCCTTTGCATGATGGTTATGAAGAATCAAAATGTCTGTTTTCTTTTTTGTAATGCAAAATCATAAATGTTAACTCCGTTGTGATAGTGAAAATAATATTTTTGTTGTTCTTTATTTTGTATGCATGATTCCATCCGTATCTTGAAAATCGGTTTGTCGCAAAGTCCCTCATTTTGATGTGACTGGATACATAATGTGATCCCATAAATCAAAATGTTTTATTCAAAATATCTCAATCATTATTGAAAAGTTGTCGGATACCTGCTATATTTGAGGTGCTATAACATCTAAATAGCAGGGCCATGCATTAAAGCAGCTGCAGTGTGTCTTGTACCTCCCAGCTATTTTAATATCATCCTATCGAACACTTTTTGCAAGTACAATCTTAAATGTACTCAATGAGATTGAATCCCCCTCCCTGAAGATTTGTGCCAAGTACTACAACCACCACCTCAATTATATGCTGCATCAATATCAACTCATCCACAGAGACTGAGTTCATGTCAGTACCTTTAGTTATTAGGATTTTTGAATGTAAGAACGAGACATGTGTTTTGGGGGTACTAGTTTTAAGATTGGTGTAAATCAAGGCATAGATGAGCATTAATTCTGCAGTGGCATTATCATGTTGGACTTGGGAGCTCGAATTATCTTATTTGCACAAACTTTTAATATGGGTTTGAGGGAAATCAATCCAAATGCTTCAGAGACCTGAAGAATATTGGGTACCGGTAATTAAGTGCATCACTTCTTCAATGTTTGTGAAAGTGTTAATTCCCAGAAAGTGGTGTTATAAGAAGTCAACTCTTCTCAACTTTTTCACGCATTACTTATTTTGCAGATATCTCTCCAATCCACTCTCTGTCTCTCTCTCTCTCCTCTGTGTCTCTCTCTCTCCCTCCGTCTTTTTTTCTTCTCAACCCTCTTCCCACTCATTCCCTTTCTCTACCTCTCTCGATATCATGTTTTCTCTCTTTTTCTCTCTCATTTTTTCCCCTCTCTCTTTTCTTCACTAGCTCTGACATTCACCATGAATGTCCCTGCTATTACATTATTGTGTGTACTCACTCTCTTATTCTACCTCTCTCTTTACAGCTCTCTTCTGCTACGACTCATTCTCGATTCATTTTATTTTTCTTTCATAAAGGAGAAAGGTCGTATCACTGATGTTACTGACTAAACTTTAAAGTAGATTTTAGCAGAATGCATATTTTATGGCCTATAAATCAATTATTTTGAAACAAAATTTGAAATTAAATATGATTAACATTTGACTCATTACTTACCATTATATCACATCACAATAGGTTTCATGCCCAATCAATTATTGCTCTCCTTATTAAGAATTTTTAATACCACAATCATATTTCATAAAATTTGGCTATTTCAATTGAAATTCATACACCCCCATGGATGACATTAACCTTCCACACTGGGAGTGTGAATTTCAAATGGGGTTACCTGAATGGGCAACTCCATTTATTGCACACTGTGCACAGCATTCTGCTTGATATGGGTCGCCATCATGGGAGAGCGAGTTGGCGCAGCGGTAGTTCCCACGTCTTGCACCACTGATGTCCCGGGTTCAAGCCCCGGCGGTGCCCAAGGACTGTATGTGCATTTGGTTTATCCCGATTCCATGCTCGCTCTCGCAGGTTTTCTCCGAGATCTTCGGTTTCCTCCTGCTTTCAAAAAATCTGTAATTAGTTGTTTGGTTATCAAAAAAAAACCTGACAAACCTTGTAAATCTTTGTCCATGATATTTTGTGGTGAATTTGCATTTTTTGCTACTGTATGTGGTGATTTGTTTTTAATGTTTTAAATACCGATAGTTCTTAGTTCATCATATTATTCTTTTAAATTGGCCAATTAAAATCTTTCAATGGTTAATGATAGGAATCAATCTTAATAGATTGAAAAATGTAAAATCATCCATTTTTTTACTCACCAGTGAGGTGATTTTTTGTTTGTTTTTTGCCTCACTTCTGGGCAAAGTTTTTTACTCAAAAAACTCCCAAGCTCCCCTGGAAATCAAATGAAACATCTGTAATAAAATCAGACCACCACCTTTAAGATGTCTGAAGATACATATATCTCCAAT
Organism: Amphiura filiformis; assembly: GCF_039555335.1. NCBI lineage: Eukaryota > Metazoa > Echinodermata > Ophiuroidea > Amphilepidida > Amphiuridae > Amphiura > Amphiura filiformis. Next base: position 21,687,596 of record NC_092636.1, read on the forward strand.
ATCAATCCAGAGAAGATAATATGACAGGGTTCGAGGTTTGAGTACGGTTTCACTGCCAAAAAAAAAAAAAAAAATATTTAGGTGTGAAGAATACTTCTAAAAATGAGCATATATAGTATTTCTAAGTTAAAAATGTCTGAATTTTCAATTTTTCTAACTTAGAATGCTGTATCTTAAGTCGTTTTTGGGTTAAACATGGATTTATGGCCATTTTTGACTGAAAATGACCAGTTTTAGGTGAAAAAAAAATTCACCATTAATTTTTAATCCCTAATATTTTCTACTATATAGATAAATGTTGTCTTTCTCTGTTATTTTGTATTACCTGATGGTTTATTTGTTCAAATAAAACTGTTTTTAATTGATTTCATCGCTTACTTTGTATACCATACCCGGATAAAGTTGAACTTGAAAGTGAAAAAACGAAGCCCAAAAAAGGTAATTTTAGAGAGATTTGTATCTTAGTTTCGCCATAAAATTTGATCTAAAGAGGCTAGAGACCTCATTAACCCCTCATTTTAATGATATTTCAATTTGCCACACACTGATAATAATTTTAACTTCAAAAAAAAAAAAGAGAAATTGAAGAAAATTGCAAAAATGTTACCCATACCCCTAAGCGTGAAAAAAATATGGCAAATTGTAAAAAAAATTATTTTGGAAAAACTTATGGAGGTACAGCTCTGAAAAGTTGATCGATTGTGCACTCTACCAATCCCCACAATCGATTAGATTTGTGGAATGATGCCATGTATACTTTTTTCAAAATAATTTTTTTACGACTCAGATTTTGCCCCATTTTGAGGTTCACACCATTTTTCTGATGTATCAACTCCTTAAACCCAAAGGTCACACCCATAAAAGTTTTTCCAGGAAGAGCAGTCAATGCCTTTCATGTTGTGCCCTCAAATATGTAATTATAAAGGGATGATCTGATGATAATACGACCACCGATGATGAAGAATCTTTCACACCGGGAGATGTAGTATGGGCAAAGCATGGTTGCTTCTGGTATCCAGCTAAAGTCATTTCCCCAACTGATGTACCTGAACATCTATCTGAAGTTCTATCCTGAGAAAACTGAATCAGAATCAAGTAATAGTCAAGTGGTATGGTGAAGAGAACTTTAGTTCTGTACCAGCTCATCACATCAACCATTTATCAAAAAAAAAGTTTATGCAGCCCATGCTGCTAGATCACACAATATTCAGTTGCGCTATCAACAAGCCATTTCTGATGTCAGGGGTGAATAAAGTGCTATGCTTCAGTATAAACATTTTAAGATTGTGTAAAGGTAATCAGTTATACATTAACACTTTAAGAACATAATTTCTTTATGAGTTTAGACATCAATAGATTTATTGTCTTGACACCAAACCTGACCGCTATATATGTTTACTAAATCTATAGGAATACAGGGGCCTCAGTACCAACATCATTTCATTTTCATACATGAGAACAGTGTTTAAGCAGTCTTTATAGTTTGTTTAACATATTTATAGATTCAAAACAACTTAACTGAAGTAATAATGCTCTGTAACTTTTTAAAATACAGTTGTGTTCCAAGTAGACTCCCAGGATTCTTCGTAAAAACAACATGCGCTTAGAATTTGTTACATATCTTTAAAATGGTGATACCCTGTGTATTAAAAACTTCAGAAATGGACTCAGCACAAAATTCTAGTCCAGAAAACATGTATAATGTTATGATAACATGAACTTCATTTTTCCCCCATTTTGGCAGTAAAACCGTACTCAAACCTCGAACCCTGTCATATCTAGAAACTGCACAATCATGGATTGTACAGGCTGTATCAAAATGATTTCTACCCATTATTTTGATGTTTCTTGATACATTGGATATTCTCTTTAAATGTCCAGAATGTATAATTTATGACTTGTTGTACAATTAACCTACAATTTATATGCATTTCATGTTGAATTTTGATGTGTCAGACTCATCCATTATCACTGAAAACTGATGGGTACCAAGCATTTTGAATTGATACAGCTTGTAATATTTTGTGATTGTTTGTGAAATAATATTCTCATACATCTTCCATAGAGAAATCAAATTAACCACCTGGATTATTATATCAAAAGTGGCAAATATTCTTTATATTCATTTACTTCAAATATGTATTTTGCATGGATTTGTTTTCTCGTTCCTGGTAATTCTACCACAATGCAGCTGTTGTATATAAACATCTCAAAAAAAGTAACTAACCCCCCTTAAATAATGGCCATTATTTTTTTTTAAAAGGGCTATTGTATTGCAAATCTGTAAAATGCGTTGGAAGCAGAATTTATTTCTGCACATTTTGACACCTCATTTGATACGATAGCCCAGAAAACAACAAAACACCGGTCAATTTAATGTAGTGAGGTCCAGATTTGAAAGTTGCACTTACATACAAATTTTTACAATACAATAACACTCAGATATCATTCCACAGATTTCCTTCCATTACACTGAATGCATCAATAGAATTTACTGCAACTTTCAAATTTTGGGGTACATTGATTTGAATGTACGCTGTGACGTCAATATTTAATCAATTGCTACAAATGAGGTGTCAAAATGTGCAGAAATAAATTCTGCTTCCAACGCATTTTACAGATTTGTAATATAATCACTCGTTTTTTAATAATGGTCATTATTTAAGGGGGTTAGTTACTTTTTTTGAGATGTTTATACCAATATTCTCTGTAAGCTTCCCTGATATGACAAATCAGTGCACATTTCTGTCATTGCACTATCAATTCACAAGCTGCAATCTACTGACATTCCAAGAAAACGACTCCACGACTAAATATGCCAACAATACTTAACTGATGATATACTTACTGCATGGATTTGTGTCATAGATGTATTAAATTCTCATTTCTTACAAGTAGCTGATGTTGATTATGATAAGGAGCGATCTTCATTCAATTAACTTATTTTCACCAAAATTGGTGCAGTTTATGATTGATCAATCATTTCTGCTCTACATACGTTTTTGTGATTTGCGGGAAAAATGAGCCAAGATGGGAGATGGGAGTTTGCAGGGCGCTATGACAAGTCTTGAGAAGTTAGGCGGAATAGGATACATTTAACAGTGTACTTTTATGTGATATCATACTCTGATCATGGCATGAAATGAACTGTTTTGTTTAATCCAGTTTGGCACCGATACTAGGCCAGCATTATATTACTCCTCTTATGTTACTAGAATGTCAAGTCAATGATCACTTTAAAGATTTGCAATGTGTTAAATTTAAAGTGAATGACTATAAAGTGACATTGAATTGCTGCTACATAATCGTAATTGTGTGTTTTTGTTCACAACTGTGAACCAGTTTCATGTGAATTTTATCTTTATAAATGCATCGCTTTCAAAGAATGTGTGAAGTTGTCAAGCCTTTCACTAGACTGTAGAGCCGCAAAGCCTGTTTGTTATACTCAAAATCTGAATTCAAAAAACTGTTTTACATGTTGATCAAGCCAGTTGGCGTTGTTCACACCTGCAGTGTGACTAGTGAAAGTATTTAATATATGAAGTTGTCAAGCCTTTCACAAGACAGCAGAACAACAAAGACTTACATTTTTTTATACTGAAATACAGATAATTTTTAATTTGCTTGTTGATCAAACCAGCATGTGTTGTGATTGGTGCTGTGTTTGTATGCAATGTGACCAACACCCTCTGTTACGCACAGACCAATTATGGTAAATTTTCTTGAATTTTCTGGCAATTTTCTTTTTTTTTTTGTCTTTTCATATATAGCAATAATTCGCTCTTACCTTTGCTAGCTTGAACTGTCTACTAGCCATATATACCACTTCATTCCAAGCCATTTGATTCAGATTCAGATTTATTAGAAACCATTTGCAGCTAAAAAGCTGAATTACACGATAGTTCACGTAGTTAAAAACAGCAAAAATTCATTTGTAAAACATCAAGCTGTGATAAAATGTTGATTGCAGCAACTGTGACAGTCATCAAATAGTAATTTTCAAAAATAAATAAATAATAAATAATCATGTATTGCGCATAACATAAAATTAAGGATTCAATCATGTTTCACTGTTGTTCATCACCGTTAAACAACTCAAGCGTCCGGCGTGTATAAGGCAGAGCCAGCTCGGGCAGCTAAAGCTACCCGCATAAAGTAAACCAAGCAGATGACATAATATGGATGCATCATGATGAACAATGGTGAAACATGATTGAATCCCTAACTGGCAGTCATCAAATAGTAATTTTAACAAATTTAGATGAATACACTAGAGTTCAAGTTCCCTTGTGTCTTCCTTCTACATTGTATAAGATCCAGGGTTCCCAGCCACTCAAATGGAAATTTGAGAAAAAACGACAAAATCAAGGAAAACTCTGAGTGGCTCGGCCCAGGAGGGCAATTATATTTGTCATTTTGGCATACATGTCTTGCATACAACATATGTATGATTCCAAAAACCATTCAGCAACAAACTGAGTTCATAATATTTCATACTTTTGGGAAAAAATCTCCCTTCTCCATCATGGTGAAAGTCTGAAACAGCAGTGGTTTGGAAGTTACATAAAGATGTGCATGTAAAGTGCCAGGGCTATTTGAAAAGAGAAGGATGGCCATCCCATTTCTGATTCCATCAAGGTCAACAAAGGACCACCTGGCTGTGATACCACATATTAGTGGTCTGTAGAAGTAGCTGTCACCCAAAAGTATTCGACACATACGTTACAATTCTACAATACAGCTATTCCAACTCTAAATACATTTTCCCTGTATACACACATGCATTTTCAGTAACCCAAGTTAGGGGTATGATGGAAATAAGTGTTGGCCTTCAGCATTATTCCTAAATTGACCAATTATAACTGTGTAGCACATTTTCCCCACAAATCAAATTCACAATTACCATCATTAACCTCATTTTGCTCATGTTAGTAGGATGCGTTTCATTGCTCCATTGTATGCATCAAATTTGAACTAACTAGCACCCTGGGCACTTACAAAAAATTGGTTAAAAGCTCTTATTCAAATGATGTAATTCTTTGGGATAAATGCATAGAAATATGATGCAACAAAGATAAAAGAATTAGCAATTTGTAGAATACAGGTTAAACCATTAATCTCAGACACTTTTGTTGACAAGACTTTAGGATCGCAGTAGAAAAGGTTCTTTGTACCTGATCCAGACATTACAATTGTGTATGTTTCAGCAACCACTGTTGCCTTTATCAACACTTGATGAGTAGTCACTGCTACTGGCAAGAAGGAGTCACCACTCATCAAGTGTTGATAGATGCAACTTCAGTTGCTGTAACATACACAAGTAGGTGTAATTTCTGGATCAGATATAAAGAACCTTGTCTGCTGAGTTTACCATATCCTGAATAATCTGTTCAACCAAAACTTTATAATAAGTGCTGCCCCCTTTAGGATCATAGTTAGAGTTTAGGGTTTAGGTTCTGATTAGGGTTGCTCGTTTTCCTGTTATTTTATGTAGCGTTTGACCTAATTTAACTGCATAATTTCATGTGATAAGGAGTGCTATCAAGGCAGATTTAAGTCTGGAAATCATTAGAGGGCACTAATTAGAGGAAAGCACATAAAGGTCATATAGAGTTTGTATGTTATGTTTCCCAATCATAATTCATATGGCTGTCCTCAAGCCAAATCTATTCCCAGCTCTGTACTTAATCCAAATTGTCCTTTTCAACAGAGTTCAGATCAGATCATCCCTTTCCTTTTTGTTTGCATTCTGAGCCTCAGTCCGTTTAGGGGCAGCTGCGGAGAGCTGCATAATCTGACTTTGTAATGATTTCACTTTTTTATGTTTAATTTCTCAGTGTTTGACATGCATATATATTTTGATTCAAGGTATTACAGTGCCTCTGCTTGTACTTTATAGTGACTCAGGGTGGTGGGGTTCCCCGGTTGGTTCCCCACCTATGAGTTGCTGTGTGATTCCAATCTTGTACAATGTCCCCGTTCAACTTCTTGCAATATTGTGTATGTGTAATAGTATGTTTAAGTTAGGCTATGTGTTACTTTTAGATTTTATTATTGTACCCTAGGTTATTATGTTTTGTTAAGCACCCAGAGGCTGTTTGTGTTGGGCACTATATTAAATATCTCTTATTATTATCTTTGTACTTGAATCTGAATGGCCATTCCTCTCATTTAGGCATATTAAATATCTGAATTTGTTTTAAAAAAAGTTTGCTCTGTGCCTGACAGGGGATCAGGCCAAAAAAGATAGTTTGCTTGTCCTCCACAAGTTTCTCAGAATTGGGTCGATCGGGATATATTTAAAAAAATATTTTTTTAAGGTCATATAGCCAAAACATCACTGTAAATGCCTTTAATTAGCTTAATAAATAGCCCAAATAGTTGTGAATTGGGATATTTCTCTACTGTATACTACTTCATTCATGTTTTTAAAACAATTTAGAAGTATGTAGAAACTGTAAAAAAACTTTTCAGGATGTCAAAAATGTTGAAAGAAATAAAACTTTTTCTGGAATTTGCGAAATTAGGGTCAGTATTCATTTGTACCTTAAAACAAAACAAACAAACTTTTTTCCAGGTTTTCCAGATTAGGGTCGATTGGTGGAGGACAAGCAAATAATCTTTTTTTTTTTTTTGGCCTCACAGGGTTGTAGAATTTATCTGTAATACTTGCATTCAATAAAACCGATTTTGACTTCATCTGTAACTGACCTTTCCATTACTTGTAGTTAGTATCCCTTCAAGTAGAGATTGATCTAATTGATCAATATGCTGTCATACAGCATCCTGCCATGGCCTTAAATCGCAGGCAAAGTAATCTTCATTTCAATCCAATTTTAGAAAATATATAACATTTGCACTTCAAAACACGTAATCACCATGATCATAGATGGACTGATTGATAGCTTCCCCAATCCTATGTTGCTTTTTATGAATTATCCTATTTGCAATATTTCACGGAAGATGTATTAAGTTGTCATATTTGCTCTTTTTGTAAAGGGCATTCGGAACATCTTTTTTTAATGCAATGTGTCGTGCAAAGTGTTAAAACGTTTGGTGGAGAGATGTTTTTGTTATTCCTTCTAATTTGATACATGCTATGTAGGTATAATTTGGCAAATCAAAGTCAAACCTTTTAGAAGAAAAGGTAGAGCAAAACAGTTTTGTTCAATAAATTATCATTCAAAAATTTTCCAGTCATTTCTGCAAGATGATGATACTTTCACCTGAAAAAGCAACGATATATAGTGTTCAGAGCAGCAATGACTAGTTGCGTTAAATTGATAGCACATTAGTTAACCGGTGGTAAGATGTGTAAAGAGCGTGAAAAGGTCTTTTAAAATCAATGAAGAATATGTGGTTCAGTACAAGCATCCTGTTGACCCAGCCCAGTTCAGTGTGATAGATAGGCCTTGTCAGTTTTGCCAAGCAACTGCTATCTACTGAAGATAGCAAAATAATTACTTGTAAAATGACTTTAGATGGATCTCCACCCACTAGGTGTATTCAGTACCATCAGATGCTGTGAAAGTAACATATTCATCATGTAGACTTAGGGATTCAATCATATTTCACCGTTGTTCATCACCGTTTAACAACGGTGAAACATGATTGAATCCCTTTCAACAACGAAAAGAAGCTAAAGATCGTATAATTCACATGATTATTTCATGAGGAATGTCACTTAATCATTGCCATTCAGCCTTACAAAAACTTCGATGATTTCTCAGTTGATATCAGCAATAAAATTACAGAATAAAACTGCAATGTTCAGCCGCTACCTGAAAAATACTGAATTCAACTTGTAAAGCTTGCATACGCACACAGGTTCCAGGCATGACGAATTTTACGCGCTTTTGCGTAACGCGTAGTCTCGCTCGCGTTCGCATATACGCTGCAGTAAAATGTGGATTCATCACAGATTAACAAGGGTTGGCTCCTGTACAAAGATATAGGAGGAGTTGTTGAAAATAGGGATTAACCCACTATATGAAATTAATGGATTATCTGACCCCAGAAGATGATGTGCACTCTGATTTGACTCTCTTTAACGAGGTTTGTACAGAGACTGCTTGCTAATGAAACTTGACAAGTAGATGGGTAACAAGTGAGTTTAATTTTAATTTGGTTCAAATTTAATGAGCCATTTTGAACCAAGTTTTAGCAAACATAATATGTGACACGATGAAGGGGAATGAGTCGAATGTCGCTAACATTGATTTTGAGATATTGGCAAAGAAAATGTTAAAATTCTTTTGTTTTCTATTGTTTTCAGCGATTGATAAAGTGACGTAACTTCACAAAGAAAAGTCGTATCAACTTGGGGTTTTCAGTTTCTGAAAGCTCTAAATGTCCTCTTTAGAAACGTATGTAAAACTCTATTTCGACCAGGGTTGACATGCGACTCATTCCCCTTGATCATGTCACATATACAGGTTTATTGTAGATAATTTTGTTTCTCCTGAACCAAATATCCTTTATAGTGGGCCCAATTTGAGACATTGAATTTAACTGACAGTGATTCCTAGTAATTTATTTCGTGTACAGGAATTCAACCAAGTGTGTTGCAGATTATATATAAGTTACCTAACATTCAGAATGAATTTTCTATATACCACACCCGTAAAGTAATGAGGGCACAGCAGTGCATTCTCTGATTCATAATCAGAAGGTTATGGGTTCAAACCATATAATGATGGAAAGGTAAAACAGACTTTTTGTGTGGGAGGAGGGTGAACCACCAGTCCCCCCTGCAACAAGGTAATTCAACCTAAACACCAGGAAAAAGGAGATAAGCACTTCAGACTTTGCCTTTAACTTACACAGTATAGTTTAATCATGCATATATTCAGCATGAGCTGATCGTCACCTTAGATGTGGTTTAAATTGTCCTTCATATCATCTGGCTTTACTTACCTAGTATAAGGTTTAAATTGTTCTTCGTATCATCTAGCTTTATCACTGCAGCTAGTCACTCAAACCGGCTTTTAATTTACTGGATCTGACACTAATACATCCTTTGAAAGTTGCGATTGTAAAGCTCTCTATTCTTAGCTGTGAAGAGATGATGTTAAGGCTAGTCACGCAACTGAGAAATTTTATAGGCAACAGGAAGTCTATGGCAGTTCCAGTTGCCCATAAAAGGAAACACTTAGATATGATGGGTAAATGACAGTCTGATGAAACCACTAGTACTGTGGGGAAACTAGACTAAAATCTGGAGTTTAACACCTACATTTACTTGGAATTGTTCATAAAGAACAAAATTTCTCAGTGGAAACTAACATTTGAAATGAACTTGTTAATACAAAAGTAAAAAGTAGGAAACTACCGTGAAGTATATAAAATTGGGCGAGCTTTCGGCCATAGGCAACATTGCCATTTCTTGCATGTTATCAATAATGCAAATAGATTTGTATCCAAGGTCCTACACTTCATGCACAAAAATAAATGAATATAAATATAAATATCTACCTTACTCTTGTGCAAGTCTACTCCCCATTCCAGAAAAATACAGCACTAATTTTTTGGGATTACCAAAATATTATCAAGTTCTGCCAAATGAAACATAGCTCAATCCTAATCATTCTTTTAGTCCTAACTGGAGATAAAAGAATAAGTTAACTATTTTACTAATTGCTTGAAAAAAGAGCCATAAACATGCAATTTTGCTCTAATTTTCACTTTTTGTGTTACTTTAATTAAATGGTTGGTTATAAGAACGAAGCATGTCCAAAAATTAGAATGCATAAACTGAAATTAGTCTTAGTACAAGTCTTTGGGCTTGATTGTCAATGCATAAAAAAACACCTAAAAACGCATGTTAATTTCTCAAATTAAGCTGCCATCCAGGCTTGTGCTTTTTTTAGTATGAGCTTGGAACGGTCCATGGATTAGCATGTGTCCCTCACGGACCAACCTGGGTAAACAGACAAACAAATAACATGCAAATTTCATTTTAAACTATGTGCAGACTGTAGAGAACACAATTTGTGAATGGCATCAAAATCATAGCTATAGACCCTTTTCATATCTATGATTGAATGTCAGTAAAGGAATCAAAGATACCGATATGAATTAGAGGTGACATTAATGGTGTCTGTGCATGAATTGGGCTGAGACATTTTACAAGTGTGAATTCATATTAAGTTTTTGATTTATGCAATTGGTTATTGGTTTGTAAATGTTTGTTTCTCTATTCAGTAGTTATCAGGGATGTGGTAGATCAGAGATGGATTGATACCTCCTGTGGAATTCATAGTGTGATAAATATAGCCAGGTTTAGTAAGAGATTTGTCGTCATTTGTTATGTGATTGAGATCGAACAAAATGAGATCAATCTCATGAAAAATCACTTAAATGCTCTGCGTGCTTAAGCCATAAATATCAAGAGCTATCTTAAGAATCACTGAACCAATACTATGCTTGTTTCTTCTTCTTCTTCTTCCTCCTTATAAGTGCCTCCCTCATATGTATGAGTATTATCGCACTACATACAGACAAGCTGTACTTATATATTTTTTACTCTGGAACCTAGAGTAGATGAGTGTATTTTTGAAGTACAGTCAACAGTACCGGGATGATCCCCTGCTCTTTTCGAATAGCCTGTGTCGTTCTTTAACGTGCACACTACATTAATGTGAGAAAATATGCATGTACACGGACCGACAGCTTAAAGTGCCCTCGAAGCACTAAGCAAGTAGAGTGAAGTGCCTTGCTCAAGGATAAAAAGAGCCAGCCGAGCTCAGGCGGACCCGGGATTCGAACCCTTGACCCTTGGATTCACAGTCCAACGCCTTAACCGCTAGGCCACGCTCTCCTCATTGTACTTATTTTAATGCATTTGTCATGCTGATGCCAAATATGGTCATGAAAATGTACAATTCTGAAATGTTTGAATTAAAAAAACAACTTGAAACTTGTTGTCTGCAGTCGATACCCACATGGAGAGAGATAACAATGCTTGGATTCAGAACATCAAGAAATGTTTGTTTTGCTTTTAATTGACGTAATTGCCATAAACTTTGTAAGAAAGCCAAGTTGTAGTGAAAAACCCAGTGCATAAGGAGTTGGAATGGTAAATTAACTCAAAACTCAAACATAAATTTGGTTTTGTCCTTATCATGCTTGATCCTGGCAAAATCATACACATGAACAAGCATGAAAATAATGGGCTATCGGCCTTGTTTCAAGCCTGTTACTTGCCTATTGTAGCCCATTGAGATTAAATTAGAAACCATAACACAACAGTACGTCCATTACCATACCCAAGAAATAGGAAATGGTGAACCAAAATTGGATTTTTCTGCAATTTGAGGTCAGAATTTGAGCTATTATTGTTGAATAGAGTCTGTTGAACTGCACCATTGGATATTAGACCATGTTGGCTTAAAGTCTGACTGTAACTGACAACAAATGAGTCCTATTTAAACTAAAGCAAGTCCTAGTCCCGACAAAATCAGGTGAATCAGGACTCACAAGAACTGTGTCCTTGTAGAGAAGCTCCTATTTTCATTCAACCTTGGACATGAACTACTGGTCACCTACAAAACATTTTACAGAGTTTTAGTGTGGTCTAAACAAAAGATTTATGTGTATTTTGTCTTGTGTCTAACTTGGTTCTGCTGGCATATGTAATGCCCCACATGAACTTGTTGTTCCAACCAGGATACGCAGAGCTTCAATTCAAGTTGTAGGTAAACCGCTATCTTGGCGAAAACCTGTCAGCACTATCTAGTATTAGATAACTTCTGTTGGTGTATTAGGGCTCATATTGAAATTCCCTTACACAGGAAGGTGTGCACTATCCTGCAGCTTTCCTGTGCTCGTCTTCTTTTGTTAAAATCCTGGGCAGGGTGTATCACTGATGCATATAATCCATCCGTTTTATGACCGAGCTTTCCTGAGGCACACGCTTAGCGAGGGGAATCCTGCCTTCTTTCTGTGTGAAAACGTGGTAGGGTATTTCAATATGAGCCCTTAATTAGCCTTGATATAAAAAAATTCTTGCAATTTCAAGTTATTCGGAATCTGTGAAATCCTCAATAAGCAACTTAAGTAATTCAGAACAAATTGTATGTTAGGTAATATCGTGGGGATACAGCCAGAACTTGAATGTGTTTCAAGTGGTATGTTTCTACAATATATGTAATGATATATGTAATGGCATTATGCTTAGTACAGTATAATATAAGCGAGCAGTATGTTTGATTGCTGTGGATCCAAGGTCATACAATAATATAAACCTAAAAATGTAAAAATCTTACTACTCTACAGGGTGTATCAAAATGAAGTATATACACAGTTCGAAAAATGCCATTAGATTAAAAAGTATGAGGTATTTGGTCAAAATAAGTTGATATCTGAATCAACATCTTGTCCTCCCACAGCTGTAAAATCACTGGTGTGTGATCATTAATAAGGACTCAGTGGCTATTTTTGTAAAAACGCAATTGCGCGAAGTCAATTAAAATAACATGTGAATCACAGTTTCACCACTTTCTTTACAGTAATTGACAGAATTATTTTGCAATAATTGTTTTGCAATTGTGTGATCGATTTGGAGCGCCAATTGGAATGGCCCCTAAGATATCCTGATCTTACCCCTCTGGATTTCTTCTTGTGGGCTATCTGAAATCAAAGGTTTTCACAAGTCCTCCTGCAGACCTTAATGAACTCCTGAGATGCATAATTGAACAAGTTGACATCCACTGGCAGAACAGACCTCTTATAAGACTAGGGGAGAATGTCATGTTGAGGAGAGCTTATATCTGCATACAGAAAAATGGTGGCCATGCCCTGCAGGCCATGTGGATGACTATGAATGTTAACTACTGTAAAGAAAGTGGTTAAACATGTTATTTTCAGCTTGCTCTGATTTTAATTCACTTCGCACAACTGCATTTTTACGCAGCTCACAAAAATAGCCATAAATGAGCCCTTTATCAATTATCACATGCCAGTGATTTTACATTTATGGGAGGACAAGATGTTGATTCAACAATCAACTAAAGTATTTTGACAAAATATCTCATGCTTTTTAATCTAGTGGCATTTTTCGAACTGTATACTTTATTTTGATACACCCTGTACTGCCATCAAACATTATCACTATTGCTGTGTAATGTCACTTATAGAAATTGCTGACCATAATAACAATAGATAAAGATAGACTGAATAATATAATAGCCGATAACTACTTAATAGTAGGTCCTGCATTTTTCTTTATGGTTATTTCATTTGATTTTCATCTAATTTGGTAAAAAGGTTTTTTTTAAATATATAATATTAATATAAGTTCAACTCATATGCTCCTATCCTGATTGGTTAATAACAGAGCCAAACGAACGCATCACCTTAATATGGCAAGCACTCTCTGAAAATGAATGGCTAAATGTAATTATCTTTAAGGTTAAATCAGTATTTAATCTAATCTACCAAAATTAATTTTTATGCACTTCAAATGAAATATACAAATTCATAGACAACCATGCTGAAAATGGAAGTTAAAAACTGACAATTTAATAGCTTCTTTAGAATTACCCCAAATTTATTTGATAACATTGCATTTTAATAAAAGGGTTTTCCATTTTCATCTCGTTTGACCTTGAAATTGAATGGGTGGCATTCTGGAAGTAGTAATTGCATTGAGTAAAAAATAACATGCTGTACCCATATCTGTACCTATAACTGAGATATGTTTGTTTGTCTGTCTGTCTGCTTGTTTATTTGTTTGTTAATCTATAACCATTCTATTTTCAGTAATATTTAAGGTTTAATGAAGGTTTGATGACGTAAAATTGATAATATATTTCCACCAGACATCTACATAACATATAGATTTTTACGTCATCAACATTGGATAGTTAAACATTACTGGAAATAGAATGGGAATAGATTATATAATGAGGACATGTTACACCAAATATTCTATGTCGAATACTCAGAGTCTGTACTCAGAGTCTGTAGCGGCCCTTATGGGTCAATGTTTTGTAATAGGACACATGAGCCCCAAGAGAATTCATCACAAATTCTCGGTATTGAGTTGTATTTTTTTTCCAGTTTAGCCACAGGGCAGTTTTAGACTATAGACATGGACCGTCTGTGTTAAGACCTTTTTCAGGAACTGATGTATATTAAAAGACACATTAACAGCTTTGGGTAGTTCAAGGTTGTACATGTTATCAGGTGGGGCAAGGTAGGGCAACTTGCCAATCTGACCCAAAACGCTTACTGTGTGTGCTTGCTGTAAATAAACTTTATTCATTATTTGCGAAATAAATGTGAAAAATTTCGTTTTTTTTCATGCTTTGCATACATTTGTCCAGGTAAAGTTATAGCGTTTCAGCAGAAGAACTTTGTAATATGCGTTCTAATGACGATGTGAAAGAAAATATTAGATGAAGAGTGGGGGCCAAGGTCATGCAACCAAGGCAGAAATAGCATGTGATGAAATCGCGCCATCCTCCTTTAAAGGAATGATAATCTTGGTGCTATAAGCATGATAAGAAAATCCTGGTGACACATACTGACCTTGAACAAAACAATTCTGTTGTATTCTTGTGATGTTGGATGCCGGGGGGGATTTCTTTGCAGAAAGGCGGGTATGGGGATGTACAAGCAGCAGATTTGGGGTGCATTTTCAAGCTTTTTGCTATAGATTTGGGTCACAAATGTCAGAAAATTGGGTTTAGATTACAGATGGGGTGTTTGTTTTTCAAAATTCCCTCCAAATCTGGATTTTCCAATTTACTGTAATTTTAAACAGAAAGAACAGAAAATTTGTATATTTTCGGATTTCTTTTTTTGTCACGTTTGGTATATTTTGGGTATGTTTTCAGACTCCTGTCGCATATCCCTACCCAATAAAACAAGAACCTCTCCAAGTGTTAGATATAATTTTAATGTAATTTGTAACACTAGTGAGTCAAAGCTTTCCACAGCCTTCCACATATTACCTTACCTTGTACCTTGTAGATATCACTCCCGAAGAGTCCACCAGGGACTATACTGGAAGTTGACGAGAGTGGTCCGGTGGTCTAACAGGGGCTGTGAAATTGGGGGTCTAGGTCTTGGATGGAAGTCTTGAAGGTAGCGTAGGTGGGCATGTCAACTGAAGATTGAGGAAGGGCGTTCCAATTATCAATCAGTCTTTATTTCATTCAAAATACAACAATACAATAACAGCAAAACAACACATTTGAATGAGGAGATGCTCAGAAGGCCAAAAGGGAAATAGCTTCGGGGAAAAAAGACTGGATGTAGGGTGTGGAGGTGTGGTGTTGCACTTCGAATTGCTTGTCGTGGCTTCGTCTGGATCTGGATGCTTTTATGTATCTTCTATGGATTGATACGCATCCAACACTTTACTTGGAAAACCACTTTTATTACCCACTTTGCGTGCCGACGTAGCAACCTTGTCTTCTAATCTGGTGATGTTGGATACAATGCTCTCATTATTTTTTTTCTGTATTTTTTCTGTCCACAGTTGAGCTTGTGAGTCAAAGCCTGCCACAGCAGTATGTGATCAAGATACTGAGTTTTGTAGCATCTCAGTTGGAATCATCCCCTCACCTGGAATTCTATCTTGTATGGAGTGAGAAGCTACTTAGCCTTCATGCAGCAAAACTGAAATCAGTGTCATCATCACAGCAGGCTCTGTTGAGGTCACTACAGAAGAGTTTAACAAGGAGGATGCAGGATCTTGCTAAACTGTAAGTATTATTTATATAACACTGTTGGCCAATTCCATTTCAAATCCACCAAGCCCACTACACTGCAATTGCTAGTTAGTCCAATGTCCTGTGACACTTTTGTACCATCTACCTACAATCCTGGTGAAAAAGCTTGCCACACCAAAGTATTAATTGGCCAACATCCTTCCCCACTCCTAGTACAATGTTGATTTGGACAACATCGATATCGTCATCATTTCTACATTACAGTATTCCAACATTGAAAAGGAGTGTGGGGAAGAAAAGACTGTAAGCTGACTGTCATTTTCAACTATTGTACAAATATTATGCACAAATGTATAACATAGAATTTACTCAGGCGAGTGTATGTTTTTAACAACAATGCTGGTGGCAACGAATTGTAGTCTCCTTCACAGCTGCATGTTCATGATTGAACCACATGCAGGCTGGGCCCAAGACTAGGTCAGGGGGCAAAATGTGATGACTTCATGGAGCTGTTCTGATTCGGATTTCAGCCAATCAGAAGCCGTCTCAGAAAGACTATTGATATTAGTATAGTAGTAGTAGATCTCTCTTTTGTACAGAAGCACCATCCATTTTGTTTCCTAAAAATTGCTGTGTGCATTTAGTATAATAGAGTACCTTATCTTATTATTTAGTATAATGTAGTTAATCAGACACACAAATACGATGTTGTGACTCAGACATGTTCTTATTCTTGAGTGCCGTTTCACACAGGGTTGACATACTATCTTAGATTAAGTTAGATACATAAGGTTGACATCCTGATACATGAATATCAGAGGGTGTAAGACACTACATCTCTCCCATCTTTTTAGAGAGATCATTTACCCTTTAATATGATCTGATGCAAAATGTGATATCCAAACTTGTGGCTTTCAAAGTTTGCAAATTAGGTTCAACTCAAATACAGGTTGGCATATTTCAACCTTGATCAGAAGAAATTAAATACTGGTGGTTTTCCAGTTTCAATTAACTCAATAAGATAAATGTTCAGTTTGCCATCGTTCTTTGTCAATAGTCTCTCTTTCAACCTTTTTTTTTAAGTGTTGTGTAAACTCACTGCATCTTTACTGTTCACCTTTGTTTTGTTTTTTGTTCAAAAAACACTGAGTATTTTGAGTGTTCATACAACAACATGAAAGTCTTTTCTTTCTTAAACTGGGAAAACTGTTCAACAGTTTCATAAAGTCAAACACTTTAACACATTTACAATGTTGTTACATAGTTTAACAATTTAACAAGTTAAAGTCTTTTTAACTTTCAGTCTTTAAAATTACAAGCTGTGGCCATTGTGCACTTTGATTACACACATGAACATGTAGGGAGTTTCAATTCACATACAGAGTACATTGCGGTTTACATGTACGTTGTGTAGTCCAGGTGGTACTGAAAATTTACATGTAGTTGAAGTGTGACTGATCAATACAACAAAATTATATTGTTTTCACATTATGTGATTTTACATGTGTCCAACTTGTCACACAGAAATTAAATAGCAGGTGCATTTCTTTGCACAAATGTTCACTTAAAATTTGGTGACACAATTTTCAAAATTTGTTATGAAATCAATTGGCTCACAGAAATACATGTGATTGTTGTGGGAAAAATGTCCAAGATTTCACTAAACATTCCACATAGCTTTTGTGTGGTTTCATAAACATGCATGTGAAATAGACATACAAAAACACATGTACATTTGTAGTTTTTTTTCAGTCAAATTATCCAAGCACAAAATCTTGCAGATGAGCTGGGCGCTGACGATTTCTCATTGGGTTTCGTCGAGCTGGTACCTGCGCTGGTGCTGGAGGATTTGCTGGTGGCTGTTGCTGGTCGTCTTCAGGGAGATCATCATAGGGATCAGGGTCAAAGTCTGATTGGGACACAGAGTCATTGCTATGATGCTTAAGACGTTTGAAGAATGATGCATTGCGTGTGACTGTTGCACCATTTCTGCTTGCTGTGATCATGCAGCCATTTATCATAGTGATCTGAGCTGGTTCACTGTGATATGGACTGACTGCATTGGGAATGATGCCTGTGCATTTGACTAGGACAACATCTCCAATTTGGAATTTAGTCTTTCTGAATGTCTTGCGTTTTTCTGCATTGCGTTTCATGCGTTGTTTCTCTTTCTTATCTTTGTGTCTGACACTTTTGTCAAGTGCAGATTGTTTTACAGTTATAGTCTCTGGTAGGCGTGTAAAGCGATAGTTGTGTTGGAAGAGAAGGGTTGCGGGGGAACACCTGTTGTACTGTGAGGCGTAGTACGGTAGTTGCTTGAAGGTAAGCGTATAGTGCTTGCTTCCAAGGGCGGTTCTCTTCTATCGCTGTTCTGTATAGTTTCTTGAGATTCCTCATCATTCTTTCAACCTCACCGTTGGCTTGGGGCCAGAGGGGAGTGATTTTACGATGCTTGAATCCGATGTAGTCGGCGAATGCTGCGAAGTCTGCGCTGTTAAACGGTGGACCGTTGTCTGTGCGAACAACTTGCGGACTACCGAAGGTGGCAAAAATTCTGTCTAGCTTTGGAATGACTGATCTTGCACTGGTGGAACTTACAATGTCTACCTCTGGATATCTACTGTAGTCATCGATGACAACGAGAAGGTAATCTCCAGATGGAAGATCTTTGAAGTCGATACTGACATGTGTCCATGGGGAGTCAGGGAGTTCAGTCATTTTGAGCGGTTCATGTACAGCTTTCGCGAGGTGTAGTAACTTGACAGGAAGGCACTTTTCTACTGTGGTTTCAACCATATTGTCAATGCCGGGAACCACACTTTCTCACGCAAAAGTTGTTTAGTTTTTACAATGCCTTGATGGCCTTCATGTGCAATGTTGATTGTGCGTTGACGAAGTTCACGTGGTAGCACAATGCGATGATCGCGTAGGAGTATGCCATGTTCCGTGTCAACGGTCAGATCATTGCGCAGTTTGTGAATGCTTTCAAACTCTTGGATCTGATCTGGTGGTACTTGTGAGCGCACGGGATGCCAATTACCAGTCGTAACTGCAGTCATGCACAGTTGCAGTAGCTTATCTGCTTTAGTGTTATTCTGTATCTCTTCTAGCGATATGGACTTGGGAACTGCATTGAGGGATACCATATTGACATAGTCTTCTGCTGATGTCTTATGTGCACTTTCTGGAAGTGGGTGTCTTGATAGGAAGTCAGCGGGATTGTTCTTGCCTGGCTTGTACAGTAGTTGGTAGCTGTATTCCTGTATTTTCATCAACCAGTGCTCTATGCGTAGCGGTGGCTTTGCTGCTGGATTGTTAAACAAAGTGAGCAATGGTTTATGATCTGTGATGACTTGAAAGCGTGCTTCCATAGAGAAATAGGCGAAAGTGTCGAATGCCCCAAGTTACCGCAAGTGCCTCGCGTTCAATTTGCGAATAGCGTTGTTCTGTAGGAGTTAGCGATCTGCTTGCATACGCTACTACATACGATGACTGATCTGTCATGCTATGCTGGACTAGAATGGCTCCAAGTCCAACAGGGCTTGCATCCACAATAACTTCTGTTGACTTTTGTGGATCGAAGTATGACATTGTTTCTGCTGCAGTTAGCTTGTCCTTGATTTGCTGCAGTGCGTTCTGGTGCGTTTCAGTCCATGTCCAGATAGTGTTGTCTTTAATGAGTTGGCGCAGTGGATCAGTAAGCATTGCAAGGTTTGGAATGAACCTTGCACAATAGTTTACCATACCGAGAAGACTGTGGACTTCCTCTTTGCTCTGAGGTGCAGCAGCATTAGTTATTGCAGATACTTTCTTTGGATCTGGCTGTATTCCTGTGTCTGTAAAGATATGCCCGAAAAATTCAATTCTTCGCTGGAACAGTTCACATTTGCCGCGATTGAGCGTCAAGTTCTTCAGCGGAGCGTTCAAAGCAAGCTTCAAGATTAGCAGCATGCTCCTCTTCTGTGTGTCGAACACAAGAATGTCATCGCTTATGTTCAGGACTCCGTTGAGTCCTCCTAACGCATATTGTATTAAGTTCTGAAATTGTTCAGCAGCTGAACTAACTCCAAAGTTCAAGCGTTTGTAGCGGAACAAACCAACATGACTGGAGAATGTTGTGATGTATCTTGATTCAGGTGCCAACTCCACTTGATGATAGCCTGAGTTTAAGTCAAGCTTTGAGAACATAACAGCACCATTGACTTGTGTGACGATGTCATCAATTGTTGGTGTCACATGTCTCTCTCGCTGTATCGCTTTGTTAGCGGATCTCATATCAATACAGATGCGTATCTCATCAGGCTTTTTGGGCTTTGTGACGATTGTTAATGGGGAGATCCACGGTGTTGGTTGATCCTCAGCAGGTTCAATAATGTCAAGGTCTTGGAGTCGTTGCAACTCAGCTGCTACTTTCTGTCTTAAGTGAAACGGTATCGTCGATCTTGACTGCTGCGCCGACTGGCTGTATACTGGTATCGATGTGCAAAGTGCATTTTGCATCCTTCAGTTGACCAATACCGGTGAATCTATCATCATATTTATGCAACACATCTTCACTAAGATTACTAGCAATACTGTAGGTTATTGCAACAAGACCGAGTTCCTTTGAACTGCTGAAGCTTAACAGAGAGTCTGTTCCTCTGTCACCTTTTACGACATACCAAGTTGTCGCAATCTCCACATCATTGTATGCTGTCTGTGATGTAAAACTGCCAACAACATCTAGTGGTGCCTTGCCACCATAACCATAAAGTGGTCTGTCATCATGACTTTTTTCTAGCTGTGGTCTGATTTTCAAGTTCTTGAATGTTTCTGTGCTCATGATGTTTTTACCTGTACCAGTGTCTATCATTACATTCAGTGTTGATCCTTGCGTTTGTATGTTTACTCTAGGTTGTTTATCTTCATTAGACGTAATTCTAAACGCGTAGTCTTCTTCAGAGTCTGACTTGTTAGTGCTAATTGCTGCAGCGCGATTGTTTGGCTGTTTCTTTGCTTGTTTACATACTTTAGCGTAATGATTCATCTTACCGCAAAAGTTGCATTTTTTCCTTTAGCGGGCAATCACCAGTGTGTGGGTACTGACCTCCACACAAGTAACAACTGGCGGGTGGCTTTGACTTGGGTTGTTGCGTTTGTGGGTTTGACTGTGGCTTGTGCTTAGGCTTGATTTTGTGTCGCACTGCTTTGACGTGCTCCGGTTTGGGCGTATCTATCTGTTTAACCTGTGCAGCAGCGGTTTCTGCTGATCTAATCTGATTGACAGCTTTTTCAAGTGTTAATTTGTCAATGTTCATTAGACGTTGCTTCATACGCGTATCGCGTAACCCAACAAGGATGATTCTATCCATGATCAGAGATTCCTTCAGTGCACCAAACTCACAAGTGTCAGATAACAGTTTAAGATTTGTGGCAAATGAGTCGATGGACTCACCTTCCTTGCGCATTCGCGAGTTGAATATGTAACGCTCAGACACTACGTTCTTCTTGGTGAGCAGAACGCTTCAAATTTAGCTAATACTGGGGCAATCTTCTTGTCATCACCGACGGTGGCCCATGCAAATGTATTATAAGTGTCTACTGCTTCCTGTCCAATTACTGAAAGAAGTGTAGCTACTTGTGTTTCATCTGGCTGGCTGATACAACCAGTGGCAAGTGCAAAGTTTTCATAGCGTTGTTTGAATTTTAGCCAACTTACGGCAAGGTTAGTTGCTGTCATATCCAGCTGTGCAGGTGCTGGAATATTGAAAGTTGCCATTGTTGATATTTGTTATCTTGAATCCGTTCACTCGTCGCCAATATAATGTAGTTAATCAGACACACAAATACGATGTTGTGACTCAGACATGTTCTTATTCTTGAGTGCCGTTTCACACAGGGTTGACATACTATCTTAGATTAAGTTAGATACATAAGGTTGACATCCTGATACATGAATATCAGAGGGTGTAAGACACTACATTTAGGATCTCTGAATCCACTCCTCTCAGTGAAAGATGACAATGTTAACTCATTTCCAGTTTAACTATATGTGAATCCATGTGGAATTTTTGCACATTTAGTGTTACAATCCGGCTGAAAACTGTAGAAAGTGTTGAAATCCAGTTGCATTTTACACAATTCGGCCCCTATTTGAGAAAAGTCTTTGGCATTCAAAAATCTTCCAGACCTCATCTATTTTTGGATTTAAATTGTTGGATCTAGAATCGCTAGAATTGCCAAATTTTATTGGAATTCCACAATATTCCTCAAGGGTGTGTAAATTTGAAATGGAATAATCTAATAAATTATAAATCTGAAGACTGACTTTGACAGATTTGCAAGTTACTCATGAATGGGGAAAAAAGTGCATATCCTGATTCTTTCCTCACCAGTGAATGCGGGTTTTGTCTTTAATGTCATGTGACTTAAAATGTTTGCAATTTGTAGATAGTACATTTACATAGCCAAGGAGAATAATTCAATTCACACACCTAAAGTACATCTAAACATCTTGAGGAGTGTGATTTGTAACATGCCTGGAATTTACTAAAAGACATGACCTGAGTTTGTTGTTTGCAGTATTGTATCCGAGGTGACTTTGCAAACAAGGGATTCAAAGTTATATCTGAGATGCATGCATGTATGGGTTTTATTTCAGCTTTTTTTAATCAATAGTATCACATTGGTACATTTTCCCTCTTGTTCAATACCGCAGTCATGTTTATATTTTCAGGATCGAGCACCTCTCCTTTTTTTCTCAAAAACCTAGATCAGTACATGGCCAGAAATATGTTGTTTTGGTTCTACGTATACATATGTCAATCTAATAATCAACTGCCAAAAGCATTAATTGCACATTGTACTAAATGGAGTCGCTGCTTCCTATTTAATTCATAGAAATTTACTGGTGTGCCTTTTTTATGGATGCAAGTAATGCAATTGTTGATGTTGTTTGTATCTAGAAGGAGTAAGTAAAGAGTTTGCATGCAAAAGCTGATAAACTCAATTTTCAAACTTTTTACTTTAGACCAGTTACATTTGCCTATAAATGCTAGCTTTTAGTTTTAGTTAACACGCTACTTAAAAAAAATCCAGGATTATTTTTTTGAAACTATGATCAAAAATGGCACCTATATTCGTATTATGTTCTTTGATGGGTTATATTTATCTCACAAGATCAATGGATGTATGAGTTTTTGCATCGTACTCTTCAAGTGTTTACAAACATAGGTAAATTGACCCTTGGATGTGTTTTCTACCAGCATAATGCATTGGTGTAAGTGTAGCCTATGTCTGAGGGTATGTTGATGCAAGTAAACGCATTGATGACATTGATTCACTTCAAGAGTGTTCTTTCTGCAATAGCTGCCCTATAGACATTTGTGACAATTTCTGCATTCTATATTATACACATTTATTAAAAATCTGACACATGGCAGCTATTGCTTTTGGTGCCTTCTTTCACTTGCCCCTCGACATATCTGTTGCTTGAGCTTGTCTTGTCTCAAGTTCAGAATGATGTCAGTGTGTAGATTTTATGGAAATCAATTGTGCAGTGCATTATCAACTTGAAGTCTCAGACAGGTGTCTTTCTCCCAGTAATACAGACAGAGGCATACCGGGAACACCGGGCCAGTAATACAGACAGGGGCATACCGGGAACACCGGGCCAGGGGAGAAAATTTTCCCAATTGAATACATGAATCCAAAACCCACCCAAGTCCATGGGAAGTGATTTTGAGAAAAAAACCTGTGTACCATTTTAATTCCTTCAGTTAGATTTACATGGTCAATATGGTAAGTTGTACATGCAAATGGGTAGATTAAACTGTATTAGGTATGACGATTAGCATTTCAGGAACTCTGTGGGGTTCATTTTAAATTCTGGACTTGGGTGGTTTTTTGAATCATATACAAAGACAATAGGGTTGGAATGAGATTACCACTAGTAAGATAATACAAAATAAAGCACACAGTTATGTATAATGTTGATAAGCATTCTGCCATGTAATATAAACCACACACTTTCCTTGATTAAACCCATTTTTTTTTTCAAAAGTCACTCTCCAGCAATGAAGATGTTACAATTGGACTTTTATACATACTGGATTTCAATCAATGTGTTACAAGACTCAAATCATGGACTTGAGTTGATTCTTTCATACATGCTATTTTTCACATGCTCAATAGATACAGAGGATAAATTTGAGTTGTTCTTTCATACATATGACAGGGCTATGTATAGCAACACTTTCCCATGCTTAACTCAATTTGGCCAAAGTTTAATGCTAAAATGAGTACAATTATGGTCTAAAACAGGGCCAAAAGGAGATGCGCATTATTACAACTTTTGGTCAATTTGGTCCCTGTTCGTCCCCTCGCCCTGGTATGCTTCAGAATACAGGAGTTTTCATGGTTTTCAAGCTTCACTTGACTCTAACTTTTGTGTAATTATATATACCAGTTGAGATAGTGTTGCTATAGAATACCTACCACACCCTGTGATTAGGGTTATGGTTATAAAAGGAAGGAGTTAAGATTAGAGTTAGGGTTCAGTAGATATTCTACAGTTAATTCTGTGTTGCAAAAGCTTGTCACTACTACCGAATCCAGCAACAACAAAAACTCAAAAAGTGAGTAGAAGGAAGGGTGGATACTTGATTGTCTGTATACTCTTCATAATATTCTTTAAAGATGATCAGCCTGAGCAAAAACGTTGGTCTTTGTTTAAAAAATTGACCACTCTCAAGTAATTACCAGGACATCATAAGAAATCCCTTAAAATATCTACTGTCTCCGACATATTTAATGAATGTAAACTGTGCATACCAGTATGCTCTTATGCTAGTGGGTACAGCTTTAGTTCTGTAACATAGAGCCTTCCTTGGCTTGCCTGGCTACCAGTGATTTATTGACAAGTTTGTTGTCTGAGATGGTAAGAATAGAAGATGTGAAAAATTCAGCCATTGGGATTTCCGAGCTGATATTTTTGTCAGTTCAATAAGAAAAATCCAACCCTGGAATCCAATTAATACCTGAAATCTGTGGAAGATGGTGCAAGGTGTTAAAATATAACATGTGCATATTAGTAGCTGTAGAGAGAACATGCTATGCAAGCGACAAACCTATCTGTGGCCCCTATCTATGTATGTTATCCTCAACTCCTCTGCTTATCAAAAAATGGGCTATTCCAGTTGAACTCCACACACCCCATTTGGAACACATGACCTTAATCTTTCACACAGGGGGTGTAGATTTCAAATGGAGTTGCGCCATTCAGCTAACCCATTTGAAACGAGATGGAGGGGATGTTCAAAACACTACGCGGCAAGGACGGAAAGAAATAGGTATTTACATAATTAATGGTGACTATTAGCTATATGTCATAAATTATATGTTATTATGTGATTTGGTTCCATATGATTTTCATAGAATTTCACATTAAAGATGAAACATTGTTGCTGATATGACACCCCTTCTTTCCATCTGTATGTAATTCAATTACCCGCCTGCCTGCCTGCTTGTTATGTAGACCATGACATAGTCTAGAGGGTTATAAGCTTGCTCTACATTTTCTGCTTTCTGACGCGTTTGATTTCATGATGTTTCCTTTTTGCCGTCGGTTGTAAGGTGCCACATTTTACCCGTTTTCTTCCGATATACCTTCTACCTTGAGTTGCATCTAGACTGCCGTCAATAACTTTTGGCATGGTGCGAAATATATTGGGATAAGCTGTAGTATAGTGTAAGAAATGTCATGCAGGGAAGGCTTATGGGCTACCCCAAAGGCTATAGCCTAGCTAGTACAGAGCTGAACAGATTCAGATGAAACTTACTATTAGAGACTAAATCAAACTTTGAATAACTACATACACACACACCCACCCCTGTATGGAAAACCTGTCTGCACCTGCAATCGCAGACCTTGTGTATTGCTATCAAAATGAGGATGTCTGACAGGACTGTTTAATCAAGTCTGCCTGCTTGGTCCTCAGTATAATCAACATACTGAGGACCAAAGTGGCAGAATTTGTGTACTATACACAGTACAAAATATGCCTACCAACTGCGGGCGATATTTTTAATGCACAATAGAGGTCGTATCACTAAAATGCATTTGGCAGGCTATTGCAACCTACTGCAGACCTCAGTGAATCGAGAATGGTGCTCATTTGCAGGCAGGTCCACAGTGTAAATATGAAAAGTCTCGGTGTGTCTTAGCAGTCAAACACCGAAAGCACATAGGTACATTTATGCACGCACATTCTGTGCTTATTGGTGATGGTTGTTGGATATTTATAGGTTAATGAACGCGTATTACTTGTTGGGAGATAAATTAGACAAAATATTGCGAATTTTACTTTTTTTATTTAACAAATTATCACTAAAAATGTTGGAAAATAGAACCAAATATAAATGCATCAACCCGCCCGAAAAATAAATCAATCCTACATAGCGCTGAACGCTTGCTGAAACACTGCGCTGTAGTATGCTGGAGTGCACAATATACACAATCAGTGCATGTTTCGTACTTTTCTAACAGCTTTTCTGATTGGCTGCTTTCATATAGGAGTGTATGAAATATATATAACTACATGGATGGGACTTCAGTCATAAGTATGCTTCTTCAAACAACATGGGCAGCATCTCAGTGTATGAACATGCCTCTTTATTCAATGCGACATGCAAGCCTCTTGCAGACACTCAGGGAAAACAATTTTTTGTTTAAATGCCATGTTTTATTTTAACACTCGCAGCGTGAAACATGACTAGCAAGCAATGTGTACGCCTCAAAAGCAGAATGAAACATCATCTCTTGTTCCTGCTCATGAAATACTTGATTTCATTGTAAGGACTTCTGACTGATCTACCCCTAACCACAGCCACCATCTGTATGCCTTCACAGTGTTTCAATAAATTACTTAAGTAGTCATCAAGTACTGGTGGCTTCCTCTTGTGATGTTTATTTGTCCTTGAGTATACATATATGACAAAAGCAATATTGCTCTGTCTAGGTGAATGATGCCAAGCCCGGGGTTGTAACATTTATATCATGAAGGACATCAATGCACTATTCTTATTCTTTACTTCCTTATCCCAGTATGCGGGTAGAAACAGCCTCAAACTATTTCAGCACCCAGATTTGTCGCAGTCGACAGAATGGTTGTGAGTTATTGATCAAAAGGGTATTGAGCAAGCTGAGGTTTCGCTCATCGGTTACTTATTGCAGGAAGGTTTGGTGTCATAAATGAAACCATTTGTCTGTGTTGAACTAGAATTGGTGACGTGTTAGGAAAGATGAAAACTGTATGATGGTATAATGCCAAAAGGGAAACATATTAATTTTCTATGATGCACAAAGATTGTCTTGGACGATTTTGGTTGACCCAAGGTCATTTTGATTGAGGTTTGAACCTTGTCCAGCATCATCCTAACTACTATTTTCTTGTGACATTTCTAGAGAATTTTGTTTTCTATTTTCTCCGTTGGATGATTTTGGACTACCCAAGGTAATCCTTGATTGAGGTACATTTCTTATTTCTCCAATGAACAATTTTGGTTAA
Source organism: Amphiura filiformis (assembly GCF_039555335.1). NCBI lineage: Eukaryota > Metazoa > Echinodermata > Ophiuroidea > Amphilepidida > Amphiuridae > Amphiura > Amphiura filiformis. The sequence goes on from NC_092636.1 coordinate 21,714,822, forward strand.
ATCATTTTATAGGGAAATACCAATGGTTTAGAATCGATCAGTCCCATTATTGCTATGCGCCTCCAATTGGTTCAAATAGCGAGTATGTGTATTACATTGACTCGCACACGCTGAACCTTGTTATATCGTATCATATCACACGCTAAGAACCAATAAAATTGCAGGAACTTTCTCAAGTGTTTAAGAATGATGTTTTAACCTTGTCCAGCATCATCCTAACTACTATTTGTCTTTTGACATTTCTAGATAATAAGTTGGTTGGGGTATTTCTCTTTTCTCCTTGTAACTTTATAAAACACAATTCTTTTCAACTGTTTATCCTGACTGCTCATATCCATCAGTCCAGACTTCTTCCCCCTGTTAACTGGAATGCTTTTTTGTTTCAACTGCTTATTTGGACATTTAAGATGCTTTTTGACAAGATTCAATTTGTTTCAGTTGGTGACTCTAACTAATCCAGCTCTTATTGTATCTGTTATATTTAGGTATTATGGCTCTCTGTAAATAGTTCAGACATCCCCTCGTACAGAAAAAAAACCTTGCAAATTCAAAGTTCATTTGCCAGCCACAAGTTGACAACAGGAAGAACCTCAACATTTGTAGGCTAATAATTGCCCCAATTATGGGACACTAACACCATGAAACTTACATGTTTACACTGTTCCCCCGTAAGTATCAATCGTGATAAGTCCGACGCTTTACTTATATGCCCCTTTACAAGTGGCATTACCCCGTGATACAAATCTGACAGGTTAGTTTTATCCACCGTCCACTGGCACAGCACAGCTAGCCGGCCACGGATACAGCCAGTTGCATGGCTGGGCAGCCGTCATTAAACAGGTCAATATCTTGTGCTTGCACTCTTGCGGCCTGTCACTCCGTGCTCGACTCTTGTGTTGTCGTAATCAACACATAAGGGTAATTGGAGAAGAAATTTGCACTTGACGATGACTAGGCTGTAACTGGATCAGGCAATCCTTAAATATGCCGCTTGTATGATCTCTATGGACTTGAGGAGAGGCCCTTGCGACACTGATCAAATTTTACTGACAATATGTAGCTTCAATACAAGAAGATTGTAAGTGCTTTATTAACACTTTGCACTTACGATCTTCATGCATTGAACTGAGGTATTGTAACTTGCCCTCCGAGACCGTATCAGTTAATATAAGCACTGATGTCTCTGGACTATTTTATGCACTTGAGATGATTACAATACATAAATGGCAAGGATATTTATAATTATTTGTCCAAATATTTCAATGTTAACTAATTGTTTAATGAGGCAATACATGTTGCTAGACCAGATGTGAATAATAAGCTATTCGAGTTGAAATGACATGTCCGTAATCTTCCACACAGCGAGTGTGAATTTCAAATGGGGTTACCTGAATGGGTGACTCCATTTGAAATCTACACTCCCTGTGTGGAAGATTAAGGTCATGTCTTCCATAGGGGGTGTATGGATTTCAACTTGAATAGCATAATATCACATCGTCCAGTATTCTTCATTACAGAGTCTCAGTTTAAGGCCCAGTGGCCACAATAATTGCACAGTATAGCCAATATTAGACCTGTTCTCACGAAGTGAGCGGAAAGGTGCCAGGAAAGGAAAGGATATAATGGTTCATTGTATAATGTCAGAAAGCAATAGAAAACAAAAGAATTCTTCATTGAATTATTGACTTTTGAAGATCAAGTGAGAGAACAACTCTGACAAGTTGTATATCATTTTAAAGCTTGTGATCCAGAGAATATCAATCCAGCCATAAGTCAAAATAAAAATGAGCAACTTTCCTCTGATTTGTGTGTGAACAGCTCATATCTGTGATTTAAAGGGCATTGGTAATCAATAACAGCCACAAGATGGATTTTTTGATCTTATTTATCAGTTGGACTATTAAAGCTAGTAGCCCTTGAGCTGTCAGTGTACAAGGGCATGGTCAAAAGCAAGAAAGTGTTTTATTATAGAGCTATCAATTTTGCAATTGAGATATTTATCGCTTTTACAAGTCCAATAAATAGGAACATCATAAACCTCTCAATCAATAAGAAGGCCAAGGATGATACTGTGCTTTAAAATAACTAAAGGATTTTGAACTTTGGGAAAATTATGAGCTTGGCCCTAGATAGATCACACCACAAAATCAAGTTCCTATTCTTTTATGTGTTAATAGAAAAATTTGGCATTTTCTCATGGTTAAAACATCATTGTGAATTCAAAACATTTTGCCAAAAGTTCATGAGATATTCTCCCCTAGAACTAGCATTTTATTGGTAGTTGAGCTGCTCGACAACACTTCTGAAAAACAAATAAGCAGTATCTGATGAAATTGAAACAGACACTTTCCCAATTTTCTTTAAATCTATGTCTCGTCTTTGCAATATTAAAGACTAAAAACTTCAAAGCTAAATCTCATAAAAGGGCATATGTAACACCTGATAAACCATGCTATTAAATCCTAGCCAATCAAAGCCTTGGGCAGAGACTACACCTTTCAACCCTAATTCATCACACCGGCGATTTGAACTCAAGCCGCTGTGAATTTACTCATACTTAACTGAGACCTCTTATCCAACATGCACTTGAAAGCCTTTTAAGGCGACTCGCCAAAGCTGACTGTGAGCGGTGATCAACTCCCGATGTATTGATTGATTGTCAGCAGTGATCCAATAGGATCAGGGGGTATCACCTGTTCAGTGAATGCAGCGCTACTAAACAGGACTGTAACGGAAATAACACTTAACCCAGTGCCCCCGAAATAGAATTATGGGACTTTTAGAGTAAATGGACTTAGAGGTGAAGGAATATCTGGCTTGATGCCCTCTGAAATTGATTATAAAGATTTGCTGTGTTATTGACCCTCCTAATTATACCTTGTGGAATGTAGATATGGGACTGGAGGGTTATTATTAGCTATCTTCAGTAGACAGTAAGTTAGTGAAAAGTAGTATTTTGAATTATGGGATTTAAGAGTAAATGGACACAGAGGTGAAGGAATATCTCACTTGATGCCCTCTGAAATTGATTACAAAGATTTGCTGTGTTATTGACCCTCCTAATTATACCTGGTGTGGTATGTAGATATGGGACTGGAGGGTTATTTTTAACTATCTTCAGTAGACAGCAAGTTGGTGAAAAGTAGTATTTTTGAATTATGGGATTTAAGATTAAGAGTGAATGGACTTGGAGGTGAAGGAATATCTCGTTTGATGCCCTCTGAAATTGATTATAAAGATTTGCAGTGTTATTGACCCTCCTAATTATACCTGGTGGAATGTAGATATGGGACTGGAGGGTTATTATTAGCTATCTTCAGTAGACAGTAAGTTGGTAAAAAATAGTTTTTTGAAAAGATATGACTTAGTGAAAAGGGAATAGGTAAAATTGATATGACTTGTGTAAAAAAATGCTTATCCTACCTCTAGTCAGAGAGGTATTTGTCCAATTAGATCACTTATATTATATAGTGACTGTTTAATACCTGCACATCCCTTTTGCGAATGATTTGATTGAAAGAAATAGATTCTACATCTATGGGGAACATGATAGTACGAGACTAAAGTCAGTTCCCTTTGAGAACACCAGGCCTGTGTTGAGTTTTATCTTATTAAAAGCATTAAAAGCATTTAGTATAGATCTGTCTTTCTTTCTCATTATTACATTGATATCGGGAATATCGTCACAAACTTTGGTGAATGAATAAAAAAAAATGCGCAGACAATGCGCAGTGGTCGGTACAAACCATGGATTCAAGTAATTTCCTTAAAATATCCTCCTTAGAACATCATTTTTTTAATATTCTCCCACTCCAATTTTTTAACACTCAACAATCTGCTGTATGGATATAGAAAAGCAAGAACTTTAGAACTTTATGATTAGATTAATTTGAGACCAAGATCAAGTGATAAATCACTATGACAATTTGACCTGTTTTGATTCCCTAGCATTTATTTACATCTACCAATTGATTAAGGGTACCGTGTTAGTTTTGTAGATTGAATTACACACCACCAAGTAAACATCTCAAAATAAGTAACTAACCCCCTTAAATAATGACCATTATTCAAAAATGGGTAATTGTATTGCAAATCTGAAAAATGTGTTGGAAGCAAAATTTGTTTCTGCACATTTTGACACCTCATTTGTAGCAATTGACTAAATATTGATGTCGCAACGTACATTTAAATCAATGTCACCCAAGATTTGAAAGTTGCAGTAAATTGTATTGATTTTGTATTCAGTATAATGGAAGGAAATCTGTGTAATGATAACTAAGTGTTTTTGTATTGTAAAAATGTGTATGTAAGTGCAACTTTCAAATCTGGACCTCACTACATTAAATTATTATTATTCTAAAGCACATAAAAGTAATGAACCTCATGACTGGCAGATGGCCAAAATGTATCGTAACAAAGCTAATAATTTACGTCTTAATCTCAAGAGGAAATTTTATTCTGATTCCATAGCTAATAATGTAAATAACTCGAAAAAATTATGGTCTACAATAAAGAAACTTTTACCATCTAAATCGTTATCAACTACCACTACTGTTAAAAATGATAATGGATTAACATCTACTGTCAAAGAAACTGCTGATGTATTTAATGATTATTTCACCTCAATAGGTTCCACACTTGCAGAAAAATTTGAGGATGTTCATGTTAACAGTAATATAAAGGATTCCAATAGTTCTTTCAATTTTAATTCCATTACTTCAGATTTTGTTTATAAGCAAATTTGTGATATTCCTAACAACAAAGCTTCCGGTATAGATGATATTAGTGTCAAACTTCTCAAACTTGCTGCACCTTATATATGTCATTCTCTTTCTTATATTTGCAATCTATCTCTTTGTACATCTATGTATCCAACAAATTGAAATTGGCCAAAGTTACTCCAATCTTTAAAGCTGGAGACAAATTAGATGTTGGAAACTATAGACCTATTTCTGTTTTACCTCTTATATCAAAAATTATTGAAAGAGCTGTTCACAATCAACTTTATTCATATCTTACAATCTCTGGTATTCTCTCCGATAATCAGTCTGGTTTTCGTACAAATCATTCTACTACAACTACTCTTATAGATGTTGAAGATTATATACTGAATAATATGGATAGTGGACGTGCTACTGGAGCAATCTTTCTTGATCTTAAAAGGCATTTGACTGTGTAAACCATTCTCTCTTGATAGAGAAACTGTATTGTTATGGTGTTCGAGGTAATGTATTAGAGTGGTTCAAGTCTTATCTTAATAATAGAGCTCAAGCTGTAAATATTAATTCCACACTGTCTAACTTTAAAAACATCAACATTGGAATTCCTCAAGGGTCAATACTTGGTCCGCTTCTGTTTATCATTTTGTAAATAGCTTACCTGATACTGTTAATTGTAAATGTACTATGTATGCTGATGATACCACACTTCTTTGTACTGCTAATGACCCTTCTACTCTTCAATCAGAACTTCAGACTAACTTTGATCATATTGCTGATTGGTTCAAAAGTAACAATCTTACTTTAAATGTTAAGAAAACTAAGTTTATGGTCTTTGGTACTCGTCATACATTGGAAAAGTTCAATAATGTTCACATATATTATGATAATGATAACATTGAGCGTGTAGATGAATACAAATACCTTGGTGTCACATTTGACCCTATCTTGTCTTGGTCAAATCACATTAACAAAATGTCTTCATGTATTTCCAAGCGTTGTGGTATTATTAGACGTATTAAATATTTTGTTCCAAGAGATACTCTCATCATGCTTGCTAATGCACTTGTCATGCCAAACTTTGATTATTGCAGCTCTGTTTGGTCTAATTGTGGTACTGAGCTTTCAAACTCTCTTCAAATTCTGCATAACAGATTAGCTCGCATTATCTTATCTGCTGATATTAGAACACCTGTTAATGATATGATGAGTATCCTTCAATGGAACAAACTAAATGATAGATGGACTAACCAAATGTTGGTTCTAATATTCAAATGCCTTAAAGGTATGGCTCCTAGTTACATTTCATCTCATTTCAAGAATTTCATGTATAGCATGCATTCTAAAGGTACCAGGAGTCAAACCAACTTTAATCTCCATGAAGTAGCATGGAATATTAATGCAGGGAAAAGGACTTTTACTTCACGTGCTGCCAAAATTTGGAACAGTCTTTCTGCTGATATAAAATGTAATTATGAATCCATGAGTCTTTATCAATTTAAGCATAGGATTCTTACTTCATAAATTTGTTTATTCCATCTACATTATTATAAGAACATCTGTGTATTTGTTATGTAATTTTATAATTGTAGCATAATTAATATAATCGATGTACTTGTATGTAATTTTATCATTTTAAATTGTTTTTAATCTCTGTTTAAGAATCTTATACTTTTTGCTGCAGGGCCTCCTTGGAAATCAGTGTATTAACATTGAAGGGGCTACCCTGCCTAAAGAAAGAATAAATAAAATAAATAAATAAATAAAATTGACCGGTGTTTTATTGTTTTCTGTGCTATCGTATCAAATGAGGTGTCAAAATGCGCAGAAATAAATTCTGCTTCCAACGCATTTTACAGATTTGTAATACAACAGCCCCTTTTTGAATATTGGCCATTATTTAAGAGGGGTTAGTTACTTTTTTTGAGATGTTTATAATAATGTGTGGAAACAATAATACAATATTACAAGGCTGTACCCTTAAGATATCAGCGTATCAGCTTTTGAGTAAGAGGATTATCTAAATATAAATAAATAAATCTCTGACAAGGGAGCACCCTTGAACTGACCTTGCTGCAGGATTCCGCTCAAATTTCAAAGCTATTCTAATTTAGGATCTAGAAAGATATATGGAGCACCGACATGCGAGCTTAATTTTGTGTACATGCCGTTTCTAAACATAGTACGATGTTTACATATCGTTTGTCTAATGACTATCAGATCTAGAGCCATTATTGTGTAGGGTAACTTGCAACCTTTTGATTAATATTAAAATATACGAAATTAGGGGTCTTGATGGTATATTGATTGTGGCAGTTCAGTCATTGATATACGCAAAATGTATCCATACACTTAAAATATAAGCATTATCTAAGAGACAAAACCTAAATTACCAAATAAAGTAATCAGTATAATTTTATTCTGCATAACTCATTTGGCAATTGTCAAATTATTTTTAAGACTTTCTGTGTAAGGTCATGCTTGACAACCATTTTGACAACTCCTGACTTATTCAGTCTCAGAACAATGTCAAGTATGGAAGGCAAAAACTTTGACCTTGGTTGTACAGCAACATAAAGTGATCTAATGGGAAACTGTACATCAAGAAATATAAAAATCTATCAGAATGACAAGGGCCAATATAATTTGGATCCATATAAATGATTAGACCCGGCCGGGGAGATGGTTCTTCTCTTGGATTTTGATAAAGCTTCAGAATATTGACTGTATCCATTTGAAGGAATTCCAAGAGCTTGTAATATCACTACTAACACATTCCTGCCAAAGCTACATGTGTTTACTTGAAATCTACAATTATATGTAAATTTCTGGTTTCAGATCAGCTTGCAGGATACAATTCTGAATCAGTCTTCAAATACTGACTTGGACCCCCTTCCTTTAATTACAAGTCAGTCCCCTTTTTCATACCCACGTCAAACTAAGTTGAGTGCCCCACTCAGATTCATAAAAGAAACATCATTTTGATGTACAGCACACAGGCAAACATGTCATATGTGATGAATTCATAACATAACGGCACTTGTAAATTTGTCAAACACAAACTTTTGACTTCATCTTACCAAGAGGAATTCATTTAATAGAGTTCTTGACCTTCAGACGGCTTACATGAAGTAAAAAACCATTAACTCCCCTCATCCTGACAGCTGCTTGACTTATAATACAGGTATTAAAAGATGATTTGTTTTTCTCTTGGATGTTCTGTGTAACATTCCTCTGGGTTGGATTAAAGTAGAATAGGGAAGGATAAAAGGATGTCGTATTTGCTTAGGTATATCTTGTTATTCTTTCCGGTGCTCTTCTAGATGTTATGATGAATTGAAGCAGCGGTTATTAAGGTTATGATGGATTGCATGAATTTGCAGAAATGAAGCAGATTAAATGAAAATATGTTTCTTGATGTACACTTTATTTTTTGTGATTTTTTGTTAAACAGGAATCCATACATGCCATGGAAGACTTGACCTTAATCTCCCACACAGGGGTGTAGAATAAAGGGAGTTACCCATTCAGGTAACCCCATTTGAAATTCACACCCTCTGTGGAAGATTAAGGTCATGTCTTCTATAGGGGGTGTATGGATTTCAAATGAAATTGCCCATTACATGGAGGAACACATGTGCTGTCTGCTGTAGATAGCAATTCTACACATAATGCTGCCTAAAGATAGGAGGAATCAACATGGCAGTAGACTAAGTGCCATGGGTGCTTCAGTCAGGCACTTGTGAAGGTGGTTATTTATTCAAACGATGAAATTATAGTAAAAAAAATTGAATCACACAGAGAGTGTTTATCTGAGAGGTTTAGATGGTAATTTTATTTTTACTTTTAATAGAATTCATTTGGACAGGTGTATTGGAAAAGAGGTTGCTTAGACAGTTGTCAGTTGAAAAATTATATATTTATTTGGAGGTACTACAACTGATATTCCACAATTCTCAAAATGACAGACTCTGGTCATTTGTCGTTGTCGTCCTATGGGTCATGACTGGCCTGTTGTGACCCTTTTGATGATGTTGTTCCAATTCTGCCTGTCCAATGCAAGATGGGAAGCATTCAGAAGGGATAGCCCAGTGGATTCTTTCATTCCATGTGACCACCAGAACTTCTATCTGCCTCTTCTGCGAAGTCCTTCAACTTGACCCTGAACTATTATCCTCTCCAAGTTGTCACCATTTCTTCTGGAGATGTGATCAAAGTACTGCAATTTGTTGCGATCAATCTTTTGGCACACTGAACATAGGACATGCTCACCTAGTTGACTTCTGACAAATTCTCAGCATCTTCCACCAGCATCACATTACAAAAGCTCTTGTCATTACAAAAAACTTTTTGTATATAAATGACCCAATATGTAAGTGTACATTGTTATCCTCTATGTCTACTGGTAGAGTGTATCCATACCGTATTCAAAAGCATCAGTTGCGCAATAGGAAAAATACAGAAATTGTACAGAATGCAATAAGTAAATATAAATAAATGTATTTAAATGAATAAAGAAATATCGACCCTTATTGTATAAGTTCACCTTTGTGGCGGTCTTTTATCACCATTCCCATGAATTTTAAACTTCTGATTCCAATATTCTCAAAGCTCCCTGATAAATCCCAACAAAATTGAATCATTTCTTCCACATACATTCTATCAATATTTCCAGTCCAATTCCCACACAATTCACTACATGTTTGCATATAATTCAATACAATTTGCTGGGGTTTTGTTCAGTACAATTCTCTACAAAATTTGCCTCCTTTTTCTGTCCAACTTGACCATTTTACTGGGCATCTTTCCTTTGTTTTGGTACTAATTGCCCTGCTCTTCACTCCGTTCAACCGAAGTAATGGTCAAACAACGTAAGACGAAAACACGCCTAAAATTATTTGCGATGTAGAGATATCCATCTCATTGCCATTTATCAACATTTAATCATCACCCCTATCAATGATGCACACACAAAAAACACCTGCGCCGGTTGCATAAGAGACACATTCATGTTTGAATGTTGTTGAATTGGATGCCAGTTGAACCCATGGGCACTTCAATAAATATTGGAAGTGAAAGAGAAAAGACGATTGCATATCAATTGAAATAGGAGATATGGGGGATGTGTACACACAAGTTTGGTGCAGCATCACTGCTGTACTTAGCAGAAGTATAATTATGTAAAACTGGACATTTTTTGCACATTCAATTTTTTAACCTGTGACAATTTCAAACATTATATGTTTGTTTTTAATTTTGCTGGTTTGTAGTTTTCTACTTTGACATAATCACTTAATAAACCGTTTTGAGCATTTTTAATTTTGCGCAAGAGAAGAGCACAACATTGTAAACATTTATGTGGTGTAAACAGTTCCACTTTAACAGTATAGCGATGTAGGTTAAATGTTATCTCTATTTGTGGCAGGCGGAAGCTATACCACTCTGAGCAGTTCGATAACCATGCAGCGGAGAAGCGAGCTACCACACTTTACAAAGTACAAATTTATTGAACTGCAAAACAGAGCCACAGGATAGCAGTGTGTGATTATTACTTCCAAATCACAAGAAAAAAGACGCAATGTGTTGTGTTAGTGGCAGAATGTTGTAGCCATGGCTCCCCTTTTTTTTAAATGTTTGATTTGTGTAAAATAGTTTAACTAATGTTGATTCGTAAGTTGAATTGTTACAAATGTTTGTTAGGAAATTGTAACATAATCTTTTCATACAGACGGATGGAATCAATTTTGATTTTTGATGTTATTTTGGTTTTGAGCTGATACTTGCATCAGCATTGCCTAGGACAAAATGAAATCAAATGATTTCCAAAGTGAATGAATATTTAACATTTTGATCCCATTTGATCCTATTAAAGCTCAAGCAATATCTTGGGTACGGTACTTTAAACTGTAAAAAATATTTTCACACAGTGGTTTTATTAGATTTTGAAATAAAAATTGTGTTTTGACCACATTTCAACTAATCTGGCAGCTATTTTTTTTTGTGTGCAAACCTCCCAGCAGTAATACAAGAATAAAATAAAAGAAGAAAGCAAATAAAAAGACATCCAAAATGTCCTGTGTGCCTTGCACCTAACACATTCGGTATTGAATATTGCTACGAGGCAAGATTTTATTAACACACCGCATTAGGCCTTTGGCGGATGACTTGATCTAGTAATAATGTACTGTCCTGTTTAATTACATTGATGAATTGTTTAGCTGCAGTGGTTACATAGCTGGTTCTGTGTTATGCCAGGTGGGAATGATGTAATGCTACTAGGAAAAGCTGCTTTATGTGAAAAACTTGTCAAGTATATATACATGTACAGGACAAAGGGTACGATTAGTATGGTATTTTTTATACTGTTTACCTTAATAAGTTGATGCATAATTTTGTTAAGGCCAAGAAAGAATGTGGTCTCAGAAACCTGTGTGCATGGAAAATGGAAATATTCAAATAGTATGTGTCTGTCACATGAAAAAATGTTGGCCCACTTTGGCATGTTGACTGTCTTTTAGTGAAGCTCTGCCCCAGCTCCTCCAATTCAATGTTGGACAAAGCCATGTGGTCAACAGGTTTGTCAACTAGTGTTGTCAACTAATTTGCATATGACGTCCTGACCAAAAATGCCATACTGCACAGGTCAGCAACCTAAGCACACCATGCCTTACCTTCATGTCAGATGCAAACTATTCTTTTAATCGGTCTTCAATTATAGGAACTTTCATGTAATAGTGGTGTTCAAGGTCACACACTAAGGTCAAAGGTTATTAGAGGTCCACTTATAAAATAGGCTGAAAATGAAAAACAAATTGGTCTCATATATCTTTGGACGACCTATCTGGGAATGCTGTCCCTATTTTTCAAACAAGTGATCCCAACATTAAGTGTAGTACAAATTTTCAGCAGTAACCATCAGCAGCAGACTTGGCAGGAAACTCAAGTTAGGCATCAAGCTGTATCACATAGCTATATGGGGTGGTATAAAGTGGGTCTTAGGCCAAACAAGATTTTCCAAATCTTAAGTTGTCTATATTATCTGGATTATCTGTTATTTGGCAGCTATATATGTTGTCTGTTATACTTACCTACTTAGATTGTGATTCCAGCCATGTGTGTATCTAGAGTTAATCAAAATGTATTGGATTTTGTCATAAGTTCTACATTACATGCAATTCCAGATATATATATTAGTATTACTCTTTAAATAAGTCAATAAACAGTTATAATATCTGGTTGCGTTTTACGACATCTCCACCCTTAGCATGTAACTATTTAAAGCATGCGTTCCACTTGTAATAAATAATAGCATTATATTACAAACCTCTTATATCTGCATTTCCTATGACGTATTACATATATATCCTGCTGGATGTAGCTCTAGTCACATTGGGCTATTCCATTTAAAATCCACACTACCCCTGTGGAAGATTTTGGAAACATCTTCCACAGGGGGAGTATGAATTTCAAATGGAATTAGCACATTAGGCAGCATCATTTGAATATCATACAACCTCCTTGAAAGATTCAATCTGAATCTTCCACTGAGGGAGGATGAGTTTCAAATGGAGCAGCTAATGTGCTCATTCCATTCAAAATTCATACTCCCTCTGTGGAAGATATTTCCAAAATCTTCCACAGGGGTAGTGTGGATTTTAAATGGAACAGCCCATTATGCTTTGTGCAAACTCTTACTTGGGCAGTGGTATAACTAGATTTTTGGGGGCTGTAGGGGGTAGCACAGTGTTGGAGGGGGTGAAATCTGGATCCTTGCTCCATTAACACCTTTATAAACTCAAGGGGGCTCTGAACTTGACTGAGGTGGTTATATATATTCTGATTGACGTAATCATAACACTTTAATGCTCTAAATATCAAGAGCTATCTTAAAAACCACTGACCCAATACTAGGCTTGTTTGTACTCAGTTTAATGCGGTTTTTTATACTAATTCCAAATATGGTCATAAAAATATACTTTTCTGAAAAAGATGGTGGTAGTGATCACTTTATATGATTCATTGTAAAATTACCATGCTCTGTTTCTGTCACAGATCATAGAGTACACCTCTGATACAATGGCAAAATGCAGTTGCACAGAGACTTTAGGCTCTTATTTGCAACTCAAGTGTACTTTGTAGTTTAATAGCCTAATGATGGCATTTGCATCATGTGACACTAACGACTTAGAGTGGTCACACGCTTATGCCATAATACAATTGTAACACACTTTATAAATGGACAGGAAAATAAATGTAACTTCTGTGTGACCCTAATAGTGCTGTGATATAATTTTTATGCAGTTGGTCTGGCTGGTGAAAGTATACAGATTTATGTGTTATTTTGAAAACACTTGTGATTATTGTGATTGCTAGAATACTTGATCTCCCAGTCCCCTTTCAATATAACATATCATGTTTGTTGTTAATCCTCATTAATGCTTATTTTGTTTACAAGTATGCATGTGCTTTCTGAGACGAGCGTGTCAGGTTGCACGGTTCGAGCCAGTGGATGATATATCGGGACTCTCTTAAATTACACATATAAAGTAAAGATCTCATGAAAATACATGGCTGCTGAGAAATGTGCAAGGAAGTCTGGAACAGTTAATCCAAATAATCAATTGAATGTGTTGGAATGCAAATGTTTTATAAATACACCAAATGGAGAACTAGGGGTTTCTCTATATAGTCGTGTTCACATTTCGAGTTAAACCCAGTGTAAACTTACGCGAATATTGATAAAAACTCCACAAATATTTTAGCTAACCCTACCGCGTGTCCACACCTAGCCTACTCCATGACTCCTAGCACTACGTCGACCAGTTCCACCAAGCATTCACTTCTGGTCAGCATAAACATCAGCTCCACTTCCAGTGTTTCCGTAACCTTTTTCAACCACGCGACATGTAATGTCTTAGGTTTTGATCAACAAAAGGTCAAAATTACACCGGGTGCCAGGAGTGGCAGCATTCACATTGCAACTTACGCCTGGCTGAGGTTACACCCAGCTCGCTACTCCTGACTTTTGTCAGGAGTAAAGCGTCGGACGTACGCCTGGCGGAACTTACGCTGACCATTGTTCACACTGCTGCTACTCCTTGCCGGGCCTACCGCTACTCCTAGCAACTTGCGCCGACCAAGTTCTGCTGGGCGTACGGCGGACAATGTGAACACAACTTATGATGTGGTGTGCCAGTCTAACAGATAGAGGAGGAAGCTAGGGTCCTTGAGGTCTGTGTGGAGATAAACATCTTGACTCACTATGAAATCAGACATGAATTCAAAGTGAATTGAAAGTTGAAGTGATCATGGGTCGGGTGTTTTTTAAGATTTCTTTGTTCAGTTAGTGTAAAAAGTAATACTAGAGGTTCTGCCTGCGATGTATGATACTGTAATAGTACTGAAGTTCTTTGCCATAGACCCAATGGAATTGAGCCACCCTTTGGAGGCTTTCTTGGATTATGCAAATAATCAATGAAACAAAAAATTGGTCTATTTCAGAAAATAAGTGCACATCTCCGATAGAAGAGTAATTTTCATTGAAAGAAATGTCTGGATTTCTAAGTTTGCTTTCTGAAAACAAATGGAATTCCAGTTTGTTACTGGAAAGAGCTTAGATATGAATTAAATAAATGAAAAATCATGCAATTGTCCAAGAAGGGCCTCATTAATAAATTGAGGGTTTCTGAATTTAATGTTTTTCTTTGCTGGATAATTTTACCTTCAGACACTTTAAAAGTCTCACCCAATTTCCAACAGTCATAACTGGACCTCAATAGACAATGATAGTAAAATTAATGAAAATCAAGGGAATATATCACATGCAGTTTTTTAACCAAGAGATCTAAAAGTTCTGTCTCAAGGTCTATTACATGATAAATTTGAGTCTGCGATTCAGAGTGTGAATCACAGTTTAGGATATTTTTGGTTTAGAGTACAAGCAAAGTCTCTCATTTTGTTAATTTGTTATTTTTACTTTTATAATTACTCAGATGCAATCAGTAGTAAGCCCAATGGGGCCTGCTCAATGCCCAATTCCTTTTAATTTGCTGTGAATATGGATGGAAATATCTATCAGTAGATCTTTTATTTGTTACATATTCAATTCACCACCTCTACATTTTCAATGGAGTGGAAAACACTTCTAATACATTGATTTGGGTGAAACAAATCTGAAATAAAAGAAAACTTATTTGGTGAAAGAAATCTGTAATTTTGTTTAATTTCATTGATATGATTTGTATGGTGTTTTTGACATGAGTAAAAAGTGCTGTTTAAAGAAGATATCAGATTGAGATCTTTTCAATGGCCTCCTACTCACTGTTGTGCTCTCTTTTTCTCCCATACTCTTTTTTATCCTCTTCCTTTGCCTCCTGTTTTCTCTCTACATCTCCTCATACACTTTCTTCCATTCCCATCCACTCTCTTTCCACTTCGTTTATCCCCCTAAATATTCTCTATGGTACCATTTCTGTCCTTTCTTCAGCACCCTAATCTTTTAAATGGAACATCCAATATAGTATCATGTCCCCGAGAAGATATCTTACACTTCCCAGAATCCTTTACAGCATGATGCATCACCTTATTACACCAAATGACACTCCTATTACAATGTACAGGTCCCGGGTACAGGTTCCCTTTGTTTTCATGTTTAGAATAGACTCAGCTGAACATGGGTTGATAATCAAGAAATGAACATAGTTTGAAAGATTTGGATGTGCTCTGTTCATTGAGGTACTTTTTGCCACTGTCAACCTACTGTGTTATCAACCCATGTTGTACTAGATAGCAAATCAGTACAGAAAATTGAAATGAAAGAAATGCATTGTGGGAAGTGGAATATATCTTCACTGATCATGTCCAGCCTCACTTGACACCACATCATCAATAACATAAGACCTCCTTTTCTTCGGATAGTAAGCATGAAATTCAATCCCCCCTTAAATGATATGCCAACCATTTATGGAGGATGGGACCACTATTTATTGGGATTGACCTATGGATTGAGTATACTTATCGGCAGCACTTATCTGGATTTGTACTTGGGTTATCAGAATTATTGAGCCCTGGAAAGTGACCATGCATATGAATTTTATGCATTTAATTAACAATAAATCTATTACTATTATTAGATTGAAATGAAATACTGCCTTTGGTACTTTGTACAGGTAGTACATTGTAAAGTCGAATAGTTCAAGTTCATAGCATTTCACAGCATTGCATTTTATAGGTCATTATGAAAAAACTTCAGAATAACTCAAAAATACCCTGAATTGAGCATCATCCTACTTGAAAGGGACTTTTAGGGAGCTGTCAAGGACCAAACCACTTCTTTTCTGAAGTCATTTAAAAATGATTGCTAAATTGAGAAAATAGCCTCATTTTCTTTTTAGAAATATTAACAAAATCTGAAGAAAATTGCAAGGTTTTGTTTCTTTTAAGATTGTTTTCCTATTGGATTTGCATGGACATTCCTTATGCCTGGGCATAAAGAATTAACCCCATAAGAACTACCTGCCGATTGGCCAAAAAGAAGTTTTCATTATCAATTGGACCAATCAGCAACATTGTTAGAATAATTTCACCACACAAAAAATTTGGGGTGAATTATTTGCAAAGCTCTATTCTGATTGGTGATTAAAGTGAAGATATCACGTCATTGACCAATCAGGGGCAATGTCAGATTGGCAGGTAGTGCTCAGGGGGTTAAGATTGTTCTCACTTGACCTAAAATTACAGTGTCAAGCAAGCTCATTCATTGCAGGGGTTATCATATTCAGGGGTTATCATATTCAGCAGCAGTGTCCGACTGCTCTTCCTAAGAAGAACTAGGTCTCGCCTGTGTCACATGATGCTACGCAGTGTGTTCAGCAAATGTGGTGCCGATTTTATGATGGCATAATTCAATTAGCCATTCAGACCCTACTTCCGTGTTTACGCTCTAAACAGCGCCAAATCGGCAGACCACTGAAGAATCTTACTGAAAACTATAGTTACTATGTTAGTAATTATTTCAAAAGTGCCCAAATATGACATGTACAGGGATTAGTGTAATTTGGGATTGATGGTTAACCTGAGAGTGACATCATATCCCAGAACCTAACTCTTAAGGTTAAAGACCACCAATAGGCCTGGGCGATACATTGAAATACGATGAGGAACTATTTGTTTTCATGGCATTCGAAAATACTGCATTAAAATCGCTGAAATTGATCAAGTTATATAGCCAAAAAAGTACTTTTTAGAGTTTGATGCTTCAAAATGGTACATTTTCTCTCATTGTATGCCATTTTGATGTAATAGTACCAAAATTCATACGCACGGCTTCGGTTTTTAGTAAATAGTCGCCCTATCATATTGTAACTTTCAGCTTCGAGGGCGCACCGTCATTTTAAGGTGTTTACGGCTCAGTGCGTTAAAACAAGAAAAGTCTCAGGTCAACCTATGTTGAATTTTTTGATCATTTGGCATCTAAATCATATAGTTTCACCTGATATTGGTGGCATTGAACTGTGAGAGTTCTGAATATGAGAAAATTCCACCCGAAATTAGGCATTTTCCCATTGAAACCCGTGTAATACATAATTAGTGGTATTTAACCTATAGAAACACTGAATTCTATGGATCTGATATTCGTCATGGAGACTTTTCTAGCTATTTTTTGCTTACATTTCTCAATATTTATCTGTATTTGCCCTGGCAAGAAAACGTGCATCTTCTTCGACTATAAGGTATGTTTTTAGAACCCGTTGAGGTAGTAACGGGTTGAGGGGGGGGGGGGCTTGTGGTATTAGGATTGGGGTTACGGCTGGTTTCTGTGATTTCAGGGCTTCTAAATTCAACAACCTTCGCTTGCCTGCGTATACATGTAGAAAGCTTAATGATGATGAAAAATCAATGTTGATGATCATATAGACATGCCACTTTGTTAATTAGACCCACATGCACATTTTGTTGGTGATTTCCTTGCCCTAAATAACGTACATAGGCCTATACGTGTAAATACAGTATAGGCCTAGGCTAGGCATTTTGCTTAAGCTTTAAGGTGCATGTAAGGCCTATAGTCACGTGTAAAATAAAACCTAGTCTTTGTGTACACGTTGTCTATGGGCCTCTACAGCATCCTGTGTGGCCTCACTCTATCCTAACTCAAGCCGGAACCCTAACTTGATCTAAGAACTCTATTTTAAACCCATATCTAATCCTCGGACCTAGCCGTATCTCTATCCCTAACCATGAGCCTAGCCCTATAAAAACCCTATTCCTAATGCGAACCTGACCCTAATCAACAATTCTAACATTAAACAGCAAGCCTAAATCGGAACACTAACCCTAAATCAATCTTAATCTGATCTGATCGTGCTAGGGCAGGCTACAGATACTGAATCTCCAGATATAGTCCTAGGTTGAAGCAAAAACAGCGAAACAGTCATCATACAGGGTGTCCGAAAATCATTGATATTTTACTCGTCATGCTGTTTTCCAGAAATTTTCTTGTTAAAACATGTATTGCAAATGTCAATGTTTACATTCATGGCATTTTACCCGAGATTGGAGCACCTTTGTGCTTATATAGGTTAAAGACCACCAATAGGCCTGGGCGATACATTGAAATACGATGAGGAACTATTTGTTTTCATGGCATTCGAAAATACTGCATTAAAATCGCTGAAATTGATCAAGTTATATAGCCAAAAAGTACTTTTTAGAGTTTGATGCTTCAAAATGGTACATTTTCTCTCATTGTATGCCATTTTTGATGTAATAGTACCAAAATTCATACGCACGGCTTCGGTTTTTAGTAAATAGTCGCCCTATCATATTGTAACTTTCAGCTTCGAGGCGCACTGTCATTTTAAGGTGTTTACGGTTCAGTGCGTTAAAACAAGAAAAGTCTCAGGTCAACCTATGTTGAATTTTTGATCATTTGGCATCTAAATCATATAGTTTCACCTGATATTGGTGG
This sequence comes from Amphiura filiformis, assembly GCF_039555335.1. Classification (NCBI taxonomy): domain Eukaryota; kingdom Metazoa; phylum Echinodermata; class Ophiuroidea; order Amphilepidida; family Amphiuridae; genus Amphiura; species Amphiura filiformis. The sequence goes on from NC_092636.1 coordinate 21,733,506, forward strand.
CATTGAACTGTGAGAGTTCTGAATATGAGAAAATTCCACCCGAAATTAGGCATTTTCCCATTGAAACCCGTGTAATACATAATTAGTGGTATTTAACCTATACCCCCTGAGCACTACCTGCCGATCTAACATTGCCTCTGATTGGTCACTTACATGATATCTTTACTTTAATCACCAATCAGAATGTAGCTTTTTCAAATAATTCACCCCAATTTTTTGCTGTGGTGAAATTATTCTAACAATGTTGCTGATTGGTTCAATTGATAATGAAAACTTCTTTATGGCCAATCGGCAGGTAGTTCTCATGGGGTTAACTCTCAACTGCAGGGTTCAATCGATATTCTGGAGTTCATACCAGACTCTGTGGGGGAGGTTCCAGATTTATAAAAGTAAAATGACCCTATGTAACCTGAGTCGGAGAAGTATCTTATGCAAAACACAGAATGGGCAATTGACAATGACAAAAATTGTTTTGTACTGCAAAAAATTCAATAACATAACCCGTCCCTCACTGTTTGGTAATATACTGCGCCAAGAAAGTATCCTTACACTTGGAAAAATAATCACAATTTCAAAACTGGACCATATTGGGGTAAATTTGTTTTTGTAATAGATGCACTATTTAATCGCAAGCACATTATGACACCACATTGAATCCAATGTGACCTCAAGAAGTAAAGTTACAAGCAATTGAATAGACAAAGGTCCAGTTTTAAAAGTGACAAATTGGTGTATACCAGGCTTAAAAAGATTCCAACCAGCGCAACATGAAGCTTTATTTAAAGCAATATTTATTTCAGTTTTTACTTCTCTGTACTTTTCATAACTTGCATTTTATTTGTCAGCTCTTTTGTGTCAGTTTTCTTTTGTTCCTTTTGTTTTAAATCAAAGGCACACACAAATTAGCCATTTATCACTCTCAAACCAGATGTCTAGTCCGTGGAGTTTTGAATAGGCCAGTGTGTCACTTTTAAAACTGGACCTTCGTCTAATCAAATGCTTGTAACTTTGCTTCTGGAAGTCACATTGGATTCAATGGGGTGTTAAAATGTGCCGGATTAGATGGTGCATCTATTAAAAAAACACATTTACCCCAATATGGTTCAGTTTTGAAATTGTGATTATTTTTCCAAGTGTAAGGATACTTTCTTGGCGCAGTATACAAGGTGACAATTCATAGTCATTTGGGTTTATCACTATGAATAAACCACTTGATTCAATTTTGATAGCAGTTACAGTGGTATGTAGCATTTGCAATGTGTAATGTAACAACGGGAAAAACACATCAAAATCGATATATGTGACATTCAACATATTTTGCTTGAAAGCATCGCACATGACGTGCGCACCAATTCTCTCAAAGTCGTTGTTTTTTAATTCCAAAAATCCAAGTTGTGCCAACCTTGTTAAATCCATTAGACATTGAATCGCAATGTGAAGTCATCAGTAGGAATGCGCAACTACCACATGGTACATTACATTTTTATTTGTCTAGCACCGCCCTTGTGTTTGCTTATGTTTTCTCAAGGTCATAGACAAAACAAAATTAAATGGTGGGAATAATGCTGTCAGCTATCTTCAGTAGATAGCATATATATACAAGGTGTCCTAACATAAATCCCTGTTTTTTAATTGGGTATAACATTTGTGTTACATGTGGTGTCATTTATTTTAGTTGCAAATGAAAGCTAAAGCTTGAGTTTTATTCTAGATATCACATTTAAGCCATCCTTTACACTCTTTTTATATCAATTTAAGTAGGTTGGTTTTCAAACCTCAATTTCGGCACATTTGTAGTGGCTACACATGTTGCAACAAAAATCCAAGTTGTTGTGTTTGTAAGATAACTGAGCAATTTTGAACTAGTGTCGTAATATAGACAATAAATCCCCATAGAGCCCATACACATAATTGGACTCAGCCAAATTATTTGTTGTGTTTGTGAGTTAAACAATTTTGAATTAATATCGTAATAACGACATTGAATCCCCATTGGCTCCATGTATAGTTATGCGGTCAAAATAGTAAGCGGGCTTTCTTTCCTGTTACATCATTATTTCAGCTACAAATGGGCAGAAAACCTTAATTTTCACTTCGTATTTTTTGAGAGGCCAAGAATGCCAAGAATAACAAAATTAATATTTGATTGAAATCATATGCTTTACCCTCAGACCGAGAAAGCCAAAAAGGACAAGGACACAAAGATTTTGCTAATCATGGATGGCACTCCATCAAGTTGCCTTTTATTGAGCGTTTGAATTTGTTTCAGAATTCACACCAATTACCTTTGATCTCAGCCGAAATAAAATTAACAAAATATATAATATTCTCATAGAGAAAGCGTTATTGGACACATTTGGAACACGACAGCCGCCATCGAATTCCCCTTACCCCAGTGACGCGACTGGAGTAAAGTGTTACACTTTGTACTATTGAAATCAGATCAAAACCTATCCTAGGGTAGACCTACCCCCTAGAATTAAATTCCGAGTGTACAACTCTGAAACCGTTGATTAACATAACATATCATGGCTGAGACCCACACAAGGTATATATACTACTGGCGCATACAATTCAAGATCTCCGAGGGTGGCTGTCCCCGGGGATTCCACCAACAGGTGTGTAATTGACCTGAAGGTTACAATGGATAAAAGGATTATTGTGACTTACTCGTCTACCTGTGCATGTGTATCATTATAATTTACAAAAAGAATATCTAAAAATCCCAATCTTCAACAATCACTAATGTACTATACTCGAGCAACAACCAAATTTTTGCACATATAACTCTTTTAACATGTACTAATTAATGACAGCTCTCCATTTTCTAGAACTGATATATATATAATTTATAGAAGGGGGAACAATATTATATTGTGACCCTTATCTTTGAAGATCTTGTGCTTATTTGAAGATCTCTGAAAGCCTTTCTCTCTGTTACCTATGGCATCTGTGATAAACACATTTGGAACTTACAGGCTGGTTAATTTAAAATAACATTCTGAAAATTTGTACCATTTTGCTTGTACTCCTGATCTATTGAGACTTTCTGCTTATCCAGTATTTCTCTATATTGCAATAACATAATTTATATAACATTTAACGATAATGTCCTCACTACTTTACTTGCAGCTATTTCTGTAAAGGATTCCCTCTTCGCATGTGCTGATTTAAGCCCTTATATCACCTAAGGACAATTATAAATAATCATACTAATGCAACATAATTGACATATCATAATACATTTCCTTTGTTTGTTATTGAGCTGTTAACTTCTCTCTATTCCCTTTACTTCATAAGAGTGAATTATCACTCTTAATTATGTGTTCACTAATATATACTTTTCATTGCCCCCATACCCTTATTGGGAGTGGTGGGTGGGGAAATTTCTTTCCGATGTTTACTTGATGGAGAGACATTCATAAATGACTCACAAACTCGATCGCGCACTACATGTAGATGTTTACAAAATCGATGTCACCTATTGATCCCCATGCCAACACCACAACACACAGCATGGAGCTAGCATGACCATACCGGATCGACAAACACAATAGGGATCGTCCATTTCTCGCCATGGGTAAATTTGTTTTCCTTTCGCTTTGCTCGTAAAACATTATTACCCTCAGACCGAGAAAGCAAAAAAGGACAAGGACACAAAGATTTTGCTAATCATGGATGGCACTCCATCAAGTTGCCTTTTATTGAGCGTTTGAATTTGTTTCAGAATTCACACCAATTACCTTTGATCTCAGCCGAAATAAAATTAACAAAATATATAATATTCTCATAGAGAAAACGTTATTGGACACATTTGGAACACGACAGCCGCCATCGAATTCCCCTTATCCCAGTGACCGCGACTGGAGTAAAGTGTTACACTTTGTACTATTGAAATCAGATCAAAACCTATCCTAGGGTAGACCTACCCCCCTAGAATTAAATTCCCGAGTGTACAACTCTGAAACCGTTGATTAACATAACATATCATGGCTGAGACCCACACAAGGTATATATACTACTGGTGCATACAATACAAGATCTCCGAGGGTGGCTGTTCCCTGGGATTCCACCAACAGGTGTGTAATTGACCTGAAGGTTACAATGGATAAAAGGATTATTGTGACTTACTCGTCTACCTGTGCATGTGTATCATTATAATTTACAAAAAGAATATCTAAAATCCCACACAAGTTTCTATCTGGATTAGAAACTTGCGAACCACCCCCCTCCCTTTTTTTTTTTTGTTGTTGTAATTTTGAGTAAAAGTTTTTTATTCACCATTATTGGATGGGGCAATCATGCATGAATAGCGCTCTCCCATCTTCCATGAATTTCTTAATACACGATAATGTGAGCACTCCCCCATTTCTTTCCACTTTTAATCCTGCATTTTTATACAAAAGGAAAAAGGGGTTAATTGACCATAAGTAATTGCACGTAAACATATCTTCATGTTTGATAACGCTACTGATATCTAAATGGGGGCTCATGAAGGATATTGTCTAAATGTTATTGTTGACCCATTGAAATATATATCACAGTTTGCCCATAATTGGCTCAGTGCCACTAATCGCTCATTAGCATAAAATAACACTAACATTCTTACTGGATTTTGACTGAAATACATGTAATTCTCTACAATAACAATACTAATTGTGCTGGCCCTATATGTTACGGGATACATTGATCTCTATATTGTATATTAACAATTGGACATTGGCCGAAATCAACGCGATAACTAGCCGGCTGCGCAACCTGACAAAAATCTTGAAAAATTGAGGGCATAGTACTTGGCCCCAAAGTCTAGCTATCCCATGCCAACCTGGAGTTGATTCCTACTTCCCGTTAAAACAGACTTAATCGCCCCAATACCAGCACAATTGACTATTTGTTATTAATGCCTCTGACATATTCATTCTTCTGAACACTCTTTAATAATAATAATAATAATAATAATATTTATTTCTCATATAGCGCAATTACATCAAAAGAACTCAAGGCGCTTTACAAAACATGACATTAAAAGCACATACATATGTAAAATATGAGAACAATATTTGAATTTACAATTTTAAAACATACAAATAGTTTGAGGAAACCAAATATTAAAAACCAGTTTGAAAAAGACAAGTAAGATATTGCACAGCATGAGCCTAAAAAGGCAAGATCGAACAAAATGCACTTGACTGTGAAATATACATTATAAAACGACAAATAGCAAACAATGCACACAATACATACTGCACAACATAAATGCAACCGCAATTTTAACATGAGAATACACTACATACAGAATAACGTGTTGCTGAGATAGAACCCGACGTGATGTGATCTACTCAAATACCTCCACCCCGAATAGTCATACTATTACGTAACGCATAAAAGCACGCCAATATATCTAACTCAGGGTGCTCACCACCGTATAGATTACTACATCTTGTAACATTTTACTCAGAACGCATATATGCAATTCAATTTTTTAGAAACATAGGTATTAATGATATTCCGAGTCCCATATTCATTAGTCCAATGAAACTTTCCCATGTGGTCCCCTAAATTTTTCGTCCAACTCTTATCAAATTTTTATACCTGATGTCTTTTCACTCCACTTCAAAAGTCCATTATCCATGCAAAGTTGGATGCTCTCTAAGTTAATTCTTCTTTCTTCAGTTATCCGAAGAAGTTAATTTGTGCTAAGCTATTTCATAATCAACATCGCACTGGTTACTTGCTTTAGTACTTTTCGTCAACAATTGGAAAATCGCAATCATAAGAAAACTTTTCGCATATCTCAGGCAGATAATCAGGTTATTCTGAAGTTGATTTGTGCTTAAGCTATTTCATGATCAACATCGCACTGGTTACTTGCTTTAGTACTTTTAGTCAACAATTGGAGAATCGCAATCATCAGAAAACTTTTCAGGCAGATAATCAGGTTATTCGCGCGAGTAGTGGATAGAGACCTTGTAATCTGAGTAGGTACACACATTGCACTGGACAGTACACTGAAGCACCACCGCACATACGGAACCCAGTGATTGGGTTAATTCCATTTGCGCCGGAAACATTGGACAAATGTGGATAACAGCATTCTGCCTGATGTCTTGCTTTATTTTCAGCATTCTCGAAGTTTATTTTCAGCATTATTTTCAGCTTTCAGCATTCGCGAAGTTCATGCGACCTTTAGTTCATATGTTGTGCCTTACAACAGGGCCGGTCATTGCAAAATCATGCCCAACACATATTGCGCTGGACAGTACACTGTAGCACAACCGCACATACGGAACAGTGATTGGGTTATTTAATTCCATTTGCCTCGGAGACATTGGACAAATGTGGATAACGGCATTCTACCTGATGTCTTGATTTATTTTCAGCATTCTCGAAGTTTATTTTTAGCATTAATTTTCAGCTTTATTTTCAGCACTCTCGAAGTTCATGCGACCTTTAGTTCATATGTAGTGCCTTACAAAAGCACCGGTCTTGGTAAAATCATTCCCAACACATCTTTCCAATTTCCAATACTTGAAGGAATGCACAAATTAATATTTTCCATGCCATGTTCAACTGTGGTTGATCAATTGATGCGATTTTATACAACAAGAGAAGCCCTAAAGTATAATTTCCATTGGCTGGACTCCGACTTCATAACTTATTTGGTTCAATAGTTCTGACTTCTGACAGTCTCTTTGTGAAATGCATGCTCTCCCATGTATAAGTGCTCGTGCGTAAGTTCAGTTTCGCAGATAACACCAATTTTCAATATGCTTCGCTTTGCATCTGACAGTCTACTTCGGCTCACACAAAGTCTAGTAGTCACTAGCAATTATGGGTGTCCAGGTGTACATGTACATAAAGGTCAGGCTTCCTTATTGCCACCAGCATCAAAGTGTCATTGGTATTGTCTGCAATAAATAAAAGACAAAAAATGGGAAACAACCTGCCAGCACATCTAATGACCATGTGTAACTTGAGATTATATTTGCGATCCCAACCAAGTACTTGGTCTCATATCAATCAAGACATGTGATTTTTGTTTTTTTTTCAATTTCTTTCCCTGATTCGCCAACACTTTCCTGTTCCCTCTTGTTATGCAGATAATTATTTGTGCGAACTTCTTCCTGATGCAATTTTAACCATTTCAAATTATGAACTTAAAGGACTTACATGTTTATGCTTGCATCATTCTTTCCGCTTCCACCCGACAACTAAGTTGCAACTATCAATTATTGCTCCTCACTAAATGACCAAGACCTGACTGTCACAATCTTTGCCTTAATAACCCTTATCCCACAGTAAAATGCTTAGACACAATAATACTTGATATTTGTATCGTAAACGGCGCGCTGAAGGGACACATTTTCTCCCATTTTCACAAAATCTTATTGACTTGACCAGCAATTTTTATCCCCATATTCCATGAAATTCAGACCTCTTTTTATTGAATTTCCTGATTCGATTCACTTATGACTAGTGGTTACACTTCTCACGGGAGAATTTCTACAAGGTACCGGGTCAAAGGGAGTATAAATGTATTTGGGCACTCATAAATTACTCCTTTAAAAAATACAGACCAACTCGATGTCATTTGATGCCCTAAGAATGATCACAAAATTATCAAACTATCTGTAGACCCTTCTTCACCCAGTTATCGTGAAATAATCTTCCGTTGTAATTCTGAACCTCACATTACGTATACCATCGAGTTCTATAAATACTTGCAGTTTATACATATTATTCCTGTCGAGCACCGGATCAAAGCCTAACAAGGGCATGTACGTTCACATCACTTCCTCCCTACTTAAAAGGTATGCCGTATGATCAAGCTCCACTCACCTAACCGAAAGCACAAACCTCATAAACCCTGGCCTTTTATAATTTTTCCAATCCAATCAAATCCAAATATCGATTTTGTCCGTGTATTTTGACATGAAAAGTGACAAAAAATAGATCTCCTCTTGATGAACAATCCAAAGAGCATTGCATGAGTCCAATGTTTTTTTTTTTTTTTTTTTATTTATTTTTTTTTTTTTTTTTTTTTTTTTTTTTCGATGTATTTTGTCACTAAAATTGACTAAAATTAGATCGCCATTTAGACAACCAATCAAAAGAGCATTGCATCGTCCAATGTTTTTTTTTTTTTGTTTTTGTTTTTTTTTTTTTTTTGTTTTTTTGTTTGTTTTATTTTTGTTTTTGTTTTTTCCCAATCCAAATATCCATTTTTTTTTTTTTTTTTTTTTTCCGATGTATTTTGTCACGAAAATTGACTAAAATTAGATCGCCATTTAGACAACCAATCCAAAGAGCATAGCAGGGGTCCAATGTTTGTTTTTTGTTTTTTTTTCAAATAACAATTCTAGTCCAGGGACTATATTGGCCCGTGCCAGTTTATCGATGCATTCTGACTGACATTAGCCCTACACTACCGACCACTTTTAGATGAAATCGACTAGGTTACCTTATAAATATGGCATTATGCCCCAAGTAACCATTAATCCACACAAGCAGTAATGCATAGTAATAACCCATGTGACCTGCATGCATTGAATAGGCCCTATACATTTTATGCAAAACAAGCATAGACATAATCGTCAATTATGACGGTAAATCATGGTAAGGTAAAAAAAAAAGGTAAATCACACAACCAGACATGTATTAATTAAATACACCTTTTATGCAGAGTAAGTAAGCCTTAGACATTTTGAAGAAATTATGAAGGTAAAATAAACCCATGAGTCACGGTAAGTCCATGTTATGCTAACTCCCACAATTTGCTTGCATTAACTTTAAAAAGCAAGCCTGGAAAATGTCCAAAATTTGACCAAAACAAGTTGAAATTCGCCAAGTTTCAAAGGGAGACGGGCTGTCCTAGTACCGCCACCTTGATGCACGAAATGGGAAAATGGACCGGAAATTTTAGAAAATCATGGCATTTTCAGATTTTCTATAGATAATTTTAAATTTGTCACAATGACTTGCCTTTATGAAATATTTTGCCAATCAGTGGCGGTATATATTATGATCTGCACTTCGTATCTTCAGTATTAAAGCTAATTATCTTCTTATCATGCATATTATTTGTTAGGGATTCCCCGATCACGTGACCGTTGGTCGACCGCATTTTCACCCATGTGTAATTAATCTCGCTTACGCACACACAGCGAAATTGGTCAATGACTTTTTAATACTCATTTTCCCAAACTCGAACATAATTTTTATTAATGAACAATATAATTCAATCGTTCTACAATCTAAATAAGTACATATTCAGTGTTATTTTGTGACTTTCGAATATTATTTTGATGTATATTAAGCGGAAATCGCGAACTAAATGCCCCGGGAGAGATCGAATTGTGCGTAAACTTGTGTAAATAATTGTTATTCAAAATAATGATGCTTTCATACTACCAGACAACGGACGCAACTAACTTGTTTGATACGTCATGCAGGGGCATAACTTGTTCATGACGCTTGAATGCCCCTATTGTTATTATTATTAATTTTGTTATTTATTACAACTCTGAACATAATTTGACATCAATCCTCTATTTGACTTTCCAACTTTTAATACGTAAACCTAGGCTACATGATCCCCACATGTTTGTGATTTAAACTAAACGGGTCCTTCGAACCTCCAATTTCATGAAAACCGACAATGTTTCCTTTGCACACAATTATCCTTTTTACCAATATCTTTTTCCGCCCCTCGCTAAAAGCTTCTAAAAGTAAAATACGACCGAGAATACGACTCTCAACCTTGCCCTAAAAACATACCAGATTGCTGAAAACCTAACTAAATGAATACGAAGCAATCAAATGCGACAGTTTAATTTGCTTAAATTTTGCAAACCCCAATTCCGCACTGCAAAACTTGACTCTTGTCCAAATTCGCCGGGGAATAAACATTATCTCAATCAAACCATCGTTGATCGTCATTGGTTTTCAATGGGAAGCCAATGTTTGCTTTATCGTGATATCGATTGATACGCCCAGAGCTCAGATTTCCTGAACTGAACGGTCTCATGAACCCTGACCTATGCCCTGACGTCATGAGCGCGCCGTTTAATTACGTCTTGCCTTATTTGGATCTTGAGCTACCATATTTGGGTGCGACTGATAATTTACGTTGTTGACAATCCATCCCCAGTTTTGTATGTGGGGCCATAATTGGGTCATAACCGCACCTCATATGAATTATTCATAGGATCACGCTCGATAAACAAACAATATTAATGCGCAAAAGCCACAGGAAATAATGCCACGTTTTGGAGCGTTTTTCGTGTGCCAGAACCTAATAAATATAAATGTTATTTTGACGCCTTCAAATGCAGAATCAAGTCCACAATTATACATAAAATCATTCTCACCCGATTATGTTATCCGTCTACATGTCCACGGAACAAAAATACTCGATCCAGAATCTGATGGCTGCTTGCTTGAATAGTGTTGACAATTAGATTCGACCCGGTCCATGAGGCCGTGAAACTACCAGCAGATACAAATCATACAATCAATTTCCGATTGTATACGGATATTATAGCTACCGAGACGTCCTCAGAAATATTGATATTACTATCCATATTTTTTTACATCAAAGTTTTAGCATTGTGTTGATGCCTGGCCTCTGCGTTTTTGTGCTTGAAATCTACATTTTGTATAACAGCAGCCGATCCAATGCAATTGTACATATCTTAGCGTGTGATTTCGGAAAATTAAATTTGATTTTCCGGTACTTCAATTCGAGTTTTGAGATGAACATGAACCAGCCATGCATCCTTTTTAGACGTAATACAAACACAATATTGTTGTGCAGTAAGCAGAGAAATTTCTTTCCGATGTTTACTTGATGGAGAGACATTCATAAATGACTCACAAACTCGATCGCGACTACATGTAGATGTTTACAAAATCGATGTCACCTATTGATCCCCATGCCAACACCACAACACACAGCATGGAGCTAGCATGACCATACCCGGATCGACAAACACAATAGGGATCGTCCATTTCTCGCCATGGGTAAATTTGTTTTCCTTTCGCTTTGCTCGTAAAACATTATTTTAAGTATTTTAATCACATGCGAGGTAAGTTATTGAGAGTTAATTCAAAAGCATGGTGGTGGTACGGTTTCATTGCTGAGATATACTTGGACTGTTTTCACTTGGGACCTCTTTTTGTAATTGTCCAAATTGCAGGCAAATGTAACTTACCTGCATTTTCCCCCTCTAATTTATTTTTCCCTTCCCTTCTTTTTTGGTTTTGGTGGGGCGGTCTTAGAGGTGCCTGGCACCTGTTCGCTCCAGCCATTCACTGGACTTTTTAAAACTAATGTTACTTTCATAATATTGTGTAATTTTTGTAATTCTGTGCCAGTGATAAAGTGTAATAAATAAAATAAAGAAATATATGCTATGGTGATCTGTTGAAATGGTATAGCTGCATATCAACTTTCAACTATCTTACACTGCTGGTGATGTTTTCTTCTTAGAACAATAACTGGGCATGGGTGACAAATTCTTGATGGACTACACTATTGATGAATGTCTTTTTTCTATTTGTATTGTTAATAACCAGTCCCATTTATATATATATTTTTCATAAATATCAAGTATAGCTAAACTGTTTTACCCATGATAGCACCCAAAGAGGTTGCGCCTCACCTTTGGCAAGAAATTCAATGTTTTTAGAGCCAATGTATAGCACTGGTGATCCATTTATGAACAACATTTGGCATATCATATGCTCTTAATTCTTCAACAGTTTGTTTTGTTGAAATCATTATTGCATACTTGTAATAGTATAATGCAAAATGGTTTTATTAAGATTATTAATGCTGCATATTTACAAGGGAACACACTGTAGTTCCTACTTTCAAAGTCTGCATCAATTTTCCTACCATGCCACCCTAAAGGCAAGATATGAAATTGCATTTTCACCGACAGAGCCTCTTATAAATAAATTGCACCATTGTTTGAAGGAATGCAATGACATTTTAATTTTTGCAGCTCCTATTCCACTTCCCTATACAAATGCGTCACAGTTGTAGTCTTGACTCGGGTTTTATAATTAGGATACGAGTTGTTCTGTAGAAAATGATCATGTTTTCATTAGAAGTGTATTGTTTATGCCATGTGTACTGCTAAGATAAGTTAATATTGAGTGGAAACTCAAAGAGACAAAAAATGCCACTTTTATATTAATAAACTTGGGTTTCTCTTGAAATTCACATTTATTTGTAACCATTTGAGACTACAAGGAAGTAGTTATTGTGGTTATATCAGATGTAGACTTTCTGTCGTACTGGAATCACTCATTTTTAATCAGCACACTTCCAAACCGCTCCTCAATCACTCGGTTACGCAGCAAGTGGAAGGTTTCTAGCACAGACTGCGTAGATTCAAACGGCTGGCTGCGAAATGTCATCCCAACTATGTGTTTCTCCTCGTGGTGGTAACTTGAGCCGTCTTTCGCCCAAAGCTAGTGGTCCATTCCGTGCCATTTATTACTAAGCAACTGTACACTCCTGCATGCCAATGGCCATAGATTGATTCTTTAATAATCTATCCTCTTGGCGATGACTACTTGGCTACTGTTACCATGGCGAAACTGAGTAGTCTCCATTGAGTAAGATCTTCACCAAAACCCGTCCCCACTTCTTTGAAGCATTTGTGACACGATCAAGTGAAAATGAGCCATTCATTGTGGGAATTGTATTGGAGACATAGCTGAAAGATTCACTTCTTTTTTATGTTACTGATTTCTACGGTGTAAAAAATACTTAATTTCAAGAACCGTTTAGTCCAATTATGAGATTTTTGCATATTTTTATACTTTATGTACAATGATGCCAAATGAAAAAAAAAAAGGAAAATGTGACAAATGATACATTTTGTGTGTGGCTGGGGTGTGTATGTGTTGGCAACACTGTCAAACTGTTTAATTTGGTAGGTATGTCAATGCACATCTTTTCCAATAGACTTCTGTTCATGAAATCAAATCGCCATGCATGTATTTACTTTCAAAGGATATTTAATGACTCGGATAATCTATGACCAACAAAGATTGCAAACGTTAATGGCCCAGACTTGTTGACTATTGTCTATTAATGCCATCAGAGATGATGTTTCACAGTAGTAATTTCCTAACATTTTGATAAGATTGGATTAGTGTTGATAATGTCAAAAGTGAAGTGATACATGTAGAGCCATCGCTACCAAGGATCATGTTTTTGATTTATTGTAGGAACCAATGCACTGATGGGTCTATTGTTCTATTGTGTCCGATTTGAGCGCTGACATATTGGAAAATGTTGCCAATCAATATTCATGAGAGTGTACATTCAACGTCCAGTTATCGAAATTGGGTGATTTGTGTTTGGCAGGTGTGAAATACGTCTGACTGGGTGTTTTAATTACATAATGCATAAAGGTTTTGGCATCATTGAATGGCTGCCTTGTGCTGTTATATGCTTAATTTCTAATTATTTTCTTTATTCATCCCTTTCTTTTCTTTTCTCTGCACTTATTCTTTCTTATTCCTACACGTTAACAGTGGCATAGATTTCTTTGACATGGGGTGGGATTTTTTTTTTTTTTTCCCGGTATAGTGAACTCAGTATAGAGATACATATGAAACCTAGACAATTTTCCACAAGCCTCAGTGAACTTTCCAGGTTGTCGCTGACCTTACGGCCCGGCATCATGCAGTTACACCCCTGATGTAGAAAAAGGAAGTACTCCCATCATTGTATGGTATATTATAGGGGCAAGTACTACAACTACTGCACTGAAAATTCAGCAACTCAAGGCAAGTAGTTATTGATTTATTGATCAAATATTGGTTTTCCCTCATTTTTGACTGTAACTCCACAACTGTTTTCTGTGCTGAAATAAAATTTCCAGTGTAGCAGTTGTAGTCTATGCCCCTATAATATGCATATCTTACTTGTCACCAATGCGCTATAATTTTTGAGAAAAATGCAAAAATAGGCACAAAATTGGGCAGGGGTGTAGTACCCCCTTAAGCTGACCAGTTTTAATAAGTGGTACACCTGAAACAGCTAGCCAAACTGACCCTAATTGATTACCTGATGATGCTCTCTCTCTCTCGTTTTAATGGAATATGATCAAAATGGATACTGTTACCCATTGATTTGTTGATTAAGAACATACAGATGGCAGAGACAGCTGGCAGATTATATTAGATATTTCAGGTAGACTTAAAGGAGTATTTCGTGATCCTAGCATCCTCTATTTATGTCATTTTTCATTAGATATCCACGAAAAAAACCTATTCCCAAAATTTCAGTTGATTCCGATTTTGCATTCATGAGTTATGCATGATTATGTGTATTACACTGCTCCATAGACAATGCGTTGTAATTTCGTTCTGGTGCACCAGAGCGAAATTCAAATTTCACAATATCTTTGCTAAACGAATTAATCTGCAAGAAATATTTTGTACATAAACATTATGTAGCCAGAGGTTTCCAGTGATATAAAAATCTCAACTTTTTTTGAGAAAAGTGGGGGATGAGGCTGTGGATCACCGTTTCCCCAAAAGGCCTAATTTTTTTGGTGTTTGGGGGAAAAAAATCCATATCTTCAATACGAAAGGTCACAATTTTCAGTTGATCGTCGGCTTTTTATCCCACCTACATACACCTTAAGTATAAATCATCAGATTTATAAAGTTTACTTGAGTACTGTTAAATATCAAAATATCAATTTTTAATCATTTGCCATAAAATGTGTATTACATTGCAATTTCAAAAAACAAAATTATTTGATATCATCAGGACATTCTTCAGTATTCAGAATGCAATTTGATATGTCTGATGTGCTCTAATGTCCCACAATAAATACTGTCCAAACGTTCATACCCCACCCCTTAATTTTTGTTTTATGTGTAAAGAAGGTTGGCTTACACAATTGAAGGAAACTCATACTTCAATTTTTTCTTGGTGGTTTCTGGTAGATTTATCAGGCTATTGGTTCGGGTAAAACAAATTCAAATTCAAATATCAATGATTTGAATTGTTTTAAGGATGAAAAGTTTGCAGTGGCAGATCCAGGATTTCAAATAAAATATGTTGATTATATATGATTTAGTACATTTTATAGGAACTCATGCCTTTCAGTCCCCTCACTGGATCCATCTTCTTCCTTGTTTTCTCCATCCTCGTTGGCCTTTTCTTCTTCTTTGTCATCTTGAGCCTCATCTTTCACATCTTCATCATAGCACAATTGTCCAGTGCATTGGGACCAATAATAATTGACAAGCCCTCTCTGACATTTACAAAATCCACTAGTACGTGCCTCGTTGGCCGCTTTACTCGTTGGCTGCTCAAAAATATTCCTTGGTCATAATTCTCAAGGTCACATACCTGTTTCCTTCTAGGTCTTCTTCCTCCATTGCTGGTCGTTTTGATATGTTCCCAAATCTGATATGATATTAATAATAATCAAGTTTAAATAAATGAAGGATTGAACTTTTTATTGTTCACAAAACATATAGTTGTTCACCTGAAAGTCTGTCTGCTGAAGAAGGTTGTAGCCTTAAAGAGGAAGCCCCCGCTAGAACATTCTTGTGGGGTGAACCAAACCTGCATGGTTATCAAATGAATCTGTGACAATGTTATCTTTGAATTTGATAGGTGCTAATTGATGTTTTAAAGTTATTGCATTAATTAGCACCTATTATATTCAGAAATATCCTTGTCACTGATTAATTTGATAACCAGGCAGATTTGGTTCTGGCGGGGCTTCCTCTTTAACAACCAAACAACCAAAAACTTCAGGTGAGCAACTTTATGTGCTGTGAACAAAAGTTTGGTCCTACATTTATTTGAATACCTACCAACAGATGAACTTTCATGCTAATAATATAATTTATTCACTTGTTCACTTGTAAACCTCCTGGCATCGTGATGCATTAATTTGCATGAAATTAGAATTGATTAACTTTTTTGCACCCATCATTTTTGACTCCCGTTAGATTTGTCCTTGAACTTTCACCATTGAAATCAATTGTATTTTATCAAATGTACTGTGGCTACACCAGTGTAAGGGTAAGCTAGGGACCGTTCACAAACACTTGTGAAGGGGGAGCCTGATGCAAAAAAAATTATCGCGAACATTTTTCGGGGCCCCCCCCTTTACAGACCTCGAAAATTTCAGGGCCCCCTTTTTGACATGAAAATTATGGGTCAACCCCATAGAAAAGCATATAAACTCAAATTTTCCAGGAAAATTTGTGGTCATTTTTTTCAGGGCCCCCCCTTAGGAGGGTCAAAAATTTTCAGAGCCCCCCTTTTTGCATCAGGCCCCCCCCTTACAAGTGTTTGTGAACGGTCCCCTATTTAAAATGAATATTATAACACCCACATATTGCATTTGTTTTAACAAATTTACATATAAAACCAGGAAATTGAAATCTTGAATTGAATTAAACATAGAACCATGACCTACCTAACTTACCAACATAATATGAAGATTTTATTGCTTTTTAATTTGCAGTGTTTTAAGGTGAGATCATGTCCTCCCAATCCATCACTTAAAGGAAGTTAGATTAATTTAAAACACTGTTTCATATCCTGAAGGGGATAATGACAATGAATATATGAATATATTAACATGACCTTGACTAAAAGAGGATCTGAAAACCTTGAGTTAGATGGGAACTTGAATCCATTAATACCAATTATTGAAAATGTAAGCAGCGACACATTTTTGATTGATTCAATTTGTTAAGTATGGAAGATACCGTGGCATCCATATTCAGTTAGATGGGTTGGTATCCTGAATGAGCATTAGCAATGAATAATGTTTAAATGAATTATGTATTCTTCCTTGCATGGCTGATAATCAAAGGTGGCTATGATTTCCCAAACCTGTGAGAACAGGAACTTCCAAGAGAGACTAATTTGAATATGTTTGTTCTGTGGGTTGGTCAATCAATCATTCTGTTATTGTTATGCAAAAAAAAAATTGTTTGTTTGTCCTCCACAGCTTTGAAAGAGGACGTGCGGGCGGGCAGATTTTTTTTTTTTAATTTTATTTTTTTCGGATTTGGCGTATTTCTGGACCTTGCTAGAGCTAAATGCTACAATCATTCATGGTGACTTAAAAAAACCAACATTTTGTTTCTTTAATATGCAGTTAAAGTTATAATTTGTGTTCATGTCATAGTCTTTTAATTATTTGGTGGACTTTTTTTTATTTTCAACCATGAAAGAGGTCCAGAGATACTCCAAATCTGGAAAAAAAAATTGAATTTTACTTATTTTTATAAAAAAAAAAATAGAAAAAAAAAAATATATTGGTCAGGCCTTCATCTGAGGAGCGGGCGGTGGAGGACAAACAAACAACTTTTTTTTTTTCGGCCTTATTGATGATGTATCAGGTAAGTGCTTCTATAAGGCCAGGAAAAGAAAAAAGTTTGTCTCTAAAACTTGTGTGTAGATGTCAAATCAGTTCTATGTCAAATCAGTTGTAATGGAGTCACACATTCAGATAACCCCATTTGAAATGCACAGTCCCTGTGTGGGAGATTAATGTCCTGTCTTTCATAGGTGGTGTGTAGATTTCAACTATAGGGTCCACGACTTATAAGTCCCCCCCCCCTAAATATTTTTTAAAATAAATCGAAAAATATTTAACAAAATGCAAACATGTAAAAAGGTATGGGTAGCCGTATTTGTTTTACACATATGGACCAAATTATAGCGTCACACTTCATTGCGTTCAGTCACAATGGTTCATTATGTACAAAAAGAGGCTGTTTTAAACAGTGTTAAAAGTTGCATCTGAGTCCATAGGAGTCAGCTCTCAAACAATACAGTAGGCCAGGTCTATTCATGTGTTTGTTAAAGACAACATGACTGCTATGGACTCAGGTGCAACTTTTAAAACGGCCTCTGTTCTTACACAATTGACCATTGTGACTGAATGCAATGATGTGTGATGCTATAAATTGGTCCACATGTGTAAAACAACTAGGGCTATTCATATCTTTTTTTTACATTTCGTAAAATATGTTTTAAGTTATTCTAAAAAGTATTAGGGGGGAACTTATATTGTGTGGACCGTATAATAGCCCAGTGGTTGCCAACAAACAGCCCAAGTGTTGCATGGAAATTGAAAGTTTTAAAATATTGTCTATTCTATGTGTTCCAAAGAATACAAAATAATGTGCATTTCAGATTGAGGACTTGGACATTACATATTACCTCCAGATTAACTGTTACAACATTGGTCTGCTTTTTCAATGTAAATTTGGAAATTGATGAAACTAGGCATTGATCAAACGGCTTATTTTTGGTCTTGAGGTGGGATGGTCTTAGAGGTGATACGCACCTGTTCGTCCCATTCTCTGCACTGGTATTAATTCGTATTTTAAACATGTATATTATTGTAATCTTTTCAGAATGTATTTTGCTATTTTATATTTAACTGTTATTATGTTATTGTGCAATCTCCAGTGTATAGAGTCTAATAAATAAATAAATAAATAAATTATTTCTTATCCCAACATTTAGTTACTTGACAAATCATTGATTGCGCTAACTGGCACTGCAGTGTTATTACTGGCCATCTTTTCCAGTTAGTGGTCCGTATTGAAGTTAATTAGAGGTTAATGACATTATAGCGTTTGTAATTTGCTTTTGAATGCTGTTTACTATAATCAATTTACATCTAGGGTTGTGTTTAGTTTGATGCAAATGATAACACTAGCCTTCCATCAAACACAGGTGTAAGTGTTTTCATAAGTTCAATTAAATGGACTTATGGATTGATTTGTGTCCATACATGATGGTGTCAAATCATTAACCTGGTTCTGAAAGGGCAAGGATTTGAGAGTAGAGCTCAACATAAGTGAGATCGAGCCATTTTGGCTCACATGGAATAAACAATGGCTGCTAATTCACTGGAAAATTTTCTGCCAACACAAATGAAAGTACAAAATATAAGGAAATTAAAAAAGATTTTTTCTATTTGTCACTTTTGTTTGAAATGTGACTTTATTGTAGCATAAAAAACACCATAAGCTTGGGAATTTATTCTGTATCATATTTGTTGGATTGAATCACATAAGATTACAGACCATTCAATATTTCGCCGGGGGGAAATGGGAGTTTAGAAAAAAAATTGTACTCAAAATATCGCATTCCCACTTGCGTCCGTTCAAAATCTTTGGATTCCCACATTAATTTCCCAATTTTCTCCAAGACCCTTAAATTTTTTCAAATTTTCCCTCAAAACTCCCACCCTTCTGCATAAATAATGAATGGTCCTTTATATTATTGGGAATTTATTCAGATTCAAAAGTGTGATTGCACTGTTTGCTCTTGATAGAGATATCAACATGCCATAAAGGTCTGACCAGTAACTTGTTGAAATGATACAGCTCTACACTGAATTTGGACGTTCTGCAGCAGCTAGCAGTAAAACAAGAATTCATGTCGTCAATTAAGACTATGTTCCAACAGGTAAATTTGCCGTAGAAGTGACGTAATAAGAGGATTAACTACCTTAGGAATAGGTGAATACAATTTTTGAATATATCGCCCTGCACTTCCAACGTTCATGCGGTACCTATAAATTGAACCATAGATGTCAAAGAACAGGGATAAAGACCTGGATCATAATTCTATAGAATATTCATATCATGCTGATCACTTGCACCTGTAAGATTAGTATCTTTGAAAAGAGTAGTATTGTATTCAATCTATGATTGCAGACATACACGGTTGGTGAGTGCAACCTGCTTGTAGTGCAGGGCTATCTATTCAAAAATTGTATTCATCTATTGCTATGGTATGTAGTCCTTTATATTACGTCACTTCTACTGAGAATAATCTCCATCAATGTGAGAAACTGAAATAGAGCTATGCATTATATCGTGTGACTGTTCAGATCTGTTAAGATTAGAGCAACATGTTCATATCGCTGCAGTAAAACAGTGCAATGACACATTTGACACATCCTAATGACAAACCTCACATAATTACATGTAAAAATAGATATATTTTATGTGTGATATAGAGGAAGCAAATCGTAACAGATAAAAATTTATATTTGGTGTGACAAGTACTTTGAATTCATTTGATACACAAATGAAAGCAATGTATCATAATTGTTATCATTCATTCACAAGATATCAGAAATAACCTCATACAAGAACACCTTTTGAACAATTTACAACAATATTTAATCATTAACTATTGTGAAATGTTTTCTCATTAAACAAACCTGACATTGACGGAAAAGTACATAGTAAACATTCATCGGTTTGTCCTATAGATTTCCAATTACTGATATTGTTGCATTCATGCAGCGTACACTGATTTTCTATACTAGCTTTGACTACTCATAATAAACCCCATGCCATGGTTTGTGTTGTGTGAAAACATCACTGTGTCGTAATTATAACCGGAACATTAGATTACGAGCACATGGCAGCAAGGTTAAATTGAAATGATATTACCGTAAAAGTCCTCGTTTTTGTGGAACATTAATTTTCGAGCATTTTTGCCCTCAACAGAATACAGCTACCGCAAAAATAAAAACATGTTAGTATCAGAAAATTATGTAGAGGTATTTGTAAGAAAATTTAAAATTGTGAATTTAAAAACAAGCAAAGTAACGTAAAATCGGCACAGGGAGAAAAATTACATGCGTGAAAATCACCACTTAATGTTGTAGACCTGCTACATAGTATGAATGGTAGCATATTTTCTTAGAGGTAACAGTTCAATGCTTGAATGTAATAACGTCGTATACTACTTTGTACTTACAAACTTTTGCATCCAACCAACAAATTAACGATCAGTTTCTTCTGCACGTGCAATCAAACTCATAGCTCGGTGGAGAAAAGGTTTTGTGAACCATTCAGTGAAGGGCATAAACCTTCCTTGCCATTCAATGAAAATAATTCCTAAAGAGTGAAAGTACTCCCTTAAGACACAAGTAACCAACAAACTTTAATCATTATCAGACATAAGATTTGTTCATTTTGTCCTCTAAAAGTGTGTATTTCTGAAATTATTACATTTATATAAGCTTATAGTGATAGTCAGGTGGTGGTGGAATTTGAAATCCAGAGTTATGTGAAATACTTTGTCCTATGATTTGGCAGTTACATATACAAGTTTAAGCCCTCCTCTCAAGAGGGACAAAAAGTGTATTAACTTGGTACCAGCATGTAGATAGATGGTAGCAGCTAATAAAGATAAGTCAGAGAAAAATATATTTGAATTGTACTGTGTAAATTTCAAGGACTCCTATCTGAAGTATTTTGTGCAACTTATTTGCTTTCTGGTCTGGCTTTAGACAGTTGGGGATGGTTCCATTTCAAACTTCATGCTTTATTTGTTATACAGTTATTTAATATTTTATTAGTTGGTAGTCAAAGTACTATACATGTACATTTGTATGACCAACCCACATGGAAGAGACATAATTGAGTTCACCTGCAAGTAGGAGCGGACGAAAGGATAATAAGTTATATATGTTCTGATGATTTTGGTTTTCTATCTTCAATCTGAGATGTTGGTACTTAAAGGAGTATTTTGTGATCCTAGCATCCTCTATTTATGTCATGTTTCATTAGATATCCACGAAAAAGACCTATTCCCAAAATTTCAGTTGATTCCGATTTTGCGTTCACGAGTTATGCATGATTATGTGTATTACACTGCTCCATAGACCATGCGTTGTAATTTCTTTCTGGTGCACCAGAACAAAATTCAAATTTCACGATATCTTTGCTAAACGAATTAATCTGCAAGAAATATTTTGTACATTTACATTATGTAGGTAGAGGTTTCCAGTGATATAAAAATCTCAACTTTTTTTGAGAAAAGTGGGGGGATGAGGCTGTGGATCACGAAATGCCCTTTTAAGAATATGTGGTGATACCTTTTATCTTTATAATTTACAAACTGCCAAAGCATCGTATCTTTTTACAGCACTTTACTTTTTGTTACATTACTTTTTTATGTTACTTTTTGTGGATTTTCTCCGGTCGGGCAAGCAAGTAATTTTCGACTACAAAAGTACCACCCTGGATGACACTAAACTACTAACATTATTATGTATTTTGAGCCTCTGAGTGCTTCGTAACTTAAAATTGTTTCTGTTATGTTATTCATAGAAAGTACCGCTAATAAAATGTTGTTTTTATTCATGTTATCGTCGTAGCCAAGAATTGAATCTAAGTGGGTAGTTGACCTTTAATGTGTATATTGATTTTCAACGTTCTGAGTTTGGACATGTGTGTCTAAAATACGTTATCAGGCATGTATTTGGGTGAAGGGTTGAAGCTAGTGCCAGCCTCTAAATTGTGCTATTCCTTTTTAAATTCATACACCCCCTATGGACGACATGACCTTAATCTCCCACACAGGGGGTGTAGATTTACAAATAAAAGAGAGCTTGCAATTTTCAAACATAGGCATCAAACGCCTGTGTATCTATTCAAAATTCCGTCACATGAGAGTGATTTTGAATAGATGCACAGGCGTATGATCACGGCATTTGGAAATCGCAAGCTCTCTAATATCACCCATTCAGGTAAACCTAATTTGAAATTCACACTCCCTCTGTGAAAGATTAATGTCAAGTCTTCCATAGGGGTGTATGGATTTCACTTGGAATAGCTAATTGGACTCATTGGTATACAGCAGACAATAGCTGACAATCTTACTGATAAATTCATGTTTTCTATCACCATTAGTGTGGCCATTGTCACAACCTGACTCCTTAAAGAGCATTGCTTTCAAATCAACAACAAGCCCCTTGTTAAGGTCTCATTTTGCATCTGTTTTCCCAAGGGCATAGCAGAGCTTCGTCTAAAGTTGTCCTGAAAAGAAAAATGGATTGCCCTTCCCAAGTACTTAGTCGATAATCAAGCAAATGCTTTCCAGCATTGTTAAAGGTGTATTTTACAAAAGCTTTTAGCATTATGCATAATACACAGGGTCTTAGCTAGAATTTGACAAATGCCTGTCATTTCCACCAAAACACCCTATCCAAAATTTGACCAACTCTGAAAATACAAATCAGACCTTTGCATTTTCTGAGGGTTCGCTAGGCTCAAATAGCTATTGCTATAATCTTGATTTATTAGTCTGGTCTTGTTTTGAGTTTACAGAACTTATTCAAGCAAGAGAATTAATCATCTACCACGTACAGACATTAACCTTGCTACCCAAAATGACTGGTAGAATGGTGGCTGGCTGACACCTTGATGATAAACACATTGGTGTTGTGTGTATCAAGTCTTCCAGAATGTTCCATATAAATTGGGTTTTATACCAATGCTGTCTTCAGCTGGGTATGAGTTGTGGAAAGATTTGACATCCAGATACATACATTTAAGGTTAGCAACTATTTTAAACTGTTGCGATTTGGTAGTTTACAGCATCTTGCGAATGGTAGTGAGCTTTGGCAAAAATTGCATTGCATAGCGAGTGTGTAGAAGAATTCAAATATCACAGATATACTTTTGTAGGTCCTGTGGTTTTTGAGTTATGTTGTAAAGAGGGCTGAAACAACAACACTTTTATAAAATGTACATAACTCACTAACAACAAACAGTAAATCAAGCAAGTTTTCAAAGTATATGATTTGCAGAATGAAATTTTGCAAAACATCTGTGTTATTTTTCAATAATATATTGATTTAGATAATGAAAATTGATTTTTTTTTTGGCTGCTTCGACCAACAATACCTCATCTACCCTTAATATGTAGGGGCCTACATGTGATGCATTTGCATTTCATCACACCAGAAAAGTTTTAAGCTATATAATTCTGTCTCTTCCGTGTGATTCCCATGTTGCAGTTGAGGGATAGCTTTTAACGCATTGTTAAATTGGTACTGGTACCTTGTACAAGGCACTGCTTCTGTTCCAGAAAAAAAAAAAAAACAAAAAAAAACAAGTAACACTAGGGAACATCAAAACTAGACAATTCTTTCAGGAATACATTTTCAAATAAATAGAAGCAGATGGTTTGAAGAAAAACACATCTTAAAGGATTACTGATGGCATATGTTTTGTCAGCATTCCTTGTGTTTTTTATGCATTTAAGTGTAGTTTGCCCCTAGGCTCACACACATAAGTTGAGTATACAATTTCACAGGTGTCAGATAATGTTTCTTGTTAGAGAGCTGGTAATTTGACATTGCCAATGTTAAGAGGTATCCATTGTGGGATTGATTGTACTTTTTACATGTGTAGTGCATTATTTGATACTTTTTGTTGTTGTTGAGGTTTTTGAATATTGTAATCTGTTAAGTTGGTTATATTATTGAATAAAAAAAGCAAAAGTTAATCATGAACAACAAGAGATCCAACATCTGCACTATTAGATGTTTACGGAAGCAATATCAGTATAATTACGTGTGATTTAATGTTCAGAATCAATGACTTTTGAATGTATTGCCACATTCAAATACATTATTTCATCCTTGTTTAAATATCAAACCATTTATGGGGCTTCTGTTTACAGTATTTTAGTTGCATCAAATGTTGCTAATTGGTTGTGTCAGTTTTCAAATAAGAGTCACACACTGCATGGGTACCAATTATTCTCAGTGGCGGCACCACCGGGGTGTGCCCCGTCAGAACCCCGAAAAAAAAACAAAATTACAAAATTTCCACTTTTGCGGTAATTTTGTGCAAAATTTGTTGACTTTGCCCTCCTGAAATTCACTTTGCCCCGAAAAATATCTCCTGGCGCCGCCACTGATTATTCGGATGCATGTATACTGTATCTACTTGAGTAGCAGAGTACTCCAAGAAATACATAGCAAGACAGGTAGACAGACAGAGAACAGATTGTTTCAAGAAACTTATACGTAAACCACAATAAAATGAGGAAAGAGCATGTGTACAAAATGTAGGTCTTTGTTGTGTGTGAGTGTATAATGATGAAACAGTATCAAGGTGCAACCTAGTGTTTATGGCTACCAGCATTGCTTATGGCAAGAATATATCCTACTAAAACAGGCAATGATAACTTCAGTACATGCAAATGATGTTTCTTGTCACCAACAAGTCCACATGCCATGCACGACTCACAGGTGGGTCATTTACACAGAGCAGATCTGCATCAATGCAGATCTATGTGGTACTTTTCATGATCTTCCATGAACGAATTTCACTGCTTCAACACTGGCGTGTCCAGGATCTTTTCCTGCAGGGGGCTCAGAGGGGCTTTCAGATTTATACGGGGGGCTTAACATACCTGCCAAGTGTCCCGATTTTGGCGGGACATCCCGATTTTCGACCCCCAAAGCGTCATAAAATCGGGATGTCCCGATTTTCTAAAAAAAAAATAAATTAATTTTCAAAAAATATTTATGGCCAAAAAATGAAGTTATAGGCCCTAAATTACTTGTTATTGAAGGTTGGAAACCATAGAAATACTGCTACTTTTTTTTTTTTTAATTCCATTTTTTTTTACAAAGTTGGATTAAGTTGTACATTTTGATTACTTTTGCTTCTATTGAACAGTCAGGGACACATTGAATTAGTGTACATTGTTAGCTGTTCAATAGAAGCAAAAGTAATTAAAATGTACAACTTTATCAAACTTTGTAAAAATAAATTAGCAAATTTTTTTTTTAGTAGCAGTATTTCTCTGGTTTCCAACTTGGAACAAGTAATTTAGGGCCTATAACTTGCTTTTTGGCCAAAAATATTTTTGGAAATAAAAAAAAGAAAAAGAGGGAGGTCAAAAATTTGATGAATCATCATTTTATATTAGCATTATATATATCAATTTCAGCCACGTAGGCCATGTTATTAGGCAAAAAAAGAACTTTGAAGAATGTCTCTCATGTACAAAAGTATAGGAAACTGAACATTTGAAACCACTTTTTTAGGATGAAGGAAGCATTTTTTTTTTTTTTTTTAAAACAGGTTTTTATGTCAAAAGTGGTCTTTTGGGGTGCTAAATCTGCTAACATTGCCTGGGCTTAGGTACCTACTTTGCATATTTTATGGTATAATTTTGAGAAAACAAGTCAAGATAACAGCCTTGAAGAAGATTGCATGTATAATAGATATTCTTCAAGGCTGTTATCTAGGTTTGTTTTCTCAAAATAACTTATTTTTTAATCCATTTAAATGTAATTTCCCCTCAGAAATGGTGTCTCCTGTAGTGTAAAATGTGTAGAAACCCTCTGGCTTCCGGGCCCTCGACCCCCACCAGGGGCCCTTAAGCAAGCCCCTGGCCGTAGTCACAAGCGCTACGCCCGCGTCGCGAGCTCGCTCCGCTTCGCAAGTGTCCCTATTTCTAGTTTTCAAAAGTTGGCAGGTATGGCTTAATGGCTAAAATCGCCAAAAAACGGCTGAATTTACATGTTTACATGTGCATATAGCTCAAAAGAAGCCTTCTGTTGTGCATTGCACCCCGGTGCGGTAACAGGTGTTCTTAATTGTTTCCTTGTTGAGTCACCAGTTGTCCATTTTACTAAAACTCTACGAAGCTTTGTAAGTGTAAAAATCGTTAGTAACTTACGGGAAGTCTTAAGTTCCATTTCATTAAACTTACTTACGAGCGTAAAGATTATATTGTTTATTCGTAACTTTACAAATGGTTACTTGAGTTACGAAGGGTCAAAAGTTTAGTGAAATGGACCCCAGTTTAAATATGCTTCGACTTGTTCTCAAATGTTGCAAAACTCATGTTGTTACCTTGCAAAAGTTGGGTTGCTGTGTAGACAGTCCAAAAGCATAGTATTCACCACACATAGATTAACGAGGTACAGATAGTGCACCAACAGAAGTCTCAGGGCTTTGTATTCATTGATCATTCTCGCATATTCTAAAGGGCTGATCATTCTATCACACATGTCTAACATATCATGAACAGCGCTGCATGCCCGATGCTTCTACTTTGAGCAGTAATTATGCAGTAAATATGCAGTAACTGGAGCAAAGTAGGCCCATTTCATCTCTTGCACTTCATAGAACAATTTATTGGCCCTCATTGACAGATGATGCTGGACCCTGCCTGGCTGGACTTTGCCATATGGTGCACCGCCTGTTTTTATTTTTAGTCTATGTCAACATATTGATCCGGATTTTACTAAGCCATGCGTCTCTACGGCCCTTGGTTTTCCACTTTCGTTGTCCACCCTTGGGCAGAACATGAAAACACAACAAATCAACAGTAAAGATATGTCTGAATTGATATCCAAAAAGTTCCCACGTTTTACTTTACTCGTTTTGGAGTTATTTGGGGTTAAAAATGTGTTTTTCAGCGATTTTTTTCCATTTTGCCCAAAAATGTCAAATATTAAAATAGCTGTAACTTTCAAAAAAAATTGAGTAGAAATTTCATTTCTATTGTAGATGTTACATATCACATGGATGTCTAACACTGGTGAATAAAAATGTCACAGCACAACTCTAAAATATAAAAAAATGGCAAAAACCATATTTTTGTGCTATTTTGGCAATTTTGAGCTAAAATTTAATTTTTGCATGGGGAAAAAAATAAATATATATTTTATTGATTTCAAAAATATGTCATTATGTCAACCTAGTTATTCTGAACAAAAAAGTTAATGATGGTGAATGTCTGTGACCTATAGTTTTTTGATCTATGGCCCTTTCAAATTCACATATGGACTAAAATAGCATGTTTTTGTTCAATATTTCCAATATTACCCAAAAATGGTCCTTTATGGCCATTTTAACCAACTTTTAGTTTTTGGAAAGTGGGAACTTCACTTAATAATATGAACATGTAATTGTACTTTAATGTTAAGCTATTTCAAGATCCACTAGTATGCCCACTACCACGGTAGCAGCAATTTATCTACTTTCAATGCAGTAAAATGATGACTAAAATGATTTTGCTGCATTGAAAGTAGTAAATTTACGATATAATTGCTTCTGCCATGGAAACCGAGCTACCAGTGGATCTACAACTAGCTTAAAATGAGAGTACTATAATATATATTCATAATATATGTGAAGTTCCCACTTTCCAAACACTGAAAATTTTGTTAAAATTACAAAAAGTACCATTTTCAGCCTAATATTGGAAAAATTGACAAAAACATGCTATTTTAGTCCATATGTGAATTTGAAAGGGCCATAGATCAAAAACTATAGGTCACAGACATTCATTTTTAAATCAAGAAAATATATATTTATTTTTTTTCCCATGCAAAAATTACATTTTTAGGTCAAAAATGGCCAAAATAGCACAAAAATATGTTTTTTGCCATTTTTTTATATTTTAGAGTTGTGCTGTGACATTTTTATTCACCAGTGTTGGAAATCCATATGACATGTAACATCTACAATAGAAATGAAAATTCTACTCAATTTTTTTTGAAAGTTACAGCTATTTTAATATTTGACATTTTTGGGCAAAAATAGAAAAAAAAAAAAAAAAACTCATTTTTAACCCCAAATAACTCCTAAATGAGTAAAGTAAAAACGTGGGAACTTTTTAGATATTAATTCAGACATATATTTACTCTTGATTTGTTATGTTTTTATGTTCTGCCCATGACTGGACTACAGAAGTGAAAGATAAATGCCCATGTCTCATAGTCTAACATATCGCATTGATAATTTTGTATCCCGTAAGGATTTCTTCGCTGATAGAAGTCCATCAAAGCTTTTGTCGGCACTTCCTTCCCCTTTATAGCTTACTCTCTTTTCCTGATAGGCAATTTTTGAGACTAAAATGTAGTTCTTTAAAAAATCAAGGAAACAAAATAAATCAGTCAGAAGTAGGTCTGTATATATGTTACTGTAACTTCTATTGTTGTGTGAATCTGACATGAATTTGTGATGTTTCAAAATAAACTTGGCTACCAAATGGGAGTTTCAGTTGAGATACTTGTTCTTCATAGAAATTACCGCTTAAAGGCATGTATGTTGTTACAACATTTATTTTGAGTAGAATTATGGGAAACAAGTTGAGAAAGGTACACACTTATGTCATAATTTCAGGCATACACGTGAGATCTTTTAAAGTCGGCCGATTTCCTCATGTTTGTGTCTGATATATATAAATTAATTTTCATTGTGAATTTTTGGAGTTGAGCTAATTTTCTCTTTCCATGTATAATTTTTGCATTAAAAATTGCATCCATGATCTACTATTAACGCGAGTTGGAGCCTTCAGGCCATATGTTTCTAGTTTTGGTAATTTTGCATAAATTTGTTTACAGATTCCAAGGCTTAATATAAGGGGTGTTATTTCCACCCCATGTGCATTGTTTTGGTAAAGGGAAAATCACCCGAAACTTTTGTTTTGATATATTATTTGCCTTAAAACTAAAGAACTGCAAGACCTATGGATATATACATTTGATTATTAGCTTTTTTAAGGTGGTACTACACCCCTGATACATTTTGTGCCTAATGTTGCATTTTTCTCAAAAAATAACTACACACTGGTAACAAAAGTTATGTATATTATAGGGGCAAGGAATTCAATTACTTCACTGAAATTTCAGTGATTCAAGACAAGTGGTTCATTATATATGTTAAGAAATGAGGTACATTCTAGCGGTACCTCTTTTCGTATCATAAATAACATACAGCTTGTCTCGAATCACTGAAATTCCAGTGTAGTAACTGGATTCCTTGCCCCTATAATATACATAACTTTTGTTATCAGTGTGTTATTTTTTTTATTATTTAAGAAAATTGCAAAAATAGTCACAAATTTATCAACGGGTGTAGTACCACCTTAATACATTTGCTACAAGATCAGTATATAAATAATTAAGAAATATGTTGCAGTTTTTTAGTTAAATGGATCAAATTGGAAAAACATGCCATCCCACTCCCCTTGAGTAGATCAGGTACCACATTGATTAGCATCTGTATGATTTGTTTCAATAACAAAGTGACTTTAACACACACAAAAAAGTGGGTTATGAATTCCAATTTCTCCTCAAGTTATTACACTTGCAAAACATTACCGAAGGGAACTCGTCTGAGATGCTACGCATGTATGAGAAGTACTTGAAGAAGGGTTGCGTGTAAGGTTAATATAAACTTATTATATTCTACTTGGAAATCAAGATTTAAAGTGAGTCAATTGAGAAGCTTATCATTGATTTGGAAATCCCACATGCATACAAAGTGACATATGTAAAAAGTAAATCATGATTCCAAGAAATTACCTCTTTTCACTGTGTCAAGATGTCATTTCTAAATTTAGTGTTTAAATTTGCTTGAGTGTTTTTGTAATTATTTTGTATTTGATTTTTACATTTCGAGGAAAACTTACACAATTTATGTATTTTTGAGTATTAAACTATACTAAATATAATTCAGTTAAGCTTAGTATAGTATTTCCAGTCAAACTAGTCCAGCTCACTACTGGAAGTATACGTAATTATCTTTAGTAGATAGCAGATATTTCCCATTCCACATTTTCTCATATTGACAAAGCTGCTATCTTCAGTAGATAGCAAGTATTTATCATTTATCATTTCTCTCAGATTTTAGATAGCACATATTTCCCATTCATCATTTTCTCTCATTTTACAAAGCTGCTATCTTCAGTAAGTAGCAGACATTTCCCATTTATCTCAGATTTTACTAAACTGACATCTTCACTAGACAGCAGATATTTCCCATGTATCATTTCTCTCAGATTTTACAAAGCTGCTATCTTAAGTAGATAGCAGATCTTTTCCATTTATCATTTTCTGTCATTTACAAAACTGCCATCTTCAGTAGCAGATATTTATTATTTATTATTTCTCTCAGATTTTGCAAAGCTGCTATCTTCAGTATTTCCCATTTATCATTTTATTTTTCTCTCATTTACATAGTGGCCATCTTCAGTAGATAACAGCTGTTTATCATTTCTCTCAGATTTTGCAAAGCTGCTTTCTTCAGTAGATAGCAGATTTTCCCATTTATAATTTTCTCTCATGTACAAAGCTGCCATCTTCAGTAGATAGCAAATATTTTTCATTTATCAATTTTACAAAGCTGCTGTCTTCAGTAGACAGCAGATTTTCCCATATGTCATTTTCTCTCATGTACAAAGCTGCCATCTTCAGTAGGTAGCAGATATTTATCATTTCTCTCAGATTTTGCAAAGCTGCTATCTTCAGTAGATAGCAGATTTTTACATTTATCATTTTATCTCATGTACAAACCTGCCATCTTCAGTAGATAGCAGATATTTTTCATTTATAATTCCTCTCTGATTTTACAAAGCTTCATCTTCAGTAGGCAGCCCGATGGGTTCAGTCTTCACTGACAATGTGTACGCATGATGGTTCCAATTAGGGGTACTTTTCAAGAAATGTCCGCGGAATTTTTGAGGACAAAATTGTTCACGATTGTCCAAATTAGGGATGTTTTGGAGCAAAATTGTCTTTGAAATGAAAATTAGGGTGTATTTCTAGGACTTTCGTCCGTGTTTTACCGCTACAGTTTTTGTTTCTTGTATTTTTCCTGTCTGTTATTAAGTAGTTTCACACAAAAATTAGGGTATTTTTTCCGAAAAAAATTGTCCACATTTCCCGTGAAATAGGGGGCAAATTCAAAAGAGTCCTTGAAATTTATTTCGGAAAAATGTCCTTGATTCCTTGTGATAAGGGGTGAAATTTAAATGCGTCCTGAAAATGATAAAAATAGGGGAGGCATTTGGGGGCAAATTTTCCTTGATTTTGCGCAAAATACGGGGTAAAATTGCTGCAAATGTCCTTGATTCTCCGTGAAATATGGGGTCGATTTTCAAATCCTAGAACGGTCATCGTCCTACCTTTAAATAAAACTGAACCTACGGGGTAGACAGCAGATGTTTCTCATGTATAATTTCTCTTAGAGCGCTCTTCAGTAGATTTTACACATTTCAGATATGTCATTTCTGTCAAATTGTGACATTTCTATTCAAGTAGATAACAAATATTTTGAACTTATTATTTACACAGGCTTAACAAAGCTGCTATCTTCAGTAGATCACAATATTTCCCATTTATCAATTCTGTTAACATTTTACAAAGCTCTTGTCTTCAGTAGATAGCAGTCATTTCCCAGTTATCATTAATCTCAAATCATTTGCAGTCGATCAATTTTGTAGGTTTTCCAAAGCTTACAGTGGATAATGCATATACACATGTCTTCTATTGATAATAAATTACTATTTGTCGCTCAAATTTTGCCATACTGTTATTGTCAAAAAGTGGTCAGCATTACTTCTTTAAATTTATGTACTTCTGTCTTATGTCATCTGAAGTTCAAAATAGTCATTTAAGGGAAGGGGTATGAACGTTTGGACAGTATTTATTGTGGGACATTACGAGCACATCAGACATATCGAATTGCATTCTGAATGCGAAGAATGTCTTTCTGATATCAAATAATTTTGATTTTTGAAATTCGCAATGTAATACACATTTTATGGCAAATCATTAAAATTGATATTTTTGATATTTAACAGTACTTGAAGTAAACTTTATAAATCTGATGATTTATACTTAAAGTGTATGTAGGTGGGACGAAAAGCCGACGATTCGTATTGAAGATATGGATTATTTTTTCTCAAAACACCAAAAAAATAGGTCTTGGGGGAAAAAAATCCATGTCTTCAATATAAAAGGTCAAAATTTTCAATTGATCGTCGGCTTTTCCTTCCAGCTACATACACTTCAAGAATATATCATTAGATTTATAAAATTTATTTCGAGGACTGTTATATATCAAAAATTTGAAAAATATCAAATTTTAATAATTTGTCATAAAATTTGTATTATATCGTGAATTTCAAAAATGAAAATTATTTGATATCAGAAAGGCATGCTTCGTATTCAGAATGCAATTTGATACGTCTGAGGTGTTCTCATGTCCCACTAAAATACTTTCGAAACACCATAAACGCTCATTCTAGATCCCTTAATTCTGACATTTCATGAAAATAAGGATATAATATTATTCAGGACTCGCTGTACTTTTTCTCTATTCTTCTATATTGAACGATTTCAAAGTAATTTCTTACTAAAATCACAATGAGCAGCTAAATCAGCTTCAACTGAAGTGTTTTACCTGATATCTAGATGTGGAAAGCAATTGGCTGACAGATGAAATAGCCCCACCTCAGCTACATGCCAATCACAGTACTAAAACTACAACTACTCTTTTGATTGGCAAATCACAACACAATGTAAATGATTGCTTCTATATCAGTTTTATACCGTTAAGAAAAGGCTTGGCTGCCCTCTATAGATTATACTCTCATTGCGGTATGAGAGAAGGTTGCATGGCACTGTGTTTGCAGTGCTTTTCCCTTGTCTTGTGATGGTTGTAACATATCACAGATTAATAATGAATTGTGAAGATTGCCCGCAGTTAGCGTATAATGATTATGTTGTGTTGTTTGTAATTTTATCTTCAAGGGTTGGTTGTGGTTAGGAAAATCAGTAAAAATGACAAAGCAAGAAGCTAACTCTAGCAGTCTTGGGGCATTGGTATGTGCCATCATGTTTGTGGTGATAAATTCATATTGATGGGATGTCCAATAAAAGGGAATTGGGTTACACTTTGGTTACAGTTTTGTTTGTACAGAGCAAGAGAGGCTTATTCAGTGGTATGGTGGGTACCAGATTTGAATTATGGTTGTAACTAAATAAAATCCATGAATTTGGCTCTTCCAGTTGAGCCATTGGGCTATTCCAGTTAAAATCCATACACCCCCTTTGGAAGACATGACCTTAATCCCTAGATGGAGTGTAAACTTCAAATGGGGGTACCTGAATGGGTGACTGCATTTGAAATCTATACCCATGTGTGGGATATTTAGGTCATACCATCTACAGGGGGTGTATGGATTTCAAATGGAATAACCTTTTTTTTAAAGGTATTATTAGGCAAAAATATGTTTGGTTGCCCTCAGAGACCGACCTAAAAAATTAGAAATCTTGGGTTAGGTTTTGGGTTTTTTTAAATCACTTTTTTAGAAGAAACCTTAAATTTGGACATCATCAAGGACATTTTACATTTGTTATTCACTCATTTTATTTATTAAATGCATATTTGATCAAAAAACCAAGAAGTATTTCCATTAAAATTCAGTCCAAATATGCACAAGTTTCAAACTGTAGGGAAAATGGGGGAAATGAACATGAAAAAAAAAAAGATCAACCTACAGACTCTCCAAATTTTTGTTTTGGAAGGGCAACCAAACAATTTGTTTTTGCCTTATGCAGAAGTAGTTGAAATATTATATAGGGTTTGCTATCACTTAAAACTATTTGTGTTATAAAAGTTTGAAGTAATAGCATTCATAATACAGGTAAAATTCCTTGGTGTGTTTTTATTTCTATATGAAAGAATTTCTACAAGATTGATAAGTGTAGCATTAACTTCATCACAAAATCAACAAACTGATACATGCAGCCTTATGTGCCATCCTGATGTGATCAACCGAAATGGGTCAGATGTTGGGAATACTGATTTAGAGATATAACCAATAATGGTATTCAACTTCCTTTTTATTTTATTGTTCTGAGCAACTTTAAAATGGCCATATCTCTGGAACAGCAAGTCTAATTATGATGGGGTTTCAGCAAAATAAAGCTCTGAGAATGTCTTGCTTAATGAAAACGAAAACTGAATTTTGATATTGATTGACTTCAGACTCATTTAGCTTGATCGTATCACTTATTTCCTTTGAAGACATTAGTTAAGTGACATTTGCTTACTGAAATAATATGGAAATTGAGCAAAAAGATTAGAATTGAAAATGATTGCGTAGTAAAAGCCAATTTAATAAGACATATCCCCATCTAGCAGTGGTGAAACAGCCGATGTGATAATATGCGCAGAATATTAAAATGATAACATTTGTATGCATACAATGGAAAACAGATTGCTTTCCTTATTCATAATATTTCTTTGTATTTTCAACCCTAAAGGAGGCCAACTCGATGAAACTGAACACACTTTTTGTCTCATTTTGTTCAAACAAGAATAGCATATTAAAAAGGCTGTTATGTAGCGCTCAGAGAAAATCTAGACATATGGAGTTATAAAGACACATTCATTGAATCAAAGCACATTTTCTTTTTGTCTTATTTTGTTTTATACAAGAATAGCATAATAAAGAGGCTGGAATGAATTACCAAGAAAAAACCAAAACATCTGGAGTTGTAAATAAACGACCCAGTTTTATTTCCTTGCCCAGAAGTGTATTAACCAGCTAGTCAGCAGGGCATTTGATATGTACTTTTTCACCAGCATTTTCTTGCACTGAGACATTAAGTCTATTGGTGGTAGCATATGATATCCCAATATATAAAGATGAACATCGACTGAAAGGCCTAGCGCTTTAATAACCTGCCCTACTTTATGATTACTTATAATCTATAGCAAGAGTAGTCATTGATTAGTTGCGATTTCATCAATCAAAATTATTGTCAAAATGAAAATTGGAATTGTATGGTGTATGATTGTAGGTGCCGCTGAGGAGTTTAACCACTTGCGTAAGGATATGTCCCACTTTGCACCTGTTATTACGAATTCCTATTATCATTGAAGGAAAGTACAGAATTTGGTCATGATAATATTTTGCTCATCTTCGTGGAAATCTATCATGGAATTAACAATAATGCACTCACTGTCTTGTAGGTCTGAAGCTGCATTTATACAGTCACTTTAAAAAAGAAAAATAGAAATGTGAATCGTAAGCATTTATTTTGTGCAATTTTCTTTTCTGCAAAAGTGATCAAGTATAAATTCAGCTTTTATGCTTTGCGTGCTGGCCATAGGCTTCAACATAAAAAGTTTTGAGATATTTTCACAAAATATCAAGAGCTATCTCAAAAAGCACGTAACCAATACTAGGCTTTTGAAACAGATTCATCAGGATCGTTCAGGATCAATCAAACAATACTAGGTTTGTTTGTACTCATTTTAATGCATTTTTCATGACGATTCCAAATATGGCCATGAAAATGTACTATTCTGAAATTATTGAATTTTTAAATAAAATTTGTAACTTGTCATCTGCAGTTGACACTTGTGGGAAGAGGGTTAATGGTGCTTGAGTCTAGGCCAATGATAAGTGTAATATCTGACTTCATCAAAATTTGTGCAATGATGGGTTATTAACTCACCACAAAGTTGCATTAAGATATCAGGGAAACACATCTGGTACAGTGATCATGTACATAAATTTACACTAAAATGGTGAATGAAATCTTAAGTACCTTAAAAGTGGAGGTATCCTCAATTTCTCTTGTAAGCTGGAAGACTGATATTAGCCAAGATGATTTATGGTGCAATTTGTTTAGTTGTGTGACACATAATTACATATTATCACCCAATTGTTCAGATAACCACCTGATTGAATTATATATTTAAAATCTCCCATACAGTGGTGTAGATTTCAAATGGAGTCAAATTCAAGTAACCCTGTTTAAAAGGCACACTCGCTGTGTGGGAGATTAAGGTCTCGTTTTCCATAAGGGGTGTGTGGATTTTAACTGGAATGTCCCATAGAAACCAATGGGTCCCGGGGGTACTCAGTACAAATTTTCTCAATTTTTTCGGAAAATAGCCCAATTTTTCCTTAATCTAGCCAAAATTTTCAAATTTTTCCCAAAATTTGTAAAAACTAAGACAATTTGGGTTAAATTCGGCGAAAATTTTGACTTTTGGTATATCAATGGGTCCAAATTTCTTGAAAAATTGGTATATTTATGGGTCCACTTTCAAATTCTCAATGCACGTCCCTACCAAAACCAAACTTGAGTACCCCGGGCAATGGGTAAGAGAAAAATTTGGAAACTTTTTGATGATTTGACCAACATTTCAATGGGAACAATTTTGGCAACTCTGTTTGGTAGTCCAATTATGCAGTCTCTTAAGCCACCCATCTGCCCGTCATTTCAGATGGGGAATTAGCTCCTGGGACGGGCAAAATTAATGCCATTGACCTTTTTAGTAGACCAGATTTGCAAAACAAGGCTATAGCAATACATATTTGAACTCTTTGAACCCCCAATGGGCTGCAGAAGTCTGATAAATGTTTTTAAGGTCAATAGGACAGGCAATTTTATTCAAATGATGGGCAAACCTCAATTCCTACAATGCTGGCCAGAAGTGTTGGGACGGTTTTGATAGGCTAATGTAAATAAGTCCCCCACTCCCCCCGATCAATGTTGAATCCTACCTTTTTGGTCCCACGTGCCTAGTGGCACCCAACATTTTGATTGGTGGGGAAGGGGGAGGGTTGGGGTGTTAGGAAAGGGTTTAGGCTTGTCACTTAAGAAACCTCCACTTTATCACGTTACCAATAACGGAAATAAGACCATAATATAGTGTACGTTTTCCATAAGTGTCCCAACACATTTTGGCCATGGTTGTAGCTCAAAGACCCTGTACACTATAATACAAGAATGTTCCATATGTGGGCAGAATCAATTCACAAGGTCATATATTTACCTTGCCCTCTTATATACGCTCCATATTGCAAAGGAAATATCAATTCAACTAACGATATTAAGCATATGTTTAGAAACTGTGTTTATGCAAATAATAACTTGGCTTCCAGCAGTTCCCTTAAGTTGGAAAGGAATGCAAACATTTCTGACAGGATCTGCCATTAAGAATGCAAATGAGAATGAATGTTACCAATTTGGGCAATACAATTACTCAAATTGCATCTATGCACATCTTTTTATGGCTGTAAGTACCAATTTGGGATTATTTTTAGACATTTAGCTGCAGTAGGATAGTATTATGTATCATACCGCTAACTATTGTCATAGGTAATTGCGGGGAATCACATAATAGCTAATGGCACCATAAAATTCAATTCCCGACCATTTAATAGGAGGATGGGGTCAAATCAGTTTAAATTATACTGGCCACCAAAAAAAATGGTACAGGAAGCAGCTTAATTCCACCCAATTGGTGATTTCATCAGAATGCATCATCACATTAACTGGATGCAAAATGCTGTTTTATACAATGATTAAGTCATTGAAGTATCGTGCCATGTATACATTTTGAAAGGTATCCTGGCCTTATATTCACATATGTGCAGTCATAGGGTACCTTATAAGGTCCCACCAAGGCTACACAATAAACAATATTCACTTTATTGATAAAATTTATGACCAATTCTATTGGCCAAGATTATAAGGTCATGTCTTCCATAGGGTTGCATGGCTTTCAATTGGAATAGCGCATTTGCACACACAACTTGCACTACTTTGACAAAATAAGGATGTTTCCTTCTCAAAATCTGTTCCACTCCATGTAATAAACATATGCACCAGTAATGAAGGAAAGCGTGCATGCAGACGTATACCATTCGAATATGACATCCATTTAATGTGTGTAATCTTATTGCCATACTTGGCATACATAACCTACTTATGAGAGATGGTTGGGATATAGCAAAGTAGATGTAATTAATGGTGTTATCCCTTAAGATGTACTTTGTACTGGATGGATGGCATTAATAACTTGGCATAAGCAGGTCTTTTTCAGAGGGGGGAGGGCAAGGCACTAACAACTTATTAGTGCCATAGCCAGGTCTTTTTCAGAGGGGGGAGAGTAAGGCAACTTTCAAGGAGGGAACCACAGGGGGCAAGACTTCTCGCAGGGGGTAGGAAGGGTTACGCTGCAACTTATTGTGCTCATATATTTTTACAGACCTAGAAGAGAAAATTAAGGAACTCAAGGTGCTCCTTCTTTATAAAATTTACATGTGGAGAAGCAAATACAAATTTCTTGACAAAGAAAGGATATGTTGGGAACTAGCTGTTTTCACATGTAAACATAGCATTTTAGGCTTCTGCATCAATTAGGCTATACTAATTTGAGATTTGTTTCATATAATTACTGTGTTCTCCAACAAGTATATGCACATGTAAATCTTTTTTGAACTTTCAGTGATTTTCATCAGTTGCATGCCACCACCAGCCAATGTAAATGTTTATTGCTGGATCATGCTAGCAAAGCTTCTCATGTTATTTGCTGTGGCCTGTCCATATTTTCCTATTATGATGCAAAACTAAAGAACATTGAAATACTACTCCTCATTCTAAAGGAAGAATTTTCTTACAGACTCGGGTTTCACAATTCCATGTTGTCAATACTGTTGTAATGTTATAATTTTGGTGTGAGAAAAACCACTTCCTTCCTTCCTTTCTGTCAATTGAGCCCTTGGGCACTGCCTTGGTCTTCAGGCTGGTTCATCACCTAACTTTGCAGCTTCACATCCATACAATATCAGACTTTGCTCAAGTCAGAGCATTGGATATCTTGAGTGCACCATCTTACTCTCAAGGAGCTTTCTTTTAATTATTGGTTTATTTGAAAGAATGTGTAACATCTATTCTTTCATTTTGTCAAGTTAAGTGACAACTGGAAAATAACCCTCTGAGTATATACTACTGGAAGACAATGTTTTGATCAAAAATCGCGCAAGTTGACTGGAAAAAATAAATCTGTACTTCACCATTAGTGCTAAATATATATTAAAAAG
This sequence comes from Amphiura filiformis, assembly GCF_039555335.1. Taxonomy (NCBI): domain Eukaryota; kingdom Metazoa; phylum Echinodermata; class Ophiuroidea; order Amphilepidida; family Amphiuridae; genus Amphiura; species Amphiura filiformis. The sequence continues at coordinate 21,773,011 of NC_092636.1, forward strand.
AGAAGAGTGATTGAACACTGTTAGTATGTTTACAGTTGACAAAATTATATACTTAGTTGAAAAAGGGGAATAAAAAAATATTTAAATAAACATGGTGCTTTGTTATTGAAATCAAGAGTAAAGTTGCAAAGTAGGGTATCTGAATGTATTGTATTAATATTTGATCTAGAAATATTACATGGCCTAGATACCCAGATTGTAAACAGCAATAACAGTACTATCAAGTAACATGTGAAATGGCTAGAGTACACAAAATATCGCAAGATACATGTATGTGTGGGTTTTAAAAAAACCTGCCGAATATGTCAGTTCGGCTTAGTTGGGAACAGGTGAAAATCACCACAAAGGTTTTGAGTTCAAAACTGGCTGTAATTTACTGGGTTGTTTACTGAGCAAATGAAACCTGGGTGGATTCCAGGAAGGTTCATGATGCATTGTTAATGTAGCGTGACTCAAACGCTTCATAAATTCAGATAGTATGGATTGAATTTGAAATATGTGACTCCTCGCCACAACTGAGCCCAGATGTCGCCAATCATCATTTTTGAGATATTCAACCAAAATATTCTGCTTGAAATTAGCTTTAAAATGATGTATATCATGTCTATAGTACTTGACATTTAAGTAGTGAAAAATCAATAAAACAGTCAATAAATCCTTTCTTTCCTATTGTTTATTGTTAAGTTCGATGGAGCATATCTCAATAGTGGCACTGGCGACATCCGGGCTCAGTTGTGGCGAGGAGTCACATATGACAATAAAATACATGAATGAATGAATTTCTTAAAGACACTTTACAATCAGTATGCATCCTAATTCCTAAGTAATAGTTATAGGTTAATAAATGTGTATCACTTGTTGGGAGTGAAATTGTACAAAATAATGAACACGTACTGAGATGTTGATGCGTCTTATGCACTAGACGCATCAACATCTCAGTACAAGTGCATTATTTTGTACAAAAAAAAAAAAAACATGTGATTTTTGCTGTTTTTATTTCAAAATTATCACTAAAAATGTTGGAAAATAGAACCAAATATAAATGCATCAACCCGCCCAAAAATTGAATCAATCCTACATGACAGGAACGTGTGGGAAAGCACTCTGCGTAGTACACTGAGTGCCATTATACATAATCAATACACTCTGCATACTTTTCTAACCGCTTTTCTGATTGGCTGCTTTGGTATAAGAGTGTATGAACAATTGATAAATTATGATGGGATGATCATGATGGTGTTAAATTTGATTTAGGTAATGAAAAAAATATGAACTCTCTTATGATACCAAAATATCAGTTTTGATGGGACATTTGGGGAGGAAGATGTTGATCTGGTCAAACACCTTTTAAGATAGAATGGGTTAAAGGCTTGTGAAATTCACGCAAGAAAACACTGTTTTTAATATATATATATATATATTTTTTAATTCTCAGTTTTTAATTGAATTGTTTTCTTGTTTTTTTTTTTTTTTAAATTCATATATTTTTCTTGAAAGGTTTTTGTACACAAGTATAAAATTGAATTGTTTTTATAATTTTTGGCCCATATATTTTTCTTGAAAGGTGGAAGGTTTTTATGCACAAGTATACAGCACAGATCATAAACCGCAGAGATCAAAACCTTAATTTCACAGCTTAACGAGCACATTTTAAAGCATCATTAGCAGGGCTAATTGGAGCTGTTACCTTGCCATACTTAGGGAATACTTTCCTGGTATTACAATCTTGAAATAGCACAGTTGTTTGGGACTCCCTCGGCCATTTAGTGCGTTGCAATATTACGTCAATGGGTGTTAGATGCTGTTCTTTCGAGCCTGTAGTTTACAGATGCTCAATTTTATCTTGGAATTAGTGCGATGGGCTGTGTTACTTTGTGGTATATTGTATGACCGTCGATTATGCGAGGAAATGAAGACAATGTCGTATGAAATCAAATTTGAATTGAAAATTACTATAGAATGAGAAAAAAGTGCAATTTATTAGTTGTACTCTGGTGGGAATTCCATCAGCATGTAATAACAAGAAAAAACTTGCAGTGGGAGTCTTCATAAGCAGACAGGTGGTTTATGTAAATATCATCAAATCTATTTCAATTTTCTCTGAAGGTTTTATATAATTTCAATCTTTTACAAAGTCTAGAGGCTTCGTTCATTCATTTATGCGATCCTCAAGTTAAATAGTCTGGAAATAGACAAGGTAATGGCATGGCAAATAGTGTGAGCATTCTCCCTGTGCACCTAACATCCAAGCAACTTGAAATTATCATTTCATATGAGGCAACTCAAATTGGGATCTTGTTGAAAAATCTTGCATGATTTTACAACCTGAGCCAGGTCCTTGGATTTAGCATTAGCCTGAGGTCCTGAGTTTGACATGGGTTTCACAATATCTCTATAACCTTGAAATCTTAAGAAAATTGCTTATTTGCATAATTAAGGGGGTACTATACCCCTGCCCAATTTTATGCCTATTTTTGCATTTTCTCAAAAATTATATAATTGGTGACAAGTAAGATATGTATATTATAGGGGCAAGGACTACAACTACTGCACTGGAAATTTTATTTCAACACAGACAACAGTTGTGGAGTTACAGTCAAAAATGAGGAAAACCAATATTTGATCAATAAATCAATCACTACTTGCCTTGAGTTGGCCGATTTTTCAGTGCAGTAGTTGTAGTCCTTGCCCCTATAATATACATATCTTACGTGTCACCAATGTGCTATAATTTTTGAGAAAAATGCAAAAATAGGCCCAAAATTGGCCAGGGGTGTAGTACCACCTTAAATCATTCTGTGTTTTAATTTTGCTGGTACCACATTAATAATTTTGATTTGAATTTGAATCTGCCAAGTAAAAAAAAATAACAATACTTTCCATGTTCACCATGAACAGAGACGAGGGGCAATACAACCTAACTCACGTATTTGACGATCTCCTGAAGAAACCAACTGGCAACCAAGTTGCTAAGCAACAACGAGTTGTACACAGAAGGTCGTCACAACAACAAGTTTCTCGTCTGGACTTTTGGGAAAAAAAGGAGGAGGGCATATCTTACTATTTACTATTTGCTATTTTTTCCCAAGATGGCCGCCAAGTCGAAAGTGACCATCTGACTGATACTAAGACACTCCTAAACATAGGGGTTTTTAACTCATATACTTGTCAGAGGAACAAAAATGTGAAAAGTTGTACCTTAAGCCATGTAGCCTACACATTGTAAGCAAACTGAACAAGATCTTTGATGAAAATACGATTTTTTTTCTGCATTTTTACTTTTTTTTTAAATGGTTTTTCTGCATTTTAGTAAATAGTAAAAAAAGGAGGTGGCTGCCAAAAAGGAAGCAGGCAGGGATGAGAAACTTTTCATTTTTGTTACTTAGCCTTATACTTTGTTAATAAGTAACAGTTCACTGAACCGAGTTCATTAAACTCGATCCTGTGTGTTACCACACCCGATCAAGTAAATTGTCAAAAAGACTCTTCACAGTTAAACATTAAAAATCAATGATCCATGCTGTGCCCTAAAAAAATAATTTATGTCCTCATGCAAAAGTAAGATAAGAAGAAGAGCAGGGAGCAAAGTCCATCATCAGTATATTAAAATATGATCCATATGGAGTAAACAATCAATGATTTTGCTAAAGCAAAATACCCTGCAATACAATGAAATTTAGATTTGGGTATTTTATAGCAGTTATCTATTTAGGTATTAATGCTGAGGCATTGGCACCAAGAAGACAAATGAAGACAATGTTATATGAATTAAAATTAGAATTATTGCTAAAATATCGTTAACATTTTCAATTTTCTCTGAAGGTTTTTTTATAATTTCAATCTTTCACAAAGTCTAGAGGCTTCGTTCATTCAAAGCAAAATACCCTGCAATACACTGAAATTTAGATTGGGGTATATTTTATGTCAATGCTAATCTATGTATTAAAGCCATATCCTAGGCGAAATGTCAACCGTGCTAGCATGGTCAACCATGGTCAACCATGGTCAAAACATGGTTGACCATGGTTAACTATGGTCAGCGATGATCAGCCATGGTGGCTTGACCATGGTCAACCATGGTTGCCATGGTCACCATGGTATACCATGGTCGACCATGCTTTAGCATGGCCGAGCATGGTCAGCCATGGTCTTCACCTCACTTGACCATGGTTGACCATGGTCACTTTTAAGTATACCATGGTCAACCATGCTTTATCATGGGTGAGCATGGTCAGCCATGTTCATCACCTCACTTGACCATGGTTGACCATGGTCACTTCAAGTATACCATGGTCAATCATGCTTTAGCATGGGTGAGCATGGTCAGCCATGGTCATCACCTCACCTGACCATGGTCACTTCAAGTATACCATGGTCAACCATGCTTTAGCATGTGTGAGCATGGTCAGCCATGGTCATCACCTCACCTGACCATGGTTACTTTAAGTATACCATGGTCAACCATGCTTTAGCATGGCTGAGCATGGTCAGCCATGGTCATCACCTCACCTGACCATGGTTGACCATGGTCACTTTTAAGTATACCATGGTCGACCATGCTTTAGCATGGCTGAGCATTGTCAGCCATGGTCATCACCTCACCTGACCATGGTTGACTCTGGGTAGTGAATGAGAAAAAGCGCCCTCTGTTGTTATTAATCGTATTTAATGCGTATTTACAACGTTGTGAATAAATATTTGACACCATAGAATATAAAAACTAGTAATTTGATAAGTTAAAATAAGATTTTTGACAGAATAAATCTAAATAATATGATTATGCAGTTTATTCCGTTAAATATTTACCCCATAATTTCCCTCATTCTTCAGGCCCTGCCCTCTATCGGGTGCTAATTTAAAGTTTAAGCTTGATTGCTATTGTTTCTTTCTATTGTTTCTTCCTTGATTGCTATTGTTTCTTAACCATGGTCAAACATGCACATTTTTGACCATGGTTGACCATGGTCACTTTAGATAGACCACGGTTGACCATGGTCTCTGGCCGTGGTGCCATTTTTCAAAAACATGGTTAACCATGGTTGACCATGGTCAAAAACATGGTTGACCATGGTCAAAACCCTGTTTGTTGAACTATGGTTGACAATGGTTCAACCATGGTCAAACATGCTAAGTTTTAACCATGGTTTAGATAGACCATGGTCAAAAGGTTAACCATGGTTGACCATGGTCTCTGGCCGTGGTGCCATTTTTCAAAAGCATGGTTGACCATGGTTTGACCATGGTCAAAACCCATGGTTGAACCATGGTTGACCATGGTTAACCATAGTTCAACCATGCCTTTTTCGCATAGGATTATAACATTTCTTTAAAAACAGATTAGTATTTATTTTCCATAAAATGTTACCTTTTACTGTCAGATATGTCCCCTTTTAATATTTTGAGCCGAACAAGTGAGGTAAAGCAAAGAAAATTGGAATTTACTAGTAATAGCGCCAATGCATGTTACTCCAGCAGTTGTAATACAGTACGATCCTCTGGCGTGTGTGTGTGTGTCCCACATGCCGTGTACATAGTACTGTGTTATGAACAATACATACGCATTCGACTAATATTTCTATCGTAATAATAAAACTCCGGTTCCATCGGTTTATTCAAAATCACGGATTTTGACAAAACTACAGCACCTAAAATCTTGTACATTACAATCGTATAAAAATCTGAATTAAAACAATTTTTGAGGGTGTTCTTCTCGGCAAATGTTATAATATGGCTTTAATAGGTAACACTGAAGCATTGGTACCAGGATAGCTATTAAACTCTTGCTTGAAGTCCTGGTTGAAGCTACATGTGCTTGTAGGGCATTCTGCAGAGTAGGGGAGAAATGATCTTCTATGGGAGACCAAGTTGGACCTTGGCATTTCCACAGCAATTTTGTGCGATCTGAAAGTGCCCGAGGTTAGCTCCAGAAGTAGCTGGCACATGAGATCTGGGACCTGTTTCACAAAGAACTATGATTGATTTCATAGGGGATTGCATGTGGTATATCAATCATAAGACTGAGATCGACTTTGTGAAATGGAGCCCAGGTGCTTCACTGTAAATTATGAAAAATATAGGAAACCACCACTGCTCTTACGGTGCCCCAGAGGTTGAATGTGGTTGAAGTTAAGGTCATTGTCAGGGATGCCTATGATGTGACTGGTCCTCCTCTGGATTGCATCAAGTTGGTATTAGTGAAGCAAAAGGGATATGTTATAAACCATACAGATAACAAATGTGAAATCAATGTAAGGAAGCCAAAATCTGACATTTGACTTGAAGGTGAGATACTTTTATTCTTGCACATACGAGGCTGTAGAATTTGGAAACCAGGGGAACAGCATAGAAACATGAGGATTTCATAGGCATTTAAACAGAGTAAGTTTATCTGCCATGTTTTCTGCAATAAGCTTGAGTTATTACGATCAAATTGACCTATTTCTGCTTGTTAATCAGTTTGGTGGAAAAGTTAGGCAAATTATAGGTGGAAACCAGGGATGGCAGCCTAAAAGGTCAGAGCACTTTCATTTATCTGCCATGTTTTATGCAGTAAGCTTAAAGGAGTATTTTGTGATCCTAGCATCCTCTTTTTATGACATTTTTCAGTAGATATCCACGAAAAAAGCTTATTCCCAAAATTTCAGTTGATTCCAATTTTTCGTTTGCGAGTTATGCGTGATTATGTGTATTACACGGCTCCATAGACAATGTGTTGTAATTTCAAATTCAAATTCAAATTTCACAATATCTTAGCTAAACGAATTAACTTGCAAGAATTTTTTGTACATAAACATTATGTAGCCAGAGGTTTCCAGTGATATAAAAATCTCAACTTTTTTGAGAAAAGTGGGGGGGATGAGGCTGTGGATCACGAAATGCCCTTTTAAGTTATTATGATCTCATTGACTTATTTATGCTTACTAATCAGTTTGGTGGAATTTGATTTCTAGGCAAATATATCCTGTAAAAAGTCTCCGCTTATCCCTTTAATGATGACAAAGCTGGATTTTATCTGCAGGCATGTCCAGGATTTCTCTTGAGCTAACACAGTATGATTATGATGTATCGCCTCCATATCACGGTCTGATTGTGATAGATAACGGTGCCATATTCCTGTGGTTGCATTTGCTAACAACACATCATTAGCGATAATCCATCATCGTAGAGTTCACTGCTAATAATAATCACACAGTGGAAAATATTTTGAAAGCCTGCTCACAAAATGTGTTGATGGAAATCAAAGGTGCCTTTTCTTTAAGTCGGGATGATACTAGGTTAAGAATTTTTGGACACTACTGATGCAGTTAATAGCAAAATGTATAAAAATGTATAATAAATGTGTAAATTAATCATGTAGGAAAATAAAACTTGAAATTGAACATGAACTGGAGAAAATAATATTTTCTACAGTCCATGATTTGAAAGAAGTCTGAATCATGCCTGGAATCATGTTACTGATTGCACTTATGGACTATTACTTTTTAAAAGGGGCATTTCGTGATCCACAGGATCATCCACCTCCCACTTTTCTCAAAAAATGTTGAGATTTGTATACCACTAGAAATCTCTGGCTACATAATGTTTATGTACAAAAAAATTTTGCAGATTAATTCGTTCAGCAAAAATATTGTGAAATTTGAATTACGTTCTGCTACACCAGAATGAAATTACAATACATTGTCTATGGAGCAGTGTAATACACATAATCATGCATATCTTTCAAACGCAATATTGGAATCAGCTGAAATTTGGGGAATAAGCTTTTTCGTGGATATCTACTGAAAAATGTCATAAAAAGAGGATGCTAGGGTCACAAAATACTCCTTTAAATCTGCCATATCCCTGTGGAAGTATATAGAAGAAATGTCAAGCACATGTGTTATGTTTTTCAAATGGAACAGGCTAGGGGTATATGGCTTTACATAATACAGAGGTGTAAGTCTTCCGGAAATTCCCGGAATTCCGGAAATGTGGCCAAAATAACAAAAAAATCTGGAAATGGTAAATTTCTAAATTTATTTTTTTATTTTTTCATTTCGGGATTGGATGATGATAATTCGTCATAAAAAGAGCAAAAAAATTTGAGGGGGTGATACCCTGCAGCCTATTCCCGGACAAGCCCGTGCACTTCGGAAATTTGGCGAGGTGCTCGCCTTTGGCTCGCATGTTTTTTAGGGAGTGGATCGTTACCTCGCTTACACCTCTGATAATATATGCCACAACTAGAGTGAGCATATCAAATGAAAGTTATGCAATAATTGTCTGTTCTATTTGAAACCCATACTCCCTCTTTACCTACATCTTTCACAGAGGATGTATAGATTTCAAATGTAATAGCCAAAAGCAGCTGAACCTGATTGAACAAACAAACAGACAAACAATTCAGAGAAAGATTTCAATAACATCTATTACATATCCATCAAGAAAAATGAACAGTGAACTATTACTGATCTCATTTCACTCAATTTTATGTACACATAGTGTAAACATGGACATTTTTGTGGCACATTGATATTCACACTTTTTACGCTCAACGGAGGTACTGCAAAAGTAAAATGTGTGAATATGTTCGTTCATCTACTGTATAAGCTAAAATTTTTGCGGTTTTATTTTCACAAATTGTGTGGATCAATATGAGCCTGCAAAAATAACAACCCATGGATATGGTAAATTTTTTGTGTATTTTATTATATCAGATGCCAGTATTTGCACATTTAACACCTCGCGCAATTTTCAGTAATACCGCAGAAATATTGGCGTATGTAGTAAATAGGTCTATGTAAGAAAATTCAAAATTGTGAATTTTAAAACAAGCTTTGTAGTTCATAATAGCAAAATGTGAACAATTACATGCACAAAAAGTACTGCTTATGCAGTAGTTTAATTCTCGTGATTCACAATACAATGCGCCGCCATCGGTTACTCTTGCTAGTCCATTTTTTGACCTCAAGGGTCGACATCGCCTTCCTAGCCACCATCGGATTTTTACGCGAGTGTGATAATACGATTGTAATAATGTTAAAAACAGCTCCACGAAGGATTCCGTGTGATCAATAGATCTACTACAATTATTGTAAACTGCTGTTTAGTGTTCATTCGCGTGTAACATAATTATATTGATTGACATTTAAACACACATTGACATGTTCCTATCTTGTATTCGTATTATGCGGGATTTGGATGTCGACATTTTCCCATGATGCACTGCGTATTTTGGCCTTTCCCCAGCTACCACTGGTGGCGCATCGTATTGTGAATCGACCGAATTGCAGTGAATAGGAATGTTTTGCCAACATCAGCAGAATCCTTGCCCCCTTAGCTGAAACACCCCATTAATTAAATAGGACAGCATTTCCTACAGTGTTCTAGAAATTACTGGTTATACCTCGCCTGGTATTCTGTTGTGAGTGATTGCTGGTGTTATTTCATGTATGATGCATTGTACAGGGTGTTTTCAAATGCAGGTCTTAAATACACAGTAATGATTGTGAAATATTTGCTATCTATTAAAGGTAGCAGCTTTGTGAAACCCAAGAAAATAATAACTGCAACAGATCTGCTATCCACTGGTGATATCAGCTTTGCAAAACCCAAATAATGAATGTGACATATCTGCTATCTACTGAAGATAGCAGCTTCATAAAACCCTAGAAAATAATGACTGAGAAACTGTACAAAAAGTATCATGAAAAAGCAGCAATTTGTTTGCTGAAAGTAACACTTGATTTGAAAATGAAAGAATGTTTTAAATTAATATATTTCTTCTTCACATATTTGATACCTTATTTGACACATGACTTTATATATTAGGGAAAATCAACTGTAGTATTTACATTTTTTAAACTCATCGTTAGAATTAGTATCACAAAACTTTTTAAGCAAGTAAACTCGAGCCTTGCAGCCATTTTTTACGGGACACTTTTTAGAGTTGATTGGGTTTGGTGGTGTCTAAAAATACAAGTGATGTGAGTCTAATCATGACAATCTGTCTAGGTTATAAATACTCGGATGCATAATTGGGTGTGAAACGTATGCGGACAAGCATGAGACACTCGAGTCTGGGAGAAGAGTGCGGCTTACCACCGAGTAGTACTGCATCATCTGATTATGCTTCCCGTGCTAACTGGACTGTTAAACATTATTTTTGCGGTGAGATACATTCATTGGGAATCACACAAAACACCTGTTCTTAGCTAAGATATGTTTGACAATTTCTGATCATCGCAGTGATCCATGTGAGATCCTCGTAACTTGGAATATGTTTCATAACAGGAGTGTTAGTTTAGGTGATGCAATGGTGCAGTACAAGTCAGTTTGTAATGGATAGGACCTTCAATAAAATTGTAAAAAAGGGAAGAATCACAAGACTACTGTAACAAAACTGCATGCAATTGAATTCCTTGACATGGTCCCTGTAAGATGCATATTCATCATGTTTTGGAACTTACCATTTTTTTTCTCCAAACATTTATCAAAAAAGGCTCTAGACCTTCGTTTGACCTCAAATTATATTGGTTGAATAACCTCTTCCACCTGTCACAACAGACCTCCAATATGACGTTTTTAAGCGCTATTAATAGCCCACTACGCATCAATACTAATTGATATAGCTCTATGTAGGTGTGATCCATTACATAACACAGAGCTATGTTTAGCATGATCGCCCTGGGCTCTGTCAATATTGATTTCAATTAAACATGGAAGTTATAAAAAACTGATAGTTGCTCATGTAACAAGAATTCATTACGGTGATGTTTAAGTACTGAATCGTTTAGATGATGTGTAAATAAATTGTAGAGGACATGTTTTAAGAGGCATGAGAGACAGGATAATTGGTAGTCTGATCTACATGTATTGATTTGAATAATATTGGCCAAATCAGGGACTGGTTCTTGCATGCACATACAAACCTGCAGATTTTTCAAAGCTGTTATATCTGTGGTAGATGGCAGGTATTTCACAGTCATCATTTTCTAGGGTTTTTGAAGCTGCTATCTTCAGTAGATAGCAGATATATCACAGATCATTATTTTCTAGGATTTTTCAAAGCTGCTATCTTTAGTAGATAGCAAATATTTCATAGTCATTATTTTCTAGGGTTTATAAAGCTCCTATTTTCAGTAGGTAGCAGATATTTCATAGTCATTATTTTCTAGGGTTTTTCAAAGCTGCTATCTTTAGTACTAAGTAGATAGCAAATATTTCACAGTCATAGTTTTCTATGTTTTTACAAAGCTGCTATCTTCAGTAGATAGCAGATATTTCAAAGTCATTATTTTCTATGGTGTTTCAAAGCTGCTATCTTCAGTAGATAGCAAATATATCACAGTCATTATTTTCTAGGATTTTTCAAAGCTGCTATCTTTAGTACTAAGTAGATAGCAAATATTTCACTGATCATAGTTTTCTATGTTTTTACAAAACTGCTATCTTCAGTAGATAGCAGATATTTCAAAGTCATTATTTTCTATGGTGTTTCAAAGCTGCTATCTTCAGTAGATAGCAAATATTTCACAATCATTGTTTTCTATGTTTTTACAAAGCTCCTCTCTTCCTTCGGTAGATAGCAGATATTTCACAGTCATTATTTTCTATGGTGTTTCAAAGCTGCTATCTTCAGTAGATAGCAAATATTTCACAATCATTGTTTTCTACAAAGCTCCTATCTTCCTTCGGTAGATAGCAGATATTTCATAGTCATTATATTCTAGGTTTTTTCAAAGCTCCTATCTTCAGTAGGTAGCAAATATTGCACAGTCATTATTTTCTAGGGTTTTTCAAAGCTGCTATCTTTAGTAGATAGCAAATATTTCACAGTCATAGTTTTCTATGTTTTTACAAAGCTGCTATCTTCAGTAGATAGCAGATATTTCAAAGTCATTATTTTCTATGGTGTTTCAAAGCTGCTATCTTCAGTAGATAGCAAATATTTCACAATCATTGTTTTCTATGTTTTTACAAAGCTCCTATCTTCCTTCGGTAGATAGCAGATATTTCACAGTCATTATTTTCTAGGGTTTTTCAAAGCTACTATCATCAGTAGATAGCAAATATTGTACAGTCATTATTTTCTAGGGTTTTCAAAGCTGCTATCTTCAGTAGACAGCATATATTTGACAATCATTATTTTATAAAAACTTTGACAGCCGTTATCATATACTGGTATTTCTCAGTCATCATTTTCTATGGTTTAGTAAAACTGCTATCATCAGTAGATAGGTATTTCCCAGTCATTCTTTTTTAGGATTTTAGTAAACTGCTTTTTTTTTTGTTGTTTTGTTTGTTAAGCTCTTATCTTCACTAGTTATCAGATACTTCAGTCATCATATTCTGGGATTTATTTAAAGCTAGATAGCAGATATATCACAGTCATTATTTTCTAGGGTTTTTCAAATCTGCTATCTTCAGTAGATAGCAAATATATCACAGTCATTATTTTCTAGGATTTTTCAAAGCTGCTATCTTTAGTAGATAGCAAATATTTCGCAGTCATAGTTTTCTATGTTTTTACAAAGCTGCTATCTTCAGTAGATAGCAGATATTTCAAAGTCATTATTTTCTATGGTGTTTCAAAGCTGCTATCTTCAGTAGATAGCAAATATTTCACAATCATTGTTTTCTATGTTTTTACAAAGCTCCTATCTTCAGTAGATAGCAAATATTGCACAGTCATTATTTTCTATGGTGTTTCAAAGCTGCTATCTTCAGTAGATAGCAAATATTTCACAATCATTGTTTTCTATGTTTTTACAAAGCTCCTATCTTCAGTAGATAGCAAATATTGTACAGTCATTATTTTCTAGGGTTTTTCAAATCTGCTATCTTCAGTAGACAGCATATATTTAACAATCATTATTTTATAAAAACTTTGACAGCCGCTATATTCAGTAATTAGCAGATATTTCTCAGTCATCATTTTCTATGGTTTAGTAAAACTGCTATCATCAGTAGATAGGTATTTCCCAGTCATTGTTTTCTAGGGTTTTAGTAAACTGCTATTTTTTGTTTGTTTGTTAAGCTCTTATCTTCACTAGTTAGCAGATATGTCACAGTCATCATATTCTGGGATTTATTTAAAGCTGTTATCATCTGTAGATAGCAGATACTTCAAGGGTAATCCTTGTTGGGGATTCATAAGTAAGATGGAGTATATCTTATGAGCACATGCACTCACACATTGTACATTAAAAAACATGATAAAATAAGACATACAATGCATATATGCACAGGCCTAATTGGCAGTACTCTGCACATGACACATTAATGATACAGTAGTCATGCTTGGAAACTGCCTTAGGGTAAGATGTGAAAATTACATAACAAGATGCAGAAGGAAAAGCATGTCTGCATGTCTTGTTAAGATTTTGTCTTGGCCATGTGTGAAATCCACTTTGGCACATATCGGCGTATTAGTGCAACATGGTCGTATCTACCATAGCTGTCTTGAAGTACTTGTAGTTGGTTTTTACATGGTTTTTGGAGCATATCCGTAGCAACATGATAACTAATATGAGATTGATATGTGATGCAATCAAGCCCCAGCAATATCAGTCAGAACGCAGAAATATTAAATTTTCAGTTTCTTATCGGATAGTAAAAAGCATTTACAAAGCTGCATTTTGCAGAAAACCTCATTTAAATTGAACAACCATTTCCAAAGATATGAGCAATTAATGAGTTTCCGAACCAACAGGAAACAAAAGGAAATATGTGACCCGGCAGCACAAATGAGCCGTAAATTCCCTAAATTGTATTCTGAGTTACGATTGTAAAATGTGTATGAAGGTCATATTCATCAGTAACTTAAGCTGGCCAGACATCCGTCTCATTTCGATAGTCAAAAACTAATCAATAATCCTATTGTTGAAGTGGATAATAAGCTTCTACCTTAGATGGCTATAGAACTTTTAATAGCTCTGGTCTTTGTTTGCTTATATTGCTAAATCCTGTTCAAGTGGTGGGTTACCAGGCATTGTATTTTGTACAGGTATGCATAACCAACAATTAACAATGAGAGAACTTTCTTAAACCTCGTTGACTTGGAGATGATTTGAAATGACCGCCAATTATGACTGTTTGATATTAATTGCCAACAATGTGGAAAAAGAGACACATGTAAAAACGTAAAAAGCTATAATTTTGTTGAAGGAGCAAAGTTTAACAAACCATAACCCCGCTTCTGGATATCGTTTGAAGTCAAATGATATACCATTTTAAGTTTATGATGTTTATTTTTTAAGGTAGGAGCATCGGATAATAGGCCCATGCAGGAAAATAGCCACTATATCAAATCAGAATTATGTATCCATATCAAATATATAACCAATTTAAGATAAGTCTTTACTCCACTTATTTTTGATGTTTCATGAAAATTTAAACATTTCTTATGTTTTTCTTTATTTTTTGAAAATTCCCTAATTTTGTCTACAAATAATTATTGCTAGCCTAGAGGGAATGTGATATGGTTTCCATAGTTTGTGGGGTGGTTAATAAGCCTAATATCTAAATTCTCTCGCCAGATTTTTTTGATAAAGTGTTTATTTTTTGAGAGAAAAATCTGGCGAAGAAAAGTTTCTAAATTTAATAACCTTTCATATGACACCTTGTTTGTTAAAATTGGCCCTATGGTTAGCTCAGACAATAATTATGAAATTGGGTCATTCAGTGTTTCTAGATCAAATCAAGAAAATTTGAGCAAGTACTAACATTACCTTCAAATATCCCCTTTATTACTTGCCAATATATAGAAAAAAAGTCACAAATATTATTTGGTAACATTTTTGTAATAAAAAGGTCTAAAAAGCAGTTCTATAAAGGGGATAGAAAGGAGAAAAAATAATATTTAAACATAGTATCCATTTTCAAACTTTTACCAATTTTAGTGAACGAGGCTTTGTGTCACAACCACTTTATGTACAAAGTCAATGGGGTTTCCTAATGATAAAAATTGGCATAACTCAAAAACGCTTTGTTGGCAAAAATTAAAAATTGGCAGACAAGTTTTTCTCACCCAACTACACATCCTGTATCATTTTAAACCAAATCTGTGCATGACACCGTAGCCGATGTTTCTACCTTAAACACGAAATAAAACAAAATTGACGGGGGGAGGAATTTACGGCTCATTCGCCGTGGACGGTCACATATTGCCTTTGTCTTGCTATATCTCAAAATCAATATTCTGACTGATTTAGCTTGATCGCATCACATAAGGGTTGTCTCAAAGCATCTTGTTTTTCCTAACTTGGATATCATGCTAGTTACAAATTTGAACCACTCTCAATCTTTAATGCTAGTCCAAATGAAAGGGTGGTGGGGTGAACCCCTCCCAAATTGTTGCCCTGTTGCAATAAAATGCATCTGCCACACAGCTCCATGTAATTGCACTCAATTTAGCAACATTTTGTTGAGTCTCAAGTACATATGATCATCTTTTTGTAAGCTAATTTAAAATAATATCCATGCAACGTAATAAATATTATATAATAGTGGTTTCCTATCATTTTCAATAATAAATAAGGCAAAAACCAATTTTTGGAAAATTCTGACTGACATGACAAAAGAATTGTCTTACTTAGTTAAACAATGGTTAAAGGATAAATAAAATCAAAGAAATTACAATACAGGCTCTAAGTAGTACTTGATGATGCAGGATTTTAAATAAACAACTTCGATACTACTGGTTTGAAATTAAAAAATACTCTTGAACTTTTGAAGGAAAACTAATTAGGATAAGGATAATGAACTGAGTGCAATGCATTCGTCAAGATAATCGCCCGCGCCGTGGAGTTATTGCATTTAGCTTGAGAGCCGATAGGCTCGAAAGCTAAATGCAATAACTCCATGGCAAGTGCAATTATCTTGACGAATGCATTTGCACCAGTACATTATCCGTCATACACTTTGAGTGTAGGCCTATTAAAACAATAGGCAATATTAATTGCTGCATTCATTATATTAGTTTTAATATTAGGAAAATATCTTACATTTTAAAAACACCGTCAGGACATTGACCAGCTACGTAGCATTTAACTGGTAAAGAAAATCAATCCCTGTAATCAATGGTATCGATTGCGCCATACGTCATACTTAGGTAACTTATTCACGAATGGTTTAATTGACTTGACTTTATGTTGTGATCATTTAATATCGTGGTTTCGAACACAGAGAGCACTGAACCAGTTGGAAACGATCGATTTAGATGTCAGACTAGTACTACGGTGAATATCAACTGGACTTTATAGCTCTATAATTTGAACTACTTATATTAAAACACACGACATTGGGATTTAACAATTTGTTCAGTATTATCATAGGCCTTCAAACACATGTGTTTGAAGGCCTATGGTATTATAAAGCATGATCATGATATTATGCGCTAGTGTGTGTTTCGGGCCCGGCTATGTTATTTTAGATATAGGCCTACATGTATTTCATTTGTAAAATGCTGAACAGTTTGCAATGGTGTCATCTTGTATAATTATGATCCACCTGTTTTTTGCTTTTTTTAATTAATAGAAGCTCGATTATTCTCATTTGATGTTTGATTTATTTGAGGTCATTAATCATAATTTATGACAATGATATTTGCAAGGGTGCAACTCTACTAGTCTTATTACAAGACTGCCCTATCCCAACCCTAAACCCTAATCCTAAACTCCGGAAACGAGGACTGGACTCAAGTCTAGCGAGTTGCACCTTATTCGGTAATTGTACACTATTATAGAACACCGTTTGTAACTATACCATTTTAACACCACAGAATGTATATTCGTACTTTTTTTGTTGGTATATATATCGAACAGACAATTATATAGTTATGTGATCTGTGTCTAAAGCGCCACCTAACTCTACTTTATGGTTATGTGAAAGTAGTATTTCTAGTATTTGGGCGTGCACGTATTATCTAGAATCTATTGTTTAGCGTGCAGGTTTTAGATAATGCATTGTTTAGCGTGCAGGTTTATATAATTTGGGCTGTGAAGGGTAGTTCGCGAAAATAATGCACGGGAGAAGAATACATAACGATGAATAGAAACGGGCACTAGAAGTGTATATGAAAATAGTCAATATTTCCATTTACAAAATTGAATACATGGAGGAGCTTTTAGACATGCATTATCTTTTTAAACATAAGAAGCATATACTATTGTATGCTATTACATTTTAGTGGTCTGAATTGAAAATGATCTTGGGTGAGTAAGGTTGATAACATAATTTGAGGTTTGATCTGTTTAAGAATGAGAATAAAAGTCTTGTTTTGAGACCCAGCTGTATATTTCCTGATATAACATGGTAGATACCATTATTTTGAAGTGGAACAACTCGGCGTTCCGCCTCGTTCCAATGATCTTGTGCAATAATTGATCTGATCCACAGTCATCATCATAGTTAAGCGATACTACAAATTACAGATTTTGGATGATGTTGTTTCAATTAATGTAATCATACTGTCTGGTTGCAGAATTTATTTAGTTTTGATCGTCACAAGATCAATATTTGTGAGTGGCAGCACTGCAGGTCAGATACATTCAAATTTAAGCTCTTACATTTACATGGCAGCCATTATCAATATCACATCATTGGTACTACGTTGCAATGAGTCAGTCCTACATTGTACAGTATAATAGGATTGTAGGATGAAAGGAAAATGTCAGCTTACACAACATGGAATTTTTAATGTCACAGTAATTTATTTGAGGAAAAATATATTACATAGATTATATTTCATAAGAGTCCTTGAATGTCTCTTGTAAGCTTAACTGTTAATCCTGGTTCATTTAAGGATAGGGAAATTTTGCAGACATTTCCTAGTTCAATGCCTTGTTTCGAACCGAAAATTAATTGAATACGCCGGAAAATGATATAAAATTACAGTGTTTAGATCATTGTAGGATTTTATTTGGCTTTATATCATATACAGTAAGCCAAAAAATGAAGGTACCAGTTATGTTCACCCCTGTATATCCTAAATAAAGACAAATATGTCAAAAATAAAACAAGCAGTCAATACATGTACTCTTTAGCTCTGATTTAAGACCTTATTTGTTGAAATTATTTGAGAATTAAAGACACGGTGATCTAAATACCTAATGAAGAAACGAAATCAAAAGTTGCACTTTTGTGTTCTAATCAATGAAAGCATGGCGCTAGTTTTAACATGCTAATCAATGGAAGCGTTAGCGCTAGTTCTCTTGTTCACTTAACGCTTGTGTACAAATCAATAAGGAATTTAATGCAGCAAACTGCAACTTTTAAATTGTTATCTTCCTTGGGTTTTGGGATTGTCGTGTCTTTATTTCTTGAACAATTTCAACGAATGAGGTCTTAAATTCGAGCTAAAGGATGCAGCTATTGGCTGCTGGTTCCAATTATGACATATCTGTCTTTGTTTGGGATATACAGGAGGTGAACACAACTGGTACCTTAATTTTTTGGCTTACTGTATATCCCTGTGTATTGGGATATCAGAAACAATGACCTGTGCAGTATAAGTTTCAATAATGTTCAGGTTTATTGGCCTATAATATTATAATAGCCTCTCTAGTTTGCTTAGAATATCATATTTAGATCCAGCAGAAAGTTCAACGGCATCTTATGGATTATGGACATGCTACATTTCTTGGGCTCACTCAAAGTATAGAAAAGTGCATTCAGGCAACCTGAATCTCCAACTGAAGTATTGAAAGAATTTCCAACTTCCTCTCTTTTTTCCCTTATGTTCTATTGGCTTGGCATGGTAGTTAACATCATCTGATAGCAACAGTTCATCTAGTCGGGGAGGGGGGAGGAGTACTTTCTATTGCATTAGATGAAAGTGATTTCTTTGTCTCAAGGAAATGTTCCTGGGGAAAAAGCGCTAAACCCACCATTATCCATCGGAAGTTGGGGCAGCAAGTTTGGCAGAATTAACAATGCAGGAATGATGTTTAACTGAGCATAATTAGATCTAATTTCAAATCTAAAACTGTGCACACATGTTTAAAAAACACATAAAACTGACCATGCCTGACCATGGCATTTCACTTGTCTTTTAATTTCAGTTTTTGTTTGTATTACTTTTCCTATTTTAGTGTTAATATTGAAAGCAAGCTATAACTTTTGATTTCTCTTCTGTTTGATAATTACTAATTACCGATTCCAATTCAGAACCAATAAGCTTAAATCAGGCGGATTCGGAAACTACCAATTTGATCCTATTTTAGTGTTAACATTGAAAGCAGACAATATCTTCATGCAAAATTCGTAAATCAGTTGACAGATCAAATTATCTAAAGATAGCATCCCTTTATTGGCATAATGAATGTGATACTATAATGTATTACAAACACGAAGTACTACCATTATTAGAGCAATTTATTGCCCCCATTCAGCGTACTTACACAGCCTGAAATTGTGTTAAAAATGGAAATTAAATTGCAGGGAAGCTATCTGGGTATAGTATTGCAATCAGCGGCATCAATACATCTTGGAAAAGTATTGGGGGACATAGTAAAAAAATGTGTAGACCTACTGTGACAACAGTTCTTAATAAACCATTAATGAATTTGGCCTCAATTGTCAAAAAGCAGCTGAAAAGAACAAATAGTACCTAATTTCCAAAATGTTGGGTTAAGGATGGGGACATATTTCCCACCCATGATCGATGGCCATGATGGCAATAGTTTTAATATTTCAATAATAGTTCTTCTTTTTGTAACCTTAATTGATCATGCCGGAGAAAGCCAGGCAGTGGCAGGAACATCAAGGTTGTCCGAATTTGCCCATATTTTGTGTAGTAGGGGTGTTTGATGAAACATTCTCACTGAAACTTTTTCAGGATTCTGACCCCCCTTGTTAAGGGTTTATAGCCCTTATTTGTTTTGGTACAATCTACCCCCTTAAAATGGATGAATTTTTCCTGAATTTAAGCCAATTTTGTATTCTCATTTTTTCACAAGTGGTTGAAGTTATTTAAGTAAATTAAGTATTTGTAGGAAACATCTACCCCGGGCATTACAGAGAACAATTGACATTCAACCAACCCCTATCATTTGGCTCTGGGGGGTGTCTAAACATACCCCCTCAAAATGTCTTAAAAAATTGAATTTTTATTTGATGTATTCAAATGCAAATATAAAAAATATACATCAAAATTTTGAATTTTTGTTGGTGTCATTAGAGTGACCCAACATGTGGCTGTGGGAAACAAATTAGAATATCTTGGGGGGGCGGTGTTGTTTTTTTAGAAAATACAGTGTTTCTATATGGTATTTAAGCAATATTACAAAGCTGAAAATATTGTAATATTAACGAAATATGTGATTATTTCAACTACATACTTTATTTAGAGCTGGTTTTTAAGTTGAGTAAGGTTAGTAATTAGAATATCTTGGGCGGTGTTGCTTTTGTTTTAGAAAATACAGTGTTTCTATATGGTATTTAAGCAATATTACAAAGCTGAAAATATTGTAACATAACGAAATACGTGATTATTTCAACTAAATGCTTTATTTTATAGAGCTGGTTATTAAGTTGAGTAAGGTTTTAAACTTAAACAACATGGATAACAAAAGCAAAATGTTACTAAAATTTAAGTGTTTCTAGATTGTTTTCGATCTAAAATGAGAAAAACCTAAAATACTGATCAAACACTCAGGAATTTTAAAGAACAGTTTGATTAAACAAACCGCTTATGAACAGATTCAAACAAAAGTACTGAAATAAACAATTATTTGGTAACATAAGTAAGAAATAAACAATTATTTGGTAAGCAGCACTCCCTTAAGATTTAAATCATGATCATACAACATTACTTAGCATCAACATATAAATATGAGTTATTATAGACCTAGCAATTCAGTTATTTATTAGTGCATAATCATGATGACACTTTGCATGTTACCGTTCTTTTCGACGCCTAATTGTACTACATGATGTCGCAGAATGTTTTATACCGTGTTTGAACAAAATATCAAAAATATGTAGTCAACACTGTATCTAATTTTAATATGTGCAATACAATGACACATAATGTCTCCTACTTATTCTGTAACTTCTATTAGAAACGTCAAATTTCTAAAATCTAAAATTCCTAAGAAAGCTAAATATATGTAAATTTTAGAATTAAAAAAATACAACCGATAGTAATGCCCTTCATACCTAAATAAATACAACTTTCCTGGTATAAATAATTTTGGGACACCCTGTAGTTGAGGACAGGCAAGTGTCAAAATGATATTCTTTCTAGCTTACACATAAGAAGTTGTATGGAACTGAAGGTGCAATGTTTACAGGGTGTCCCCCCAAAAAAGAGGCCCCTCATTGCGCCCTCTTGTTCTCCTATTTCTGAAAATTTGATTAAATACTCGTATATTTCGGTATGTAAAGAAACCTTTAATCGTTAGCTTTAATAAACCAAAACAATTATTTTAATCGGCTCACAACTTTTGAAGATATGCTCTTTTGAATAAAAGTACCTGTTTTTCACTCTGTCCACGGATAGCAAACAGAGTGGTTGGGATGGCTCATGCTGTGGAGTGGCCTGCACGATCACCAGACCTCACACCACTTGATTTGTTTCCTTTGTGGCAAAATCCAAGATCTTTGCAAACGTATTACTGAATGCATTCGCAAGTATCTGGCGCACAGGGATGGTACGCAACGCAATTGATGCAATGAGAACCAGGGCTGAAACCTGTATCGCCTAGGAGGCAACCAGGTAGAGGGCAGAGCAGCACAGTAAACTTACTTCAGAAGAACCAAAGACAAACTAAACAGCTTTTTAGGACTACCTTTTATCCTTAAAAGAGAAATGACTTATGTTGTAAAGAAAAAAACCCGGAAAAAAAACCAACAAAGTAAGAAACATAATAAAACAAACATGATTCTTGGATTTTACTCTCAATCGTCCATTGATATTTCTGATCCTGTCCAGATAATCATGATAATATAGAACAACTCATCCCAACTTACCCAATATTTTATTGAAAAGTATACCATTTTATAACTCAAATATTTCAAGCACAATCTAAGTATTCGAGCCAGAATAGATACTTTGATTCAATCATATACATCAAACATGTTTTACTTCTCAAGTATTTATGATGTCTTGCTGTAATGTTATTTCCAGTTCAAAGATGCATTCAAAGGTCACTTTATGACTGTGCAAGTTATCTAGGTTATTTTATTCTCAGGAACAAATAACATAACATATCTGATATCATGATGTTCCAAGAAGTTTGCTTTTTAATAAACAAAATATGGATTGGTACCAATCGTTTTGATACAGCCTGTATATCTCGCATGTACATGTAGGCCTATGAATTACATTCCAGACAGATGTCCAAAAAATACATTTCTAAAATTTGATTTGTTGTCACTGTGTTTGAGCCCCATACCCTTACAGATGTCCAGAAAAAGAAATTATAAGATTTGACCCCAGATAACCTTTGACCTGACCCCTGCAAAGTGTTCCAAAATATTTCCCTGGTCATTAAGTTAGTTGTCACAGAGTTTGAGTCCCGTACCCCTTACAAATGTACAGAAAATACATTTCTAAAAATTGACCTCTGCATGACCTTTGACCTGACCCCTGTAAAATGTTCCCCAGGTCATGAGATTTGTTGTCACCGAGTTTGAGCCCCATACCCCTTACGGCTGTCGAGATAATGCAATTGAAAGATTTTACCCCCTTTTCTTTGTACAACTTTTAGACATGGCTAAAGCCGATGCAGGTATGCAAGTCACGTCATTGTGTTATGTAATTTGTGGAAGAAGAAGCATTTTTAGTGAAAATCACATTTTGGCCATAATGACCTTTAGATGACCTTTGGCCCCGAGTTGGTCATGTAAGATTTGTGCCCCCACCCATTGGTCCTTGTGACCAAATATGGTTACATATTGGCCTAAAGCATATGGCTACGATGGCTCGTTACAAGTTTGACAGAAGAAAGAAAGAAGAACTGACCAAAAACAGTACAATCGCAAATTGGAAATTTGCGATTGTAATTGAATAAAATCCTGGTTTGATTTCGTGAATACTTCAGTATTTATAAGGCAGTTGCAGTTCAAGCAGCATAGCATGAAATTGACGATCATAAAAGACCATATCTGCCCCAGCTACTAGAAAGGCCTACTGGAACTACATGTACATCATATGGCTAAGATTCTTGGGCACTTGCAGTATAGTGTTTCTAGAATAATTATTTGTGAATGTAAACTGTGATCCAATTTATTTGAAATGATTAACTTACTCCTTTATAAACTCTTGTGATTTATGTTGGTTATCAGCTATTATCACAGTAGCCAACTAATATCTTAGTTTCTTACTCGTAACATTGAGGGCTTTTAGGCATAATTTTTATTAATATATAAAAACAATATATATGATATACTTTAAAAAAAGCATAAACAGTAGGGCTACATAATGGACCTACATTTATATTGCAATTTTGTTCATCATGGTTTATCACAAGGTAGTCTTGTATTCAGTATTTCTGTTTTGCATTTTACTCAGATAGCTAAATATGAATTGTTTTGTATTTAGAAACACTTCTGCAGACTTGACATGATTCTGTTTAGAAAATCTAAAACAATGTCACCATATGAAAACATTTTAAGCATTTTAAGACTAAAAAATAGAATTGTCACATTCAGTTTCCTCCAATTTTTAGACTTACAGTATCCTTTTCAAGAAATTTATTAGGCGAAAATACTGTCTAGAAACACCAATTTTATGCAAATTCGTTACACCGCCCCAATCTACCATTTATTGTTTGGAGTAGACCAATATAGCCTCAAAATGTTGACATGAAAAAAAATCAATATTTAAGATGTATATTTTCATAAAAGGGCTTTAAAAATTACCCTTTTTTTACATTTTTTAAAAATGCTAAAGAGGGGTAACATTGATGACCCCCTCCTGAAAACCCAAGACCCCAATCATTGCAATTTCAAGTTCTATATTACAAATAAACTATGCTTTTGACAAATATTTCAAAATAAAATCCAATCGAGAAGTTGCTGATAGAAAAAAAAAATCATAAACTTTGCCATTTTTCAACTGTTTTCACAGCAATTTTCCTGTGTCAAAAGCCCCAAATTAGGGGGTACCCATATCTCCCTACCCAGGGGGGTCAGGTGGGTCTAGTCTGGCATGTGAAAATATGTCATCCAGTACATCAATCTTACAAAGTATGAACCGATTTGGCCAACCTTCATGTTCCCAGATTTTGTCATATCACCTGGATCTCTCTGGCATGGACAATTAATTGTGACATGGTGTTTGCATGCAAAATGTCTTTTTTTTTATAGGTCCTGCGGGGAATCAAACCCGGGACCTCTTGCACCAAAGGCAAAGACCTTAAGGGATCTAAAATGAGCGTTTATTGCGTTTCGACAGTATTTTTTGTGGCACATGAGAGCACATCAGACCTATCGAATTGTATTCTGAATACTGAAGCATGTCTTTCTGATATCAAATAATTTTCATTTTTGAAAATCACAATATAATACAAATTTTATGACAAATTATAAAAATTTGATATTTTTTGAATTTTGATATATAACAGTCCTCGAAGTAAATTATATAAATCTAATGATATATTCTTAAAGTGTATGTAGCAGGGAGGAAAAGTCGACGGTCAATTGAAAACTTTGACCTTTCATATTGAAGATATGGATTTTTTCCCAAAAGACCTAATTTTTTTGGTGTTTTGGGAAAAAATCCATATCTTCAATTTAAAAGGTCAAAATTTTCAATTGATCGTCGGCTTTTCAACCCACCTACATACACTTTAAGTATAAATCATCAGATTTATAAAGTTTACTTCAAGTACTGTTAAATATCAAAAATATC
Source organism: Amphiura filiformis (assembly GCF_039555335.1). Classification (NCBI taxonomy): domain Eukaryota; kingdom Metazoa; phylum Echinodermata; class Ophiuroidea; order Amphilepidida; family Amphiuridae; genus Amphiura; species Amphiura filiformis. Next base: position 21,797,849 of record NC_092636.1, read on the forward strand.
AATTTTAATGATTTGCCATAAAATGTGTATTAAATTGCAATTTCAAAAATTCAAAATTATTTGATATCAGAATGACATTCTTCGTATTCAGAATGCAATTCGATATGTCTGATGTGCTCTAATGTCCCAAAATAAATACTGTCCAAACGTTCATACCCCAGCCCTTAACCAGTGTGCCACGCTGCTCCCACTTCTTATATAGTTTACCAATAATTAGCCCACTTGGAATTAGTAACTTCAAAATACAGTTTACATTTCAAGTGTAACTCAAGTTACCAGCCTGACTACAAGAATTACCCATCCAGCATTGGAATTACTCACACTGATACCAGTTTAGGTGGGTAATTCTAAAAAGTTACCAGCCCGACTACAAGAATTACCAATCCATCATTAGAATTACTCACACTGATAACAGTCAGGTGGGCAGTTCTAAAAAGTTACCAGCCTGACTACAAGAATTACCAATCCAGCATTGGAATTACTCACACTGATCCCAGTTAGGTGGGTAATTCTAAAAAGTTACCAGCCTGACTACAAGAATTAATTACCAATCCATCATTGGAATTACTCACACTAATACCAGTCAGGTGGGTAATTCTAAAAAGTTACCAGCCTGACTACAAGAATTACCAATCCATCATTGGAATTACTCACACTGATACCTGTTAGGAGGGTAATTCTAAAAAGTTACCAGCCTGACTACAAGAATTACCAATTCATCATTGAAATTACTCACACTGATACCAGTCAGGTGGGTAATTCTAAAAAGTTACCAGCCTGACTGCAAGAACTACCCACCCATCATTGGAATTACACACACCGATACCAGTCAGGTGGGTAATTCTAAAAAGTTACCAGCCTGACTACAAGAATTACCAATTCATCATTGGAATTACTCACACTGATACCTGTTAGGAGGGTAATTCTAAAAAGTTACCAGCCTGACTACAAGAATGACCAATTCATCATTGAAATTACTCACACTGATACCAGTCAGGTGGGTAATTCTAAAAAGTTACCAGCCTGACTACAAGAATTACCAAACCATCATTGGAATTACTCACACTGATACCAGTCACATGGGGAATTCTTTAAAGTTACCAGCCTGACTACAAGATCTACCCATCCATCATTGCATTCACACTGATACCAGTTAGGTGGGTAGCACAGCAGCTAAAGGGAGTATCCCATCATGCACCTGCTTGCTTCATAGCAAATACATACAAAATATAAACAAGAGCCGCTTAGATATTGAGAGCTATGGATAGTTTCACAATACTTTAGAGATCATATTTTTTCAAACAAAAGTCTAAGCTCCTCTGATATAAGCGAGTAATTGAAAGTTGAAGTGAGGGATTTTGTGTACACTTTCTATGGCATGTGCAGTTCTACTATGGTACTAGAGAGCATGATGGGATACACCTATCAGCTGCTGTGGGTGGGTAGTATTCTAAAAAGTTACCAGCCTGACTACAGGAATTACCAATCCATCATTGGATTAGCTGACAATAAGCACTAAGGTTTTACCAGATTGGTGACCAATTTGTGATATTTTACCTACTTTAATAACAAAGTTACCCACCATTGGCATGTAAATAGAATGTTGAGGCACAATGAAAAAGAAATTGACTTGAGATATAAATATTTAACACATAATACTACAGCAGACTGAAGAAATTGATTGTATTCATATATTCAAATACAGTCACCAGACATAGATAGGTAGACATGCAAACCATGCAAACCATGCAATTATTTTACACTTTATATGTGTGGAATATGGTGTGTTGCTGGGGGTTAAATGTCCTTTGCGGGGTTATAATGTCCTTTTATGCAAAATGTAATTTGTAAGATGCAATTTTATTAGATGAGATTAAAATGTTAAAGGGACTTGCAGAGATTGTTTTACAAAATAGATATACATAACTGCACTGAATATGATCAGTGAGTATAAATAGGTCAAATAGATTAATAGAAAGATTTAAGCCAAGTATACCAACTTGATGGGGGGGGAACAAGACTAAGAAATAAAAACTAATTCAGTATGCAAACCATGGAAGCATACTAATTAGAGAAATGGCTGAATATGATTTTGTTATAGTGCAAATGACAAAAATCAATGAACATACCCTTTAATTTTTTTCACCAGAACAGTGCACTCGCACCCTGAAGTATAGTTCCTATCAACTGTGTACTAACCTGACCACACCACTCTTCGCCATACATACAATCTCCCAGCCACATTTCCCTAACATAATATGAAATTTAAAAAAAGGAAATTTAATTAGGCAGAGGTGGGGCTCGAACCCATGCTGCACTGCGCCGCTATCACATATAACCATATGACCAGCGCCTTAGACCGCTCGACCACGAAGGACTTGATAGTGTCATCGTGAAAATTAAAACATATATAATATTAATAGATCGCAACTTCATTACTACATCATATTTTGGAATTTTATCTGCTTAAGGTAGTATGAACGGCTAATCAAACTTACAGCAAAATAACCACAATAGCAAATTGGAATTGTGTATTAATTTAAAATTTGGAACAAACTAAAGATAAGTCTTCACTCCACCTATTTTTAAAGTTTCATAAAATTTTACCATTTCTTATGTATTTCTTTATTTTTTGAAAATTACCTAAATTTTTCCACATTATAATTTTTTTTTGCCAACATGGAGTGTGCTATGGTTTCCAAACTTTCAGGGATGGTGTATAAGCTTAATATCTAAATTCTCTCGCCAGCTTTTTTTGCGGATAAAGTGTTTAATTTTTTAGAAAATTAATTTTTAAATTTTTGATTTTAGGGAAATTTAGAAACACCTATAACTTAAAATAGAAACACTTAATTAAAAAAGCTGGTGAGAGAATTTTCTAAATTTGATTACCTTTCATATGACACCTTGTTTGTTGAAATTGGACATTACCATTTAATATCTCCTTTGTTAAGGCCAATATCTTGGAAAAAAATTGCTGTCCTTTATTAAGTAGCATTTTTGCAATAAAATAAATTAAAAACCAGATTTATGCAGTGGATATAAAGGAGAGAAAATCACATTTAAACAAATTACTTGTTTTCAAAAATTCAGCTGATTTGAAGAACTTGGCAACATGCAAAAAACATGCCGTGTGCAAAGTCTATGGGTTTTTTAAAAATTGGCAGGTGAGTTTTTCTCACCCATCTCCACATTCTGTATCATTTTCAAGCAAATCTGAGCATGACACCATAGCCGTTCATACTACCTTAAAACATTAATGTGTATTATAATAAAGCTTAACCATTATTTATATTGTTGAATTCTCAAGCGCATAGAGACAATTAATACGTGGGTCCTATGAATAGGCCTACATACACAATACATAAAATCGATTTTGATATGGCGGCCATGTGCTCTGCTGTGCATGTGGTTTCCCGCAAATAGCGGAAGTTGTATTACGAAGTGCATCCGAACTCCATTTTGAAGCAAATGCTTTTGACAAGGCATTGGATTGTTCCAGTTTGCATCCTAAATCCACATAAGACCCTAATTATATTTACGAAATCAGATTAGATTATCATAACAACAAAACGGTAATCTTTTGTTGGGTCTAATGTGAAAATTACATAAAAAAATTACAGTTTTTACAGAATTAATTTTCACTTAAGATTAAGTATGATTAAATGCACAAATTTGATTTGTCATTTAACTTTATTTAATTTTTAAAAAAAAGGCGTATATAAGATTGAAATAAATTCTCTACCTTCTATACTAGATCAATTGTGACGCAAGTTGTTATCAAAAATTGTTATGATAGATGTACAGTTAATATTCATATATTCCATTACCTATCTGATGGTACAGTTTTTACACAGAAAATATTTATTTGAAAAAACTGCCACTCGGCTTTTTCCGGAAAGGTCACAGGGTTGCCGTGACCTGTGCAATAATTACAATTAAATTTTTTCTTATTCTAACAGCAAGCGTTTCTAAAATGCAGTATGGCGAAATGTGGTGTATAAACTGACTGCCAAATCTACACCCCTATGTCTTCCATAGGGTGTATGGATTTCAACTGGAATAGCCCCTTTGCACTTGACTGGTTGTATTTTGTTTGATACCATCATCTACATCAGACAACTTATTTTTAGTACTTGTCACAGAACAAAATAAGCTCTTAATGTATGAATTAGTAGGAAGTGGAAGAAGTCAGTTAAAAGCTGACCATGACCTTAACTCTAAGTCTACATTGGTATGGATTGGTTTTTGAACAATTTTAGAGACAAACAAGGAATATTACGCTACAACAGGCTGACATTTACCATAGTCCAAACACACATTGTTTTACATGTTTTGACGACTAAAACCTCCCCATTGATCTTCCTGTTTCGGAAAATCCAGCATGGCTTTTTTCAAGTTGATGGACGGATGTCCATGAAATCAGTTCGATCATATAATGTGTAAAATGAAGCAGGTGTAAAGTGTATTGACATGGTCACAGCCAAGTCTGAATCAATGATGTGAATACAAACAATGGTAACATCTATAGCTGCCTTGTGATGGATATAACATTGTATAAGGACAGATAATATAAAATTTGGCAGATTGTTAACTCTCTTCACGCGGGTGTCGACTGCAGACGACAAGTTTTAAAAAAAAATTAAAAATCAAAAGTTTCAAAAATGTGAATTGTTATGATCATATTTGGAATCAGCATGAAAAATGCATTAAAATGAGTACAAACAAGCCTAGTATTGGTTCAGTGGTTCTTAACATAGCTCCTGATATTTTGAGAAAATATCTCAAAACTTGTGACTTCTTATGTTGAAGCCTATGGCTAGCATGCAGAGCAAGTATGAGTCAGTTGGCCTTTTCAAATTCTTAGTTTTCGTTTGGATTTGTTCAGATGGTTTCCCATTGTTGTGGCTTAAATCTCTTACTAGCACCTGTTATCAACACCTTTGTCCTGTGTCTATTCTCTTACCAAATAACCGTCATGGGTGGAAGGTTACTGATTAAGTAGACACAATAGTTTTCTCCAGTTGCGCCAGGATTCTAACTCCTACACTTCACAGGTGTGTTAAGTAACCCCCCCCCCCATTCCTTAGAGGTATGTCCATATAATGATTCAAAAACTGAAACACAAGTCACATGTGAATCACATAACTGACAGCTGCAAGAGAGTATATCTGGGGTTTAGTTTAGGTGATACCACCCAGATATTTTGGCCAAGACATGCTACATTTCTTGGGCTCACACAAAGTATAGACGAATCCAACAAGCCAAGTCATGGTCAGGATTTGGTCGGCCATGACTGGGTCCCCGCAGCACCAAACTGGTGTTGTGACTGCCCAATTGGGTAGGTTAAAGCTGCTTAAAATTCGATGTTACATTATTTTGCGTTGTAAACTGTCATCATTCTTTTGTCTACGTGTAACACAGGTGACAGAATGCAGTTTAAAATACCCTCCAAGGCCGTGTAGGAATGCGTGAATTTGGATTCATCTATAGACCTCTCAGCGCATTCACACAACCTGAATCTCAAACTGAAATCTGGGGATACAGAAGTCTTTCAGATTGGATTTTAAATCAGAGGTTCCATGTCGGTGGGTCACAACTCCGTTGGGGGTCACAAGCTCAAATTGTGGAATCGCAAGACTAGGCCTGCCCTTAACAAAATTGAACAAGTGACATAAGTTAGACATTTCAAACAGTGGTACAAAGTTTCTAAATAGACATCAAAGGCAGCAATTGGTGTTACCGTTCTTAAACCAACATGACAGTTTATAATGTTCCTAGAAGCGTCTCCGCCAAAGTTGTGTTTTTGATTACACGCTATCCCGTAATTGATCAATAATATATGGTGGTATGTGATTAATCAATACTAATTACTTGCAATGTTTTCAATCATATATACATTTATGTCGTGCACAGCGCCAGTCTACCTAACATGAATTGATTACTTTATTTTTTCCCACATTGATGGGAGTAAGGTGAGTAGAGCATTAATGTTATTTAGAGTTTAATAGTTGACCTTGGTGAAATGTGTTTTCCAATAAGGCAAAAAAAAAAAAATTGTTGTGTTGCCCTCAACCGTCCGACCCTAAATCCTGAAAAATCAGGGGTGCAATTTTTTTTTTTTTTTTTTTTTGAATGATGATTTTTACAGATTTGTTCAAAAACTCAATGTTTTTCACTTAAAATTATTATTTTATTGAAAGACTAGTCTTTAATTGATGTCTAACAGGTACCCAGAAGTCAAAATTGACAAATGTCCCCCAATTGAAGAAGCATTATTTAATATTTGAGGGGATTTTTTAAAAACTGAAGGTTTAAAAAAAAAAAAAAAAAAAAAAAAATCTGACCGTCCGACCCAAATTTCCCATTTTCCCACTTGAGGGCAACACAACAATTTTTTTTTTTGGCCTAATATGAAACGGTGGTTGATATGTAGAAATTTGTGTGGTATGGCTGTATTTTAACAAAATGATAATTTCTTCAAAAAAAAATAGAACTTTGAAGTTTTAAGAGCATTTCAAATTTGACATGCCGATATTTAGGTTAAACATGAATGGCTTTTAGAGCGATTTTTGAGGTAAATTTTATAACTTAATTTTGCCTGAGTGCTTCTTGCTCATAAGAGAAGCTTTTGCTGAGTAATACTATATATATATGATATAATGTTCACATGCAGAATTTTGTGTGATTCTTTAGGTTTGTGAAATTTTGTGTAAATAGTAAAATGTACCTCTAGTATAATAATGTTTAACAAATAAAATGAATAGTCGGGGGTTGCTATTTTACCATCTCAAGGTCCACCCGTGAACACAAAATTCATGAAATAAATCTTGTCACAAAATTAAAAACATATATCCCTCATCTACTGGAGGCATTTTTTGTAACACACCTGATTAATGAGTGGGTTGTGGCATTTTTTTATTACCCCCTCCTTGAGTTTTCTATACTAAACTACTAAACATTTTTGTTTTTAATATCAATGTATAATGAGCAAGTATGAGACTCATATAGCTATGGGTCTCCTCTGTCCATTGATATCATGTCGTTATGATGTCATTATGTGAGTTTGTCCTCAAGAAATATGGAAAATCCCCCTCTGCATACCAAATACAGGCCAAAATTGATTTTCAGCTGAGAAACATGTAATTTTTACCCAAATTGTGGCTAAATATGAAAGGAAGCCACTATTCTTTTCTAAATACAGGGCACGTTGGCGCAGCGGTACGGGCTCTGCCTTGTAATCGGTGGATTGCGAGTTCGAGCCCCGGCGGTGCCATTGTGTTGTGCTCTTGGGCAAGATGCTTTACCTTACTTGCCTCTCTCTACCCAGGGGTGAAATTGGGAGCTGTTATGAATATTGTCCATTGAGCGCCGCCCAAAGGTATGCACATGCCTTGGGCATTATATGGCAGCTACATATTCTTACGACAGCGGAATAAATGTAAAGCGCTTTGGTACATGTGCACATGTGAAAGGCGCTGTATAAATACCAACATTTATTTTAATTTTATTTAAATACCAAGATTGAAATCAATAAGCCCTTTTTTATTTTCATAATCTGAAGTCAAAATTAATAAAGATTAATGCAGATTTAGAACATTTTATTGGTAAATATGGCATGAATCCCTCAAGGTAATTGCGAAAGCAGGGGACACTTGTGGTTTGAGAATCACCTTGTTAACTCTTCCACCCTCACCATTTCACACAAAAACACACAAAATTCAAAAGAAATAAAGGATAATCTGTGCTTTTTGCAATCAAGTTGATCAAGAATTTGTCACTGGGCAGGAAAACTTCCAATGTAAATTTAGTCACTTTTACTCATTTGGCAAACATTTTAAAGGTATTGTCATTTTGCAGGGGACACAAAAACTACCTACATGTTCAAAGATTGTTTTTTATTAGTTACATGTGTTTGATGTCCCCTGCAAAATGACAATACCTTCAAATTTGACATTTTGCACTGTTCCCTGTTTTGCCAAATAAGTAACACTGAAAATTTTCATAAGAGAATTTTCCTGCCGAGCAACGAAACGCAACATGGATGGAGATGCTGCATCTGGTAAGACAGCATTACCCATGTGACTTGCCTATAGACAATGTGTATGAATAGTGACATAGCTAGCTGGTTCTATCCCGGCTCTACCAAACTTTAGTCTGACGTTGTTTAAACATTGACGCGTGACTTTGGTCCGGCTTAATCTCATCCCCTTCCTGCATGGCTGATCACTTGGCCTTCAGGCTATCATTGGTGCATGGAACTACACCAATGGTATGCTATTGTTTGTCTACTAAGTATTCCCATGTTGTTATATGCAGGTTTAAGAACTCTTTTCTCCCTTTGGTTTGGTGCTTGCTTGAAGGATGATTTGACCGACAATAAATTGGGTCTCTATTTAAAGAAACGGTGTTGAGTTGGTTAAGGCGATGAAATGTGTGCTGTATTGAGGCACTAGAGATGACATCTTACACTTCCCAGAATCCTTTGCAACATGATTTATCACTTCATCATCAAATGACACTCCCATTATTTTGTACAGGTTCCCTTTGTTTTATTTTGAGAATAGACTGGCTAAACATGGGTTGATAGACAAGTTATCAGGCATGAGAATCATCCTGCTTTTGTAGTCCAAGTTTCCGCACTTTCTTTTAATTTCAGCCCGTTTTTAGCCTTTTTAGCCTCATTTGACGCACTTTTCAGGCTTTTTCAAACTTTTCAGGTTTTTTATGGGTGATCATTCTCATGCCTGAGTTATAAACATGTTTTTTGCAAGATCTGGATGTATTCTGTTCATTGGGGTAAATTTGATCCGACTATTGAGTAACTCATGTTGCACAAGATAGCAAATCAGTATGGGAATTAAACTGGGAGAAATGCATTATGGGAATTCTTCTCTGTTGAGGCACTGTGTCTGCTATCTGCCAAATTGTGTATGTATTTAGATATGAATTGATGTGCGGTGAAACAAATACATTTAACTAGATGTCTTAATTCGGGATTGTACTGAGTAGCATTTTAATGATGATCATGTGGAAGCTTGCCTCTATGTTACTGTAACATGGAGGTAGGGTAAAATAATCTGTATCGACACTGGTGCTAACACTGATGATCTAGAATTTTAATAGATTTGCAAGGGTGTTTTTTCATTTGGGGTGTTCAAGCCCGGTGAGGTTGAAAATGTTTGTGTGAAATAATTGTGTTAGCTTGAGATTCTTCTCGATAAGGAACTAGCTGCCAAATTGTCTCGGTTGACTTGTCTGTTACTTGTAATGCTGCAGATACTGGTTGTGATGGTTATATGTTGGTAGACTAGGGGACTGCGCCTATATTGAGATGCGTCCTTGAATGTTGTATAATGGTTTATAAAGCGTGTCTTGGGCCACTGTGGTCAGCAAAAATCTGTGAAATGTGCAGAGGCCTGTGAGCTGGCATAGTACACTATAAATCCCCAAATTTATTTATACTTAAAGCGCAGAAGCACAGATCCACACTTTTCAACATAATATTTGCCATTGCACTAGTCTTCAGAGTGCTCCATCCAGTGGCGTAGCTAGGGGGCAAGGGAGGTAATGAGTGCCATCATAGGGGTCGCCAAATGACACTGAATTGACCAATTCAGCACCCCTTAGCTCGATTCTGTGGCCCCTGCGAACAGTGCAAGTACACATTTTCGTATGCTTGGTACACATTTTAACATAAATCATTTGAATGGCTGTTTTAAGACTGAAATTCAACTTGATTATAACCACATTAGTAGTATTTGTGCAAATTTTTGCATGCCCAATTGGTTCAGGCATGGGGAGGGGTGCCATTGTTTTGAATCCTTGCCCCTGGGTGTCGCAACCCCTGGCTACACCACTGGTTCCGTCTCCTAGCTTTTGCAACCACCATATCCTTGCAGCAGTTAGGCAAGGTAAAGGACAATGTCCTTGAAGGTCAATGAACAGGAAGAAGGAAAAAAACAGACTAATTTGCAGAGGTAGTTGCTATTGATATGACTGTTAGGATGAAGAACATTGTAACACTGATGTGAGTATTGAAACATTAGAATTTCTCACCCCAAATGAACTCTAACTCTACCCTTTTTAGCCAATCTATATTCAAGGCCTTTAAGGGGTTTGTTTTTCAGATTGCTCACATTTCAAAATTAATACTCATATGTTGATCCATTGGCTCCAAATTACACAATGATATTCTGATGAACTAAAAAAGTGTATCGTGATTCTAGCATCCTATTTTTATGGTGTGTTTCCGTAGATATCCACGAAAAAATGCTTATTCATAAAATTTCAGTCGATTGTGATTTTGCTTTTGCAAGTTATGCATGATTATGTGTACTGCACTTTTGTATTGTATTGTATTGATGGTGAACTTGTTAACCCTAACGGTCCCTCTGAATTTTGGCAAAGGAAAAGGAAAGAAGGAAGAAAAAAGATGAAGAGAAAGTTTTTTCTGAACTGCGGTTTAGAACCAGCAACCTCCCATCATGACCGGAGATAGCAAGCCACAAGTGTGAACATTGCCCGGCCAACGTTTTCCTGTGTTTATGTGATTTCGGATGATTATGCAATCAGATCATGGGGATGTCCAACTTTAGCCATTATAATATGTTGCGAAATGATGAAAAGGGACATCAGCCAAAAGTGTCTTAGTAGAGGGCACACCACCATAATGCTCACTAATGCATCATGTGAGATGTGTGTGTCTTGCAGTTGCTTTGTAGAGTAGTATGTTGTAGTATTGGGTTAGTGTAGTGGTCTTCTCACTCGCTTCTCACCACTGCAGCCCGGGTTCAATTCCCCGTGGTGCCACATGACAGTTTAGTTGGCAATGCGTGCCTCCTCCGGTTTTCCTCCTTTATCTAAAATTGGACCTCTTCCCATATCCCTGTCCCATAAAGTCAGGTTGGTATCCCTTGAATTTTGTAGCCTCTGAGCAATAATGGGCATTGCCTGGCTTGGGCCGAATGTTATAATAAATAAATAAAAGATAAATATTGGGTATGGTTAGGGTTAACTTACTGGTAGTTCATTAATATTTGTATTGGTGAGCATAGTGGTGGTGGCCCCTTCTAAGACACTTTTGGCTGATGTCCATTTTCTGTATTTGGCAACATATTATAATGGCTAAAGTTGGACATTTGAGCTGACTTGACACCAAATCAGTGTGCACATAAATTGTCGCTATTTGGCATTACAGATTGGCTTGTTTTTGCCTCTAAATTTCTTTTGTTCAAATTAGATCAGTCATTCATTTATTTATTTTTCTTTTTGATTTGGCTGCATATTACAAGAAGGTACTCATTTTCTTTGGAGGGATAATTGTTTTTGTGTGTAGGAGGTATTTTATGTAAATTTGTTAATACATCATACTGGAGTACCCCACATCTCCCCAAGCCAACTCCTCCCCCTACCTCAGTGATCAGATGACAACTAATCACCTCTTGTACTTTAACTAAAGGGGGTAGTCTGCAAAAGCTATACGAAATCACAGCAAAGAGTGTAAACAAGTATACAATTACATTGAAAGTAATCAAAAAAATACAAGAGGTACTCATTCCCTCCTTACACAAATTCATATTTAAGTGTGTCTTTGCCTCAGGGCTTTAATCTTGCACAAAATCATTTCTGAGGCGCCATGGTGTTAGTCCGTACGCAGCACACCTGCCTATGTTACGATGGCGTATCTCCACCCCTTGGCAATATGCATATATGACGACACTTTTGGTCCTTTGGATGGGATGGCCCAGCATTGATTTGTAGGGGCCGAAGGAAAGAGTGTATGGAAATGGAATTTTAAGGTTAAAGGAGGTTGCTGTTGATTGAGAGTGTTGGAGTTAATGCATTTCCTTGTGGTAAAGATGAGGATACCGTATTTCATCAAATAAACACCCCCGGGGGCGTTGCATTTTCCCAAGGGGGGGGGGGCGTTTATTCAAGGTCAATTTTAGAACGATAATTCCTGTTAAAATCATTAGGTAAACTTAAAACTCACGCTAAAATGACGAACTATGAACTAGAAACATTGACTTCTGGTTCACTTCCGGGTTTCCAATCCAGATTTTCGCCAAAAAGTGACGCTATTATCGACCATGTTGGCAACTTGGTAAGCTTACTACACAAGATAGCATGGAAATATCGGCATTTTTGAAACATCTTGATTGAAAAAAGTGGTGGGGGCGACTATTTGACTAAATACGGTATATGTAAAGCTGAGAGGTGTTTGAAGGTAGCTGCTATGTTGCATCTTCATGTACCGGTACATGATCCATGATCACTGGAACCTGATAGGTACCAATCAATTTGATACAGTGTGTATAACGCACTTATTGCAAAAAGGAGCAAGTCCATGTTAACTTAGAGGAGTGCTCATTTCAAGGAAGACAAGATCAAATGACCCAGAAGATATAGGCCAAACACTAAGGCTATTATTATTACTTTACTTTAAACCTGCCAAAACAAGTTGGGTGATTAATCCTCTACATAGCCACCACGGATAGCAACTTACAGTCCGTGGCCCATAAGTGGTGCTGTTGTCTGCACTGCATTCATTGAATCATGTTACTAATGATAGCTTTAATCCAAGCTTTAATCCAATGAGGCCCAGCAGAATATAGTCCAACTGGTAAAGGCTGCTGTTTTTCCTTTTATTACTTTAATATGAAGTTGCTTCAGGTGACCCTATGTAGAATCACTTGCAGTGCCTCATGTAGCACAAGTCACATCTTGGGACCTATGGTAGTATGATTGTGCAACATGTAGGTCATACAATTTCAGTTTTGCTACTTTAACATGTGGTTGCCTCAGGTGACCCAATGCAGAATCACCTACAGTACCTCAGATAGCACAACTTGGGACCTATGATAGCATAATTGATTGTCCAACAGGTATAGTCTATACCTTCCTTGAGTCCGTAATTTAGATATTGTTTTTTATTATATCTCTAAATATAATGATGAGAAGTATATAAAAAAGCACACTTTTTCAGAAAGGAAATGATGCAAGGACAACTAGCATAACAGATTCCTTCAAAAATTAACATTTTTTGAGAAAATCTCAAAATCTTATTTTACTTGACTGAATCGAGGAAGGTTTACAGACTAGATCACACAGTTTCCATTTTGCTACTTAACATGCATGAGGTTACCTCAGGTGACCCAATGCACATAGTGAGGCAACCCCATGTAGCATTAGACATTGGGACCCATGGTAGTATAATTGTCCAAAAGGTAGGTCACACAGTCTACATTTTGCTGTACTTTAACACAGGGTTGCATCTTGCTCAGGATCACCTACTGTACCTCAACAAAATTCTATTTCAAAACACTTCAATTAAGCTCATTGCGTCAAATTATCACAGAGCATTAGCAAATTAGGGAGTGTAAATGTACCATTTTGGAAGCATGTTTTCCTTACAAATTATAAGAAACTGTATTACCAAATGAGATGATGTAATATGAATTGTGCATCTTTTTTCATGTCGAAGCAAATCTTGCCAATAAGCCCTTTCGCAATTCCAGATCATGGTGCATCATGGGTAATATTTGCCGATCAAATTGGAGGAAAAAACGATGAGGCTACTGTACATTTTCAATGGGGTGAACTCTGATGTTTACATAAAAACGTTTTGTACTGGAATTTCGCTGTCAGTTTGGTCTTCATTCCTTCACAATATTTGTATTTCACAGGAAATATTAACATATGTAGTAGGAATGAATAAAAAATGTTCTACAAAAATATGTTTTTTTGAAGGAAGTGCAAAGTTCACCACCATTGCAAAGGCACTGCAGCCTCCTTGTGTTTATCTCCAATTCTATTGTCAAATATTACCCATGATGCATCATGATTCTGTAATTGCTAAAGGGCTTATTAGATGTACACCTTGGCTTTGTGTACTATTGGACATACGTGAACAATATTGTATATCTGGGTATAGCTTGCTTTTGCATATTCCCCAGACATCCATTTTTGTGATCTCTCTAGGGAGATTTGCTTGGCACAATTTTGTTTCTGTGACACATTTGTAAGGGGCGGATGGGTAATTGAAACTATTTTTTACCCGAAGACAAACAAAACCTTTGGGGAAATGATAGACATTGAATTTTTAAAATTGATATCGGACATGAAAAGGTTTTTGAATTTTAATTGTGGTCATGGATTTTGCTTTTGGTCATGGAATTTTGATTTTGGTCATGGAATTTTGATTTTAGTCATGGAATTTTGATTTTAGTCATAGAATTTTCATTTTAGCCATGGAATTTTGATTTTGGTCATGGAATTTTGATTATAGTCCGGGAATTTTGATTTTAGTCATGGAATTTTGGTTTTGATCAAGGAATTTTTATTTTAGGCATGGAATTTTAATTATGGTCATGGCATTTTGATTTTGGTCATGGAATTTTGACTTAGGTCATGGAAATAAAAGTTACTGAATTGTGATTGTGGAAATGGACATTTCAGGAAAATGTCAAAAGTCAGGAAATTGTTGTGGAAGTCAGGAACTTGTTGTGCAATTGTTTTTCCAAAAAAATAAAAGCCAAATGTGTCAAGAAGAGTGGGAAGGGAAACTGCATCTGTAGAAATTGTGGGCAAGGTGGCCTGGATGAGGTGGTCAATGGCAACTGATTTTTATTAATGTTTTTTAGCTGTTGATCTGGCAAAATGTGATTATAGGTCATGGAAAAAGTCCTGAAAAGTTGAATGGCATATATCTAATATTGAGGTTACTGAGAACCATAATTATGACTTTGTTACACATGAATGTACAAAAACACCATCTTCGTTCGGATATGATCAACAGAATTATGAAAACATAGTGTGTGAACGTCATGAAATATTGCTGCGATGATCAGGAGATCAGTATGCATGGCTCAACCACAAGAGGAAGTCCTCATAGCACAGAGTTTATTTGACATCACTAAATGAATTGAATTGATATTCAGTAGGGGAGCATCAAGAACAGGTAGATGGGGAGAAAATTGAATCAATATTTTAGGATGCAACTACAGCGGGAGTGTTGATGCATAGGATCAAGACAATTATTGCTGGTAAATTCTCCCTATAGGCTGTATGTGAATGAAACTGTTGAGGAATCTAGTGTGGGTGATTATCTCATGGCTCCCACTTTGTCATCATAGCAGCAAAATAGGCAGGTATAGTAATCGCTTTGAATGTGCATTTTAGCATGTGTTTATAGTTCCTCTATACAAGACCTTGAAGAGGTATATAGATGTCATAAATCTATATTTGTAGCCAAGTTGCATGCACGACTGGCACGTTCGTTGTATATATATAGGCACCGAAAAGTTTAATTTCTTTCTAGAAAGCGAGTTTGCCTGAAACATATTGCATTCTATGCTGGAAACAGGGTTTTGTCACCATCTCACAAAAAAAAAACAAGCACGCTTGTCTCTCTTTTGATGCAGAACTTGCCCCAGCCCCAGTTGCATGCTTGACTCACACATTCCTTGTATAGAGGCACCAAAAAGTTAAATTTCTTTTTAGAAAGGGAGTTTGCCTTATACATATTCTATGCTGGAAACAGTGTTTTATCTAATGGTGAGCTGGGGATCTCACAAACAAATTTCACTTTCCACACTACATACACACTTGTCTCCCTTTTGATGTAGAACTTTCCCCCTCCCCCTTCCCCCGGGGGATTAATTTAGGAGTAAAGTTGCATTTTCGGCCATTTGTTAAAACTTTTTTTTCTAGGTCAATTCGGTATGTGGGATTGGTATTTATTTTTTTTTAATATTGGAAAATATGGATTAGCTAGGAGCCCTTATAAGGGTCAATTACATAGTGCATAAATGTCAACTTGTGACATTGGTGTCAAGTGTCAAGATATTCATGAGGGCAACAATTTAGTCATTTCAGATTATCTGAAGGTTTATATTACTCTTACTTTAAAAGAGTGGACATTCCTGTCACCCATTTTCAGTAAGTGCCCCATCCCCGGCTCTGATTGGAGAGATTCTTTTCCCAGGAAAGGTGAATGACTCAAATTGGTACTAAATTGCAACATAAAGTAAAACATGCTATCTCACTTCTGTGGCCAGTGGTTAAGATGCCTCTAAGTACAGCCAGGTCATTCAAGATGGTCATTGATTGATTCTTGTGCCCACCTTGTGTGTGAACATGAATGTATAATTGATCACATTGTTGCCTGAATGTCCCACCGCAGTTTACATACGTGGCTGGTGGATAACGTTAGCTATGTCAATATCGGTTACATTGTGTATTCAGACTGTTTGGATGGGGCGGAGTGAGGTTGCGGGTTTCCTCCCGATGGTCATTTTTTGTGGATTATAATAGAATTTGTCAAAATTTGACTTCATGCGGGAAATTGTTTGCATAAGATATCACTAAATAAACTTGTAGCAGACAACATCAGTCTCTGCAACAACATTTTACACTCCACAAAATATAATATGTGACCAGGTCTGATCCAATCAGGCTAAAGTCGGCAATAATGAGCGTGAGATATAGGCAAAAGGGAGGGAAAAACCATAAGAAAATGGACGTATAAAGGTTCATAACTTTGCAACCAAGTATTCATAAGACCAGATGATTCAACATCAGTAATTGTAATAACTCAATTTTTAAAATGTCCGACTTTGGTGTGAACAGATCAGGTCACATTTAGACAGCTTACTTAAAAATATTTTAAAAGGACAGGAAATGAACATACCACTGTGAGTTGATGTTTCAACTAACAGGAGAAATTAAAGTGCAAGTTTTTTTAAACACTGGTGGATTATAAATCCCGGGTTATAAATACTCCAATTGTTCAATAATGGAGGGTGAATTTCAATGTCTTTAGTTTGAAAAATAATATATCAACACACTCATTTTGTAGACACATTAACAGATGGTGTAAAACCGTTATGTAAATATCTTTGGCAGGGATGGACCTACACGTAGGGGAGTATCACAAAGGGTTCCAAAATCATCTACAAAATCTGCTTATGGGTATCAGCACCATGAGCATCATTTTAAGGTGTATACCAGTGCTTCATAAGTTTTCAATATTATTAACAGCCAATTAGTCTCTCAGCTCTGTGGTATTTTGATAGAGTTTTTTCAAATCCAAGATCCACCCTACATGGGATCGAAGGGACTTGACCATAATTCACAAAAGGCAGCCACCACTGACTCCCAATTTATTCATGTAACAAACTATCATATTATGATGCATGGAAGTCAGTTTGCATTGAATGCCACAAGGCATAGACCAACAGCCTTATTATGTGTGCTGCAAGATTAAGGAAGGATAGTCGTGACCAAGCATGAGATTGATCAACATTCTTATTTATGTTTCCTTAGTCTCTGTTTGAGAATCAGGACAGGTCCATGATTTGGTAAAGAATAACTTCATTCTAGGCTGGGCCATTCGTGTACAAAAGTTGTGAAGTAAACAACAGGATGTACTATACAGTTTTCCGTTTTCTTAATGTCAAATTCTTTGTTTTTTCCGTTTTCTGAAACATGAAGATTCTAGAGAAATCAGCCTATTTGTCTTCTTCTTCTTCCTTATTTAGTGCCTCCCTCATATGTATGAGTATTATCGCGCTGCGTACAGACATGCTCTAGGCCTACTTATTTTTACTCTGAGACCTAGAGTAGATGAGTGTATTTTTGAAGTACAGTCAACAGTACCGGGGTGACCCCCTGCTCTTTTCGAATAGCCTGTGACGTTCTTTAACGTGTACACTACATTATTGTGAGAAAATATGCATGTACACGGGACCGACAGCTTAAAGTGCCCTCCGAAGCACTAAGCAAGTAGAGTGAAGTGCCTTGCTCAAGGACACAAAGAGCCAGCCGAGTTCAGGCGGACCTGGGATTCGAACCCTTGACCCTTGGATTCACAGTCCAACGCCTTAACCGCTTGTCGTTACTATCATGAGATTGTGGTACTGAACAGGGTATAAAATGGCAAAGTTATGTCCACTAATTTTCCCTAAAGGCAAGTAAGTAAAGGAATTGAAGAAAATATCAGTAAAAGATGGGGTTTGTTTGTTAGTATGTGTGTTAACTCACTTCTTGCATGGTTCTGATGAAGTAAGCATTAATGGTCAGTCTTCAAACCTGGCAACAGCATTAATGGAAGTGTTAAATAACATTGAACATTTCACATCCCATTGAAGACTCAGCAATAGAGGGAAGCCTATTTCTCAGAAATATTTCAGGGATAAAATGAGGACAGTAAAGAGTAGAGTGTCAATCAAATGACTAAAAATGAGACTAAAAATGAACAAATAGAGACAAAAAGTTCGCTTGCCCCCCTCACACTAAAATGCTGGCTATGCCGCTGTGAAGAAACACACCATCACAGAGAGGAAGGTAAATACAGGTCACATTGAGAGAGCTTGTCACAGTGATAGCAATGGAAATCAGTTTAGAAAACATGTCACTTTAAATCTCCACTATTAAGCTTAAGGTGTACTACATTTCAGTATTAGTTACAAGAACCTGGGATTGTGCCTTTGGGAGCTTGCAATGGATATCTTCTTACCAAGCTTATAAAATTGAATTTGTGTTATACATGGTAATATGAGACATGTAAATATGTCATGGGGCAACCTGGTGGGCAGTCCTTTTTAAAGGACAACTCTTGTTACTTGTTAATCAGGTTAGGAGGTGAGCTAGTTTATGGAGAAATCTAGTTACTGTTTTAAGGGATAATTCAATATTTGCTTCTCTTTTTAAAGACGTAAAAGGACAATGCTGTTAGTGTTAGCGATGCCGGATTTGCTTTGTACTATTTTTTGCAAGAAATGTGAGAAGTACAAAATGAGACTGAAATGAGCAATTTTTGTATGTTAAACATGATACAATGGATAATGTTAAACATCATCCATTTGAAATCCATACACTCCAATGGAAGACATGACCTTTAACTTCCACACAGAGAGTATTAAATGGGGTTACCTGTATGAGTAACTCCATTTGAAAACTACACCCCCTGTGTGGGAGATTAAGGTCATGTCTTCCATAGGGAATATATGGATTAACCCCAGACGGAGACAATGACACACAAGGCAACAGCAAATTTTGGTAATACTTATTGGCCATCAGGATAGACCATAATTTTATTTTCATAAACAAAGATTTCAGCCATTATATCATTACAAGCAAAGGGTTTGTACACAACCCTGGAATGAAATCAGAAAGGATGGGATTCCAAGATAAAAGTAAAAATACTCAACCCAATTTCTGTACGACAGTAAACCAACTGAGGAATCATGAATCCCAAATCAAGCAAGTTCAAAAGGAAAAATCAAAAGGATGGGATTCCAAGATAAAAGTAAAAATACTCAACCCAATTTTGTTCGACAGTAAACCAACTGAGGAATCATGAATCCCAATCGCAAATTCAAAGGGGAACTCCAGAATAAGAGCAAAGCAGCTCAACCCAATTTCTATTCTACAGTAAGCATTACTGAGGAACGTGGAGCCCACAAATAACCCGACAAAGGGATTTTTATAATGGCCGAAACTTTCCACTCTATCAGTTTTTCATTATATAATTAGTGCATACAGTATTAACTGATATTAATATGAAATATAGATATACAGGTGCATATAAGTGGAAGATGCAAGATAAAAGAAAACAAACATCTCCTTGTATAATACATGTTTATAGCTTGTCCTCTAAGTATTATATGTAATTAAACATGACATGTTTAACTCTTGATCGATAAGTCTGTCTTCTGTGAGGACTCCTTTCTATGTTAGAATTTTTTTGATAACAGATGTTGTAATAATGCAATAAGCTGCAGTTAAATTTTATGCTGCTATTATATATAAAAATTAGCATTATAATGAATTTTGACCGCTCATGTCGGGAGCTTATCATTTATTTGCTATTTTATATCAACAAAGATATTTGAGATTCCAAGATGAAAGCAAAATGCTCAACCCAATTTCTGTTCTACAGTAACACTACTGAGGAATCTGAATCCCAAAGCAATCCAGGGAAAATTAATACAAATCCTCATGGAATTCCAAGATAAAAGTAAAATACTCAACCCAATTTCTGTTCTACAGTGAATACCCGACTGAAGAATCCAAATCCCATAAAAAAATTTCTTTACCCATATAATTATTTGTGCTCCAATAGCATGCCTAAAGCATGCTTTATAATCGTGCAACTATTTAAATTGTTTTCCTTAATTATGTAAGGAAAGCAGTACCTGCCTTTTTTGTTTGTTTTGAAAAACAACTTATGATTTGCTTGAAATAACGTTATGTGCTTGCATTAACATATTTGACAAACGCATAGGCTCCCCTAAAATTGGGAGAGGTGGGTGGGAATTAAAATTTTTTGTCTATCCATTCTGGAAACCAATAATGTAATGAAGACAAAACACCACGACAGTGACCAGTGCAGACGAGAGGGCAGCTCTCATTGGCCAACACACGATGCTGTCACGCTGCTATGGCAACACCCGGCCGGGAACACACAGACCCGATCGGTATGAACTGAATTGCTTCGCGTGGGGTCAAATTTGTTTTCTTATCGTTTCACGTTAGAAAACTTTATTAACCCCAGACGGAGACAATGACACACAAGGCAACAGCAAATTTTGGTAATACTTATTGGCCATCAGGATAGACCATAATTTTATTTTCATAAACAAAGATTTCAGCCATTATATCATTACAAGCAAAGGGTTTGTACACAACCCTGGAATGAAATCAGAAAGGATGGGATTCCAAGATAAAAGTAAAAATACTCAACCCAATTTCTGTACGACAGTAAACCAACTGAGGAATCATGAATCCCAAATCAAGCAAGATCAAAAAGGGAAAAATCAAAAGGATGGGATTCCAAGATAAAAGTAAAAATACTCAACCCAATTTTGTTCGACAGTAAACCAACTGAGGAATCATGAATCCCAATCGCAAATTCAAAGGGGAACTCCAGAATAAGAGCAAAGCAGCTCAACCCAATTTCTATTCTACAGTAAGCATTACTGAGGAACGTGGAGCCCACAAATAACCCGACAAAGGGATTTTTATAATGGCCGAAACTTTCCACTCTATCAGTTTTTCATTATATAATTAGTGCATACAGTATTAACTGATATTAATATGAAATATAGATATACAGGTGCATATAAGTGGAAGATGCACGATAAAAGAAAACAAACATCTCCACACAAGTTTATTAGGAATGGAATGACTGAGAAACTTGCCAAACCCCCCCTCCCCCATAAATCAGAGCTGAATGCTGATTAATACGTTTTTGGCATGCTTCTCAGTGCACCTGAAGGGTAATGTATTGACTTTCGCTGGTTATTGAAGTGAAATTCTGAGAATTGTGAACATTTGTACATAAACATGTAGGATGTCAAAGGGGAATGCAGAATCAACGTGATAACTAGCCGCTGCGCAACCTCAACATAAAACTTGAACACATTTAAATTTTTAGATTTTGATGAACAAGAAAACTGAGGACATAGTACTTGACCCCTGTCTAGCTATCCCATGCCAACCTGGTGCTGGTTCCTTCCATCCCGCTACGTAACATAAGACATAGCTGACCAAAGCGTCGCATAAGTTGAGATACTTTTTCATAATGCATATGAAACAATCATGCTTCTGAAGAAAAGCAAACTCTGACTAATTTTCATCACAGGTCTGTCCATTTCACCATTTGACCAGGCATTTATCTTTATAAAGTTCTGCTCAGTTGACCAGGCCTTTGTGTGAATTTTGCAAAATATAAACTCCATCTGCATAAACACTTCATTCAGTTTACTTTGTAGAATATGGTCAAACAAATGTCTTGTCACTTATCTATTCTCATTAAAAGTTATACCACTCGTTTTATGGATATGGTAATTTCCCACTATTTGGGCTGTCTTAACTCTGACGAATTTCATTGTTCATGTATATGCTAATTGTGGTCAGGGTGGCCCAACATCGTGACTACACTTCATTTAGTCTTGTCCTCAACCTCTGACTCACATATCGTCTGCTCAGTAAACAATTCCACGAGATACTCTGTCGCACCCATATTACCCACATGCTCATCTTTTCTGTAACAAGTAGAACAAAAAGAAAAGGAAACAGTAGGGCAAGTATATAGTTCTTAATTAGCACACCTGGAGTGTGAAAGGTACTTTTGCTGTCTGTACAAACGATTAAACGATTTCCATTATCAAAATCAATATATTATAGAAAAATAACACTTTGATCTTTTGCAAAGGTTCATTCTACAATTTTTGAGAATTTCCTTAATTTATTGCTGCTAAATGGATTAT
Source organism: Amphiura filiformis (assembly GCF_039555335.1). Classification (NCBI taxonomy): domain Eukaryota; kingdom Metazoa; phylum Echinodermata; class Ophiuroidea; order Amphilepidida; family Amphiuridae; genus Amphiura; species Amphiura filiformis. The sequence continues at coordinate 21,820,126 of NC_092636.1, forward strand.
CTACGTTTACAAAAGTGTGTGTTTCAGCCCTTTTAACATATAACTCAAGAACCACAGACCTACAAAATATATATCTGTGAATATAGATTCTTCAACGAGCTCGCTATGAAATGAGCAACCAATGCAATTTTTGCCAAAGCTCACTACCATTCGCAAAATGTGTTACACTACCAAATCGCAACAGTTTAAAGTTGTTGCTAACCTTATTTCACTCTTATAAATTTGTATTGTTAGAAATGTTGTGCTATTTGTTATGTTTATTTTCTTGTCGTGTAATTCTGTGCTAGTGTGCTCTTAATTCTGTAATTATTATATTGTATTTCACTTCATAGCTTGCCGAGTTTATAAATTGATTTTATAGTGTTTAATGATATAAATAGATTTAATATTAGTTAGCTTTTTAACGCTCTAATACTGTTTGCATTAAATTTTGATGAACATTATTTTGTTGTTGTTGGTTTTAAATGATGAATCTGCAATTCGCAACAACGCCATAATTGTTGTTTCATCATTATAATAGTGGTGGGTTAAGGAATCATGATGCTTCAAATTTCTTAGGGAACAGGCTTATTTGATGCAGTATGGTCTCCTGAGCATTTTGACACCATTTTCATCCAAATCGGCCAAAAAGTGAGTTGGTGCCGGCCAAAACAAGTATTTGGACAGGGGGGTCTGTGGGGGGTCTGAAAATCAATATTTTTGACAATAATCACTATTATATGCCTAATTCTGTTAAAGTTGGTGCTGATTTGTATGTAATTGATGTCTAGAATTCCATTTATGAAAGTTGCATAAAAATTGGAGTTGTCGTTTTCTTAAAATGGCTGTTTTACGTCCAAATATGGATGTGAGGGCGCTTTGCATAAAACATGCAAACGATCCTTCAAACGGAAATTTCAATGATGTATGTTTGAAGATAATCATAGTTAGTACCTGCTCAAGAAATTTGAGCGGTTTACATTGTACAGTTTGATTTTGGCAGCCATTTGAATATTGCATAGAATGCTCCCATTGAACTGTACAGGGGTCAATGCACTTTAAAACGTGTACGTTTCAATGGAAGGCTTCCTGAGAATACGAAAAATGGTGCCAGGGTCAAACGAAACGCAATATAATGCCCAAATTTCTTGTGGATATGCCACATGTGATTATCTTCAAACTGGCATCATTAAAATTTCTTGTGAATAGAATGTGTGCGTGTTTTATGCAAAGCGCCCTCACATCCATATTTGGACGTAAAACAGCCATTTTATGAAAACGACAACTCCAATTTTTATGCAACTTTCATAAATGGAATTCTAGACATCAATTACATACAAATCAGCACCAACTTTAACAGAATTAGGCATAAAATAATGATTGTTGTTGAAAATATTGATTTTCAGACCCCCCAACAGACCCCCCCTGTCCAAATACTTGTTTTGGCCGGCACCAACTCATTTTTTGGCCGATACGGATGAAAATGGTGTCAAAATGCTCAGGAGATCATACTGCATCAAATAAGCCTGTTCCCTAAGAAATATGAAACATCACCCTTTTTAAAAGGCTGTTTAACCTACCCCTAATTATAATAACGATAGCACTTAAACTGAGACTTCCACTTCACCTGCAGTTTACATTTCTCAATTTTCTATTGGCAATAAATTTAATTCAACATCAACCAAACAACTCCAATGTCAAAATAAGGCTTAAAAATGCCAAGGACGCCATTCTCAGAGATTACCTGGAACATCATAATTATTAATTATATGTCCGTCGGACCCCATGGGTTTTTAACAATCAGAATTCCATGTCCTAGTGACCTACTCAGACCTACTACCAATAGATACCTAATGGTAATTTCTTAAGTTCTTCTTCTTTTTCCTTATAAGTGCCTCCCTCATATGTATGAGTATTGTCGCACTGCATACAGACAAGCTGTACTTATTTTGTACTCTGGAACCTAGAGTAGATGAGCAAGTAGAGTGAAGTGTCTTGCTCAAGGACACAAAGAGCCGGACCTGTGATTCAACCCTTGACCCTTGGTAGGCCTACCTCATAATTTCTACCAATCAACTTCATTCATTGCACTGAACTCATATAAAAACCTGTAATTAACCTGCTTGACCCTGGAATTTCAACAACATCACTTGCTAAGGGGTGCTAAAGAGGTAGCAGAGAACCCAATTTTACTTCTTTTAACATTGTAACCATGGTAACTGACGTGATGTAAGCATATTGCTCCATTGAATGGAATATACAGTTGTAATTAACATGCTTGACCCCGAGATTTCAACATCAATTGCTATAAAATTTGTGTTTGTGTGACCTAATTGCACGCCCTAAAGGGTAGACGAGGTATTGTTGGTCGAAGCAACCTAAAATTCGATTTTCATTATCTAGATCAATATGTTATTGAAAAATAGCACCTTGATGTTTTGCAAAAGTTCATTCTACAAATCATATACATTGCAAACTTGCTTAATTTATTGTTGTTAATGAGTTATGTACGTTATACAAAGGTGTTGTTGTTTCAGCCCTCTTTACAACGTAACTAAAGAACCCCAACACCTATCAAAGTATATCTGTGATATTTTAATTCTTCTACACACTCGTTATGAATTGAGCAATGCAGTTTTTGACAAAGCTCACTACCATTCGTAAGATGCTGTAAACTACCAAATCACAACAGTTTAAAATAATTAATAACCTTAAAGATTCTCCAGTTCTCAAAACCCAAAACGATTTGCACACCATACATTGACACATCATACCTTGCACAAAATACATCGACCTATGACTGTGCAGAGCATTTCGGTGTCTGCTTATTAATGATATTGGCATTTAACCTATTGCCTGACCACAATTATTTTTCGCTAGCAGCTGCTTGCTTTATAGTACCACTGATACTGTGTTAAACTTCTTTTTCGATGTATCCTTATTTTGTTGTTGGGAGTTGTTTTATTTTATTTTTTGTCCATTATTCTTCACCAATTTCATGAACTATTAATTTAGATATTGCAAGTTTTTAATCAAATTATAAAGTATCAACCAAAATATACAATTATCAACCAAATATAAAAGTTTCCACCAAAATATAAAAGTATATTTTTTAACCATTAGCGAATCAGCTAACACAATCTAATCTAGCTAGACAATATTAATTTAAAATGAACTACCTTCTGCTAGTTTGCTAGGACAGCATTCTTATTAAAATGACGTATGACGTCAGGTGTCTTTTGAAATGTTGGAGCTTTTGCCACATGGAATTTTGAATATAAAATATCAAATATCAAATTATTCAAGTGGAACAGCTGGTAAAAGGTAAATTATTCACGCCAACCACCAACCAAAGGCATGGACGCTCGCATCAATTCTCCCTTACTTCCAGCGTATGCAACTATGAATGATATGACTCTACTGATCCCAACCTAAAACAAACCTAATTATTTTAATTATTTTATTTTATTTTATTATAATTTTTGGAAGAGGTAGAACTCTATTTATTAAAAGTATTTCCGATAACCATTGTAGTAAAAGGGTAGTACAACTCAATGACTGAGAAAATTCGATCGTGAACTTGATGAACGCAATCACAATTCACAAGATGATAGATCGATGATGATGAAGCTCATATAAATTTTAATTATTACTTTAACCCCGATATTATGAGCTAGCCTCGCAAGACCGGACGATACCTGTGCATGACTGCTCGCTTTTTTTATACCGTTCTGCAAATTCCACCGGCAGGCATATTATTTATTAACATCATTCAAACATTTTCTTTCCCTCAGAGTTCGTCGGCAAGACAATGAACACTCTTGTTTGTTTATCTTTATTTGTTGTTTAACCTTGACAATATTCATGACTTCAGTACATCACTCATGACATCCGACCAATCGCCATGGTTATTGACATGACGTGGCAAGAATTTTGACCTCTGTAGTGACCTAGTAAACACATTTTTCCTCCAGCGATACGTCCTTGATATTTTACTGTTTTGATCCCGATTTGGATGTCGACAGTTTAAAGTTTTTGCGTGTTATTTACATCCGGCGGAATTATTTATTGCAAATTGAATGTAAATTATGAGTAGAAAACATATAAGAAAACTTGGTTAATACTGTATTTTTTCAGTAGTCTAACCCAATGAATATTTAAAATGCTATCAGGCCTGATAATTTTCTGTCCCAATTTCAAGCGTATTTCCACTTTCTTACTAAACGCGGTAACGTTCGACCTTCCAGAATATAATTTCAATCCATTATTTTACTACCACTCAAAATTTTGTTTTATATATCAGTGATATTGTTCATAAAAACCACATTGTTTGATATTTTGAAGCGAGAGCTTTATTTAAGCTCCTCTAATTTAATAAACATTTGGACCTTTTTATCAATGAGATAATATATGAAATCAGTTTTTTTTTTTTTTTCTGGCGGAGATAATCTTAACTAAATTATGATTCATAAACTTATTATAAACTTCTTAATTATGGGCAATTCACTGAATCTAATACATCATTTTGCTAGGGTTAACAATAACATAGTGCCATAATATTATTATTTTGTTAAAATGTTCGTATGCATGTTTTGTAAAGTTTTGAACATTAAATGAAACTATGGCAAAGAACGCCTTTCTGTCTTCCGGGAAAAACCCACAAACTCATGAATAATTATTGAAGTACTTTATCAATGGGTATATTTACCAATTCAACATGTTTATGTCTATTGACTTCTTGAAATTGAAAGGAATCAATAATTCTGATGGCTTTTAATCATATATTCCGGCACAATTATGAATTTATTGATGAAATTAAATGCATGATGACTTATATTTCTTGGATATATTTGAAATGATATTAGCAAATCTCTCACCCGGCATTTCGCTGTGGCGTACAAGTTCAACAACATCTAGAAACCATGGACGTCATTTTGGTCTGGTTTGTAAACAAATTCTTTATCGGACGAATTATGCACACAATGTATTATGCATCACCAACTTCCATAGGCTTTCGTTGAAATGGAATTGGTTGGAATTCATTTTATCAAGTCGGCGCCTCTTCAACTGCTGTATGGCTTTCGTTTGCATAATTGTTTGGTACGGCAGCCGTATTTTTTGATATTAATTCTGCCGTGTGCAACTTGGCTTGCTCTGAATGTGATGACGGAATTGCGCCGATGATTTAAAATTTCGTTTTTCAGCAATCATGTCCACGGCATAAATTAAATGCCTTATTGTAGCTTCCTTCATTAGACTGGTTTTTTCCATTTAAATAAACTAATTATGGTAAGCTTACTGACGAAATCGAAACCAATGATGAAAGGAATTGAGTCCATCACTGTGGACACCGGGTGTGGACACTCGCCGAATTAAAATTTTTTGTCTATCCATTCTGGAAACCAATAATGTAATGAAGACAAAACACCACGACAGTGACCAGTGCAGACGAGAGGGCAGCTCTCATTGGCCAACACACGATGCTGTCACGCTGCTATGGCAACACCCGGCCGGGAACACACAGACCCGATCGGTATGAACCGGAATTGCTTCCGCGTGGGGTCAAATTTGTTTTCTTATCGTTTCACGTTAGAAAACTTTATTTCAACTGGAATAGCCCAATTAGGATACTCTCTGAAGATGGAAGAGTATTTTGTAAAGTTATTCCACTTCAGCAGATTGGCATTTTCTCCCTCAATTCTCCCGCAAGCAACCTGGACCTTAGAGAGTGTTATCATATTGTACTCCTTTCATTACATTAATAGAGTTTACTCATCAGTGTAGGTATGGAATATCAGTCTAGGAGAGTCCAAAATGTGGAACATGAGGATTGCATCATACCCTCCTGGGACAATGGCTGCACTAGCTTTATCTCATTTATCTCCCAGTGAGGTTAGTTAGGCTGACCAAGGAAATCCACAAGGTCAGCCAAGGTATGCACATGTATCCAGTATATGCACCACATCCTTTACTGCGGGAGATAATTTCCTGGTTTTAAATGCAAATGGACATCTCCTTTGTCTCACTGTGTAGTTTACAAGGCTGGACCAGGAAATCCACAAGGTCAGCCAAGGTATGCATATGTATCCAGTATATGCACCACATCCTTTACTGTAGGGGATAGCTTTCTGGTTTAAATGCAAATAGACATGGTAAATATTCTACAGCAATATCCAAATCTAAGAGAAGAACCAACTCTAGTCATTTATGTGGATCCAAATGTGATTTGTTGCTATGTACAGCCAAGGTCAAAAGTCTTACTTTTCATATTCTCATTTGGTATTCTCATTTTATGTTCCCTTCTTGGGCTTGCCCTTACCTAAAAAACTAGCATTCCCTAGCACTCACTAGGCATTCCATTGAATGGTAAAGAACCGGTAATGAGTGCCTAAATGGTGAATGCCTCCAATACTATAACATTGAGTTAATAGGCGGTTGATAGCACTCAACCGCCTGTTTGCTAGCCCTCAACTGCTTATAGTGGTTCATTAGTGGTTCATAAGCCCTCGTCAGAGGCGAAATATGTAAATGAGCTAAGCACTCGAACCACTAAGGAGGCATTCAAACCACTAAGGAGGCATTCAAACCGCCTAGCATTTAAACCACCTAGGAAGCATTCGAACCGCTTGGGAAGCATTCCAACCGCCTAGGAAGCATTCCAACCGCTAGGAAGCATTCCAACTGCTAGGAAGCATACCAACTGCCTCAGAAGCATTCCAATCGCCTACAGGTTAGCACTCGAACCACTTATTAGCCCTCAACCGCTGTTAGTGGTTCGTAAGTGGTTCATAAGCCCTCCTCAGAGGCGAAATATGTAAATGAGCTAGGCCCTCGAACCACATGCTTCATTTATTTCCGGACCTTGCATATATTAATTGTATCTTGCATTGTCTAGTTGTGTCTCGCACTCTCTATATATATTGATGGTGTCTCACATTGTCTTACGCCTTGCCACGGTGAGGCATATGTAGGCTGCCTCTTTTCTTCATAATGTTTTAATATGTGGCTGCTAAGACACAGTGAGTGTATGCAATAAGTGATATTACCCATGTTCCAACTGTGAGTGAACTCACGTAGTCAAGTGGTATAACTCTCGGTCGGTAATAGTGAGGTCCCGGGTTCAAATCCCGCTTTGTCTTGATTTTTTCTGCTGTCTCAATTTATTATGTTGGCGATCTATCACGAGTGACTATGTGCCGAATGACCAAATTCAAACCACCCCTGCTTGTCCCTCACACCTTTTGCCACCAAAATACACTTGATCTATGGCCTTACCAATATATCACTCCAAAAGTGTGCTCCCACGCTAAATATAAGTGTTTATTTCAGCTACCCATCTCCAGATGATACAGGCTGTATCAAAATGATTGGTACCCATCCGTTTTCATGTTTATTGACAAGCCTGCTGCTTCCAAATGCAGCGGCGGATCACAGTAAAATGACCCCAATTTGCAGTTTATAATCGTTCACATTATTTGTCTATCAATTAGGTGCATTCCATGTTACATTGTGATGTGGCAGTCCTGTCCCATAATCACAGAAAAGTGACGGTACCAATCATTTTGATACACCCTGTACCAACACTACATGAAAGAAAACTCGGTAACAAGCAGACGTTTTAGTTTACATCTTCCTTCATTACCAGTCGCTCACTCAATTCAGTGTTTCTTTGTAATAGCAAGTAGATAAATCAGTCATCAAGATTTGACTTCACAAACTGCCTACTCCACTTACCTAGATTTCTTAAATAGAACCAAAAAAAATGCTAGTCTTTTTTTTTTTTACTCTAAGAGGCATTCCATGTGAAGAGTACTTACATGGATGACACTTAGGTTGCAATAAGCTGCCACAAGATCCTTATGTGCTGTCGTCTTTTATTCTAACCATCACTTTTTTGAACTTTAGAGTATCTGTCACCAAAGTAAGCTAGGATATATATTGTAGTGCTGCTAAAGTTATGGTATTCAGATTACAGAAATGTATGTTGCCTAGTAGTAAAGGTTACATTTTTTATTTCAGTTTTGTTATCCATCATTTCTGAACATATTTTGGAATGTGTGCTGCTGTCCAATACTATTCTCTTTCAATAATCACTTTGGTAATAAAGGTGCGATATTCAAATGTGGTGTTGAGTGGTATGTCAATTTTGCATTCTAATCTATTATGTTATTATTTTTTTAAGGAATCGGATATTAACATTTGCATAGTATTTATGGTGGGAGCTGAGAGTATATCAGACATAAAATGGCCTAAAATGAGGCTAGAGCACCCTTCCCAGCTTATCTAATGTAAAATAAAAAAGAGCCATTAAAACGAACTCCTGTGAAATTTGTAATAAAATTTGCACAAAATGCTAATTGAGCAAGTACAAATGCAATGCACTAGTTTTCGAGAGGGGCTAATTATGGTACTGTATAATGGTCTGTTCACAAATAAAATGTCTATCTGAAACCTAGGTGTAGGTTGTTTTATTATAGTCACTATAGGCAGCCATGATCCAATCAACTCATCCTACCAATTTATCTTCATTTTAACTTAATGGATAAAAAAAACCCTGCACTTTCATGAAAGTGTGAATTTTGTTTCAAAGAAGGCTCAATCATGACGTGGAAACACTATCAGCTAACCAATGTACTGTCGTCGTAGAAAGCTGGCAGCTCTGCTTGGATGACTAATCAATGTATACTATGATTGGAAAGGAAACAGCGGTAATTGATGCCCGACAA